>NC_041388.1:666567581-666638136 GCF_002162155.2 Triticum dicoccoides | reverse complement strand
TTGGAAGTGGTGGCCAAGTTACTAATGGCGCACCGTGGCATGAACTAGTAATGGCACACCACTCCCACGGTGCGCCATTAGTAGTTTTGAAAAAATTTAAAAATTTTTTACTAATGGCGCACCGTGGATGTGGTGCGCCATTAGTATTTGGACACTAATGGCGCAACAACACATGGTGCGCCATTAGTATATAGTAATGGCGCACCACATGTCTGGTGCGCCAGTAGTGTCAATTCCATCTATAGCCCTTTTCCTAGTAGTGAGTCAGCTGTCAGGCCAGTCGGCGCAGTACAAGACGAGTACCCCGAAGAGCATGGAGCCTACGTGGTATTTACCAGCGTGGCTGATGATCGATGCAGCAGGCGGCTGCACCAGCAAGAGGTGAATGCAGTAGCATCAGAGACACCAGAATTCATGCACTGGTCCGAGAAGCCTATCAGCTGGAGCAGAGCTGATGACCCGGAGGTGATGCCGAGTCTGGGCTCCTATGCCTTGGTCTTGGATGCCACCTTTGCCACGGATAGACGAGCTGCTCGTTTCTCGCGAGTTCTGATAGACGGGGGAAGCAGCATCAACATCCTGTACAAGGACACCATGGAGAATATGGGACTCAAGCAAAGACAGCTTCAGAATAGCTGGACTGTGTTCCACGGCATTGTTCCTGGCCTTTCCTGCTCACCAATCGGCAAGATCCTGATTGACGTCCTCTTTGGAGACAAAGATCACTTCCGCCGGGAGTCAGTTTGGTTTGAGGTGGTGGATCTCGAGAGCCCATACCATGCATTACTTGGCCGACCCGCTCTGGCCAAGTTCATGGCGGTCCCCCACTACGCCTACCTCAAGATGAAGATGCCTAGTTCCAAGGGGATTCTGACCGTAGCCGGCGACTACCGGAAGTCGTCTGCCTGTGGAGATGGACGGCAAGCAGCTAGAGGTGTCGCCTAACCCCAAGGAGTCGGAGGCTGAGGGTTCGTTCAAGACCGGCCAAAGAGACAAAGAAGATACCCTTGGATCCGGAGCACCCAGAGAGGTACGCTGTCGTAGGCGCAAACCTCGATAGCAAATAGGAAGGCCAGCTCGTCGATTTCCTCCGAGAGAATCGGGACATCTTATCATGGTCCCCCAAAGACATGCCAGGTGTACCGACGGAGTTTGCCAAGCACAAGTTACATGTCTGATCTGATGCAAAGCCAGTCAGGCAGCCCTTGCGCCACCTATCAGAAGAAAAGAGAAGAGTTGTCGGAGAAGAGATAGCCCAACTCCTGGCAGCCGGCTTCATTATGGAAGTATTCTTTCCAGAGTGGCTAGCTAACCCGGTCCTGGTACTGAAGAAGAACAAGCAGTGGCGAATGTGTATTGATTACACAAGCCTCAACAAGGCTTGCCCCAAGGACCCATTTCCTTTGCCAAGAATTGATCAGGTGATAGACTCCACAGCCGGATGCGAGCTATTGAGCTTCTTGGATGCATATTCAGGATATCACCAGATCAAGCTGAACCCGGCTGACAGACTGAAGACCGCCTTCATCACACTGTTTGGAGCCTTCTGCTACCTAACCATGACGTTTGGCTTGAGGAACGCCGGCGCCACCTTTCAGCGTTGCATGCAAAAGTGCCTCCTCAAGCAACGCGGCAGAAACGCCCACGTCTACGTGGATGATGTGATGGTGAAGACGGAGAAGCGTGGAACACTGCTGGAAGACCTCAAGGAGACCTTTGAGAACCTACGCCGATTCCAGATCAAGCTCATCCCTGAGAAGTGCATCTTTGGAGTACCATCCGGCCAACTCCTTGGCTTCCTGGTCTCTGAACGTGGCATAGAGTGCAACCCTATAAAGATCAAGTCCATTGAGAGGATGGAGGTACCCAGCCGACTGCTGGACGTGCAAAAGTTCACTGGCTGCTTGGCGTCCATCAGCCGATTCATCAGTCGGCTGGGCAAGAAAGCTCTCCCCTTATACCAGCTCATGAAGAAGACCACTTTTTCGAGTGGAACCACAAGGCGGACGAAGCCTTTCTCCAGTTGAAGAAGATGTTGACTACTCCACCCGTTGTGGTGGCTCCAACTCCTAAGGAGCCTATGCTCCTGTACATCGCCGCCACCAGCCGGGTAGTCAGCATAGTCATTGTAGTGGAACGCAAGGAGGAAGGCAAGGCACTACCTGTCCATAGACCGGTATATTACTTGAGCGAAGTGCTGTCGACCTCCAAGTAGAACTACCCCCACTACCAGAAGATGTGCTATGGCGTGCACTTTGCCGCCAAGAAGTTGAAGCCTTACTTTCAAGAGCATCCAATCACTGTGGTCTGCACGACCCCACTTGCCGAGATCATCGGAAGCCGAGATGCTTCTGGCCGAGTGGCCAAATGGGCCATAGAGCTGGCTCCCTGCACCATCCACTACCAGCCCCGCACCACCATCAAGTCACAAGCACTGGCCAACTTCCTCGTCGACTGGGCCGAGACCCAGTTCCTACCACCAGCGCCCGACTCCACCCATTGGCGGATGCATTTCGACGGCTCCAAGATGCGCACTGGCTTGGGAGCCGGCGTTGTCCTCACTTCTCCTAAAGGTAACAAGCTCAAATACGCACTGGAAATCCACTTTGCCGCCTCCAACAATGTTGCCGAATACGAGGCGCTCATTCACGGGCTCCGGCTTGCCAAAGAACTTGGCATTCGCCGGATCCTATGTTATGGCGACTCGGACTTAGTGGTCCAGCAGTCGTCTGGCGACTGGGACGCCAAAGATGCAAACATGGCGAGTTACCGTTTCCTCGTGCAGCAACTCAGTGGATATTTCGAGGGGTGCGAGTTCCTCCATGTGCCAAGAAGCGACAACGACCAAGCAGATACCCTGGCACGAATCGGCTCCACCCGCCAAGCAATACCATCCGGCGTCGCCCTTCAACGCCTCCTCAAGCCGTCTGTCAAGCCTTCACCAGAATCAGACTCCATCTTTGTGCCGGCTACTCCCGAGGAAGTCGGATTCAACTCCAGAGCTTCGGCAGACGGTACGAGGATTTTGGGAGATGGCTCCAAAGCCGCCACAGTCGAAGTCGGCCCAGGGACTGCAGAACCCAGCCCGGGGACTGCGGCGGCCAGCCCGAAGACTCCAGAACTTGGCCCGAGGGCTGCACCAGTCGGCCCGGGGATTTCATTAATCCAGCAAGCGGTTGCTGACTCCAGCCCGCCGCCTCCCAGCCCAGCCGCCCTCGTCCAAGTCACAGTTCTGGCAGTCAAAGAAATAGCAGCACCCTCATGGGCCCAACCCATCCTCAAATTCCTGGTGAGCAAAGAGCTGCCGACTGATGAGACCTTAGCTCGGCAAGTACAACGTCGAGCGGCAGACTACACCATAGTCAACAGAGAGCTGGTCAGGCGCAGCGTCACTAGTGTCTACCAGCGCTGCGTAGAGCCAGACCAAGGCCAAGCAATTCTCGAAGACATCCATCAAGGCGAGTGCGGCCACCATGCGGCTTCAAGAGCACTCGTCGCCAAAGCCTTCCGACACGGTTTCTTTTGGCCAACGGCCTTAGAAGAGGCCAAGGAATTGGTCCAAAAATGCAAAGGGTGCCAGAAGTTCTGCTCCAAGCCGCATCAGCCAGCTTCTGCACTCAAGACCATCCCCATTGCCTGGACCTTCGCAGTTTGGGGCCTAGACATGATGGGACCATTCAAGACGGCACGACGTGGCTTAACTCACTTACTTGTCACGGTGGACAAGTTCACCAAGTGGATAGAAGCGAAGCCAATCAATAAACTTAATGGTTCGACTGCCGTGACTTCCATCTCCGACATCACAATTCGGTACGGCGTACCACACAACATCATCACCGACAACGACACGAATTTTGCCAAAGGCGCCTTGGCCCATTTCTGCGCGACACTGGGAATCTGACTGGACCTAGCGTCCATCGCCCATCCACAGTCAAACGGCCAGGTGGAGCAAGCAAACGCCTCATCCTATCCGGCATCAAGCCCCGACTGGTCGAGCCTCTGGAGCGCTCGGCTGGCTGCTGGCTCGATGAGTTGTCAGCAGTCCTATGGAGTCTGCGCATGACCCCAAACAAGTCAACCGGCTTCACGCCTTTCTTCCTCATCTACGGTGCTGAAGCCGTCATCCCAACGGACATAGAGTTCGATTCCCCGTGATTCACCATGTACACCAAGGAAGAAGGAGAAGAAGCACGTCAAGACGGCATCGATCTGCTGGAAGAGGGCCGGCTGTTGGCACTCAGCCGGTCCAGCATCTACCAGCAGAGCCTGCGCAGATACTACAACAGGAAGGTCAGGCCGAGATCTTTCCAAGAAGGCGACCTTGTGCTCCGACTGATCCAGCGAACAGTCGGCCAGCACAAGCTGTCGGTGCCTTGGGAAGGCCCCTTCATCATCAGCAAAGTGTTGGGCAACGACTCCTACTACCTGATCGACGCTCAGAAGCCTCGAGCATGCAAGAGGGATGACTCCGGCAAAGAGACAGAGCGGCAATGGAATGCAAACCTCCTCCGAAAATTTTACAGTTAAACACAGTATGTACCATGCTACCTTTTGTATTAAAAGTAACAAGACTTCGCCCCCCCCCCCCTCGAGAAGAGCTCGGGGACTGCCCTCTTTGTTATGCCTTCCTGCGCCCTGCGAGTATATTACTCTTTGTTATGCCGCTTCGCACCGGGTTCGACTAGTCGGCCCGGGGGCTTGCCGCCCTGCGCTATGAAATGCTTCCTACAGCCGGACAAGTAGTGTGTGGCGCCTAAGCCGTCTCCTGTCAGAAGCCGCAGCTCGCAGAGCGACTGTCTGGTGGGCAGGAGTAAGGAAGAATGGGCGTCCACATGAAAAATGGCTAAGGACTCAAAGCATAAACATAGCTTAAAGCCGGCTTCCAGCCTTTTTTTCTCGCAAACCGACTCTTGAACAGTCGGGTTGCCGCCTTCTATCCGACTTTCTAAACAACTCTAAAACGGCGAAGTACCTGCCTTCCCAAAGTGACCAAGAATTTGATCCAGCAGCAGTCCGCAGAGCGGCTATCCGACTGACAAATATGGCAACTGAGGGAAGGCGGCAAAGGAAAAAGCCAAAAGAGCAATGAGCAAGAAAAGATAGAAGTCGGATGAATATTTACATAACAAAGGCCCTTGGCTGAACCTTCGAGTAGAAGTTCAAATTACACCCCGCGGGTGGAATTGTGCGAATTAACAAGTTCTTCAAAGACTACTAAAATAGATAAAACAAAGATAAGGTGGCAGCCTAGGAGGCGGCAGACGGGTTCGGAGGATCGGAGGAGACGGCTGTATTGGATGTTGGGGCGGCCGGCTGGGCCGTCTCGGCTTGATCGCCTCTAGCGGCAGTCGGCTCGGGCAGGCACGGCTCGTTGCTCGAGGCGTGGTCGAGCTGAGGCTGGTCGTCCGCTCCGTCTTCCGGTGCCTCCGTCTCGCTTCCGTCCTGCGCCTCGTCTTCCTCCTCGACGCTGGAGCCAATCACCTCCGCCGATTCCTCGCCGTAGTCTGGGTTCATCCCAAACCACTCCGGCGGTACCTCCCCACCGTCTTTAGCCCACTCGGGGACAAAGATGCTGGTGTCGGTGTACTCGGCGATCGCCGCAGCGCGCTTGACAAGGGTGTCTTCCGCGGCTGCCAGCTCCGGCTGGGCCTCTGACCAGAGTGTGGCCAGCCGGTCTAGGTCCAGCCTTGGATACCACGCCTTGACAAATTCCAAGGCTCAGCGCGCTCCAGCCCGGGCCAAGGAACCCTTCTAGGCCTCAAGACGGCCAGCCGCGACCTCCAGCCAGTCGGAAGTCCGACTGAGGGTGCGCGGAGCCTGCACGTCTAGCCACAAGGCGGCGATCGCTTGGGCGCCGACACGTTGAAGCTGGCGCAGCATCCGGTGGGCCGGCCGTAGACGAGCCCCAATGCTCAGAATATGCTCGTCAAGAGTCCAGGAGCGTTGGCGGCAATCTCCGCGCCATCTGCCCTCCGCTCCTTGCGGTCAGCCTCGATAGCTTGAATGGCGGCCTGCGAGTGGTCGGGGAAGAAGTCTGCCAAGACGAAAAGAATGAAGAACAAGTCAAAAAACCAGGAGTCGGCTCGACCTATAGTCAGTGGCTCGAAGAAGGAAAGCAAAGAAGCTCACTGTCGACGAGGTCCTCGATCTCATGGAAGCCGGAGGCCAGCATTGCCTCCTTGTCAGTCCAGGAGGAGCACTCACTCGCGAACTCGGCCAGGAGGGCGGCCTTCTCTTCTTCCGCCTCCTTCTGCGTCTTCTTAAGCAGCTCCTTCTGCTCTCCCAATTGTGCGGCCAGCAGATCGCGCTCTACGACGAGCTTGCTGCACTCCTCCCCCTTGGCGCCCAACACGGTGTTGGCTTCGCTCAGCTGCTGTTGAAGAGTGGCGTTGGCCTCTGAAGAGAAAGAAGAGAGAAGGCGTTAAGTCATCAAAAAATAAGGTCGCCGGGGAGATCCAGCCCGACTGCTCAGCAGTCGGCCCGAATCTCGGGGACTACAGGCCACGGGTGCGCCAGCGCGCCCCTGCAAAGAAGAAAAAAGACTCACTCCGGCTCTCCGACAAGTCGGCAGTCCGCTTGCCCAGCTCTTTAACGTTGCGGTTGAAGGCGGTGACACGGAGGTTGTGATAGTCCTGCGACAAGTATTTCAGACAAAAGTTAGTACCCGGAACTCACCAATTGGAGTTCCGGGCCGCCTGCTCAGCAGCCGGCCCGAAACTCGGGGACTACACCCAGTGGGTGCATTGGCGCGCCCCCACAAAGAGGAACAAGAAAACAAAGACAAAGGAGAAAGCATACCCGGATGGCTGCCCGCGACGCCAGGTGCGCCTTGGTGCAGTTTTGGATAGCGTCGTTCTCAGCTCGCAGCTTTGTGTGGACATCTAGAAGCGCCTGGTTCAGCTGGCCCGTGCCGCCTCCTCGCACCCACCCAATGGGCGCGACGCTCGTCGCTTCGGCGTCTGGGATCGTCGAGCTAGCGGTGCCGGTCTCCAAGGGGCATGGCGCCGAAGTCGCCTTCTCAAGACGGCGGCGCGTTGGCGAGCCGACTTGAAGGAGTAGCCTTGCCACGGCCTCTTCTTCAGTCGGCAGCAAGGGCGGGTCCTCCGGCTGTTTTCCTTGCGTGCTCCTAGATGGCGGCGGGGGCGACGGTGGCGGCACGACCGCGTCCAGCATGGAGGCATCGCCGCCGCCTCTCTCCACGATCGGGAACTCGCCGCCGGCTTCACCTGACTGCCCCGAGAACTCCGGGGGCGGCGGCATAGAGTTGAGAGGGGTGACGAACACCACCGACCACCAGTGCGCGACTTCCTTAGCCTGCCGCCTTGCCGCGACGGCGGCCTCGGCCTCCTCCAGCTTTTTCAGGGCAGAGGCCTCCGCCTTCTCGGCTTCCGCTTTCTCCCGGCGGGCGGCCTCTTCCTCCTCGCGCTTCTCCTGCACGTTTCGCTCCGTCGCCTCCCGAAGGTCGGCGGCGGGGTCAATCCGCCGAGTAGTGGCAAACGTCTCCGCCGACCCCATAACGGAGGCGGCGGCAACCCTCTCAAGATTGAGGCGAGCCCTGAAGCGAGGGAAGCATCTGAAAGACTCAGACAAGATCAACAAAGAGAAAATAAAAGATAAGGGACGAAGGCGCTTACGCAGAGACCAGCAGCGGCTTCTTCACTTCCTTGGAGAAGCGGTTGGCTTTCGCGGCCGCCTCTTCCCGCTTGGTCGCGGCGGCCGCTCCCTTAAACTTCTTCGACCTACCACCAAGTGTAGTCGGCCCGGCCCGGCGCTTCTTCGCGCCGCCTTGAGTGTCCAAGACGGCGGAGGAACTCACGCTTGGCTGGCCAGCCTTTGGCTGGTGTCGCGGGGCGACTTCCCCCCTGCTTCTCCTCCTCCTCCCTCGGTGTCGGCCTCCATGGCCGCCGCCCCCAAGTCAGGATCGTCAACATCGCTCTCCGCCCGATCGGGGACAAACTGACGAGCCGGCCCCGTGGTGCCGGCCGAAGGAGGGACGAGAGAGTTCTGATTCAAAACAAAAACGGTTAGAATGGACAAGTCGGACTCGGCAACAAAAGAAACAGAAGAAGAAGGAAGACGACTTACAATAGGCGGGGGGTTGGCGCGTGAGTACGGCTCCTTGCCGAACCGCCAATCCACCGAGAGACCGCAGTTTGCGGTGTAGTTCACTGTGTCCGCCACCTCCGCGTGAGGCATGTCCTTGGAGCACATCTGACTCGGGTCCCGATGACCGCTCATCTGGCAGATCATGTGAGGTCGGCCTTGGAGTGGGAGGATTCGGCGTGCCACGAAGACGGCCAGCAAGTCGGCCCCGGTCAAGCCCTCCGACTGCGTCAGCACTCGGAGTCGCGCGACGGCGGAGGCACCAGCAGGAGACAACGTCTTGGCTCGGTGTGACCAGCTGGGGAACCTTCCAGCCAGCGCGCCGGCTTCATAAGCCGGCAGGTTGACCCAGTCGCCTTCTGGGGCGACGTTCTTCACATAAAAGTAGGACCGCTACCACATCTTCACCGACTTAATCAGTGCGATGGTGGGAAACGGATTGTCGGCCACTGATCTCCGCATCGTGATAAACGCACCGCACTGGGCCGGCACGCCAGCGATGTGTGTGTCGAGCTTGGACTGGAAGAACTCACCCTAGAGCTCGATGGTGGGGAGAATGCCGAGGAAGCCTTCGCACAGGGTGGCGAAGGCAGCTAGCAGCACCACTGTGTTCGGAGTAAGGTGGTGCGGCTGGAGCCCGTGGAACTCCAAGAAGGAGCGGAAGAAGCCGCTCGCCGGCAGCCCCAGGCCGCGCATAAGGTGCGAGTGGAATATGACCCGCTCGCCCTCCTCCGGCGCCGGCGATATTTCCCCCTCCGGCGCGAGGCAGACCCGCACTAAGCACCTGCCGGGCAGCCGCCGTGTCTTGCGGAGGATCTCGACATCGTCGTCATCGACGTCGGAGCCGTCCCACACTCCAGAGCGCACAGCAGGAGGCGCGGCGGCGGAGGACGAGCTCATCGCTGCGGGTGCGGCGTGGTTCGGAGCAGCAGCGGCGAGAGGAAGAAGAAGCAAGAAGGAGCGAAAGGGAGTAGGGAGGATGGGCGCGCGTGCTTCGCCGCCCCTTTCCCCCGCCTACTTGTAGGCTCGTGGGCTGAGAAGCCGAGGGGGCAGTCATGGGATTAACTGCGCCCAGGACCCCATGACCCCCACGATTTACCACACAAAGTTACTGCATGCAATAACCGCGCGGGAACCCCAACCATCCACATGGCCACAATGGATCCGTTCACATGCCGAGGTGCGGTAGTGGCGGGCCCCGCCTGTAGGCCTGTCCCGTCGCGCGCGTGGGTGGGCAAACTAGCTCATCCACATGGCACCTTGCGACGGGTCCACAACGGGCGGCAACCAGGAGGCTTATCACGCACGCCGCCTGGACTCGGCCGTGGCGTTCAAACTTTTTTAGGGGCAAGTCGGCCTTAAGCAAGTCCGGCTCCAACTAGTCGGCTTGACAGAAGACGGCTAGCGGGGCCCAGATCCAACCGCCGGAAAGAAGAAATTGTTGAGGCTCCTCGACATATCGCCCTTGGTGCCTCACCAGCTTCGGGGACTAGTGTCAGAGTAATGGGCTACGGGTAGGCTAACCCAGGCCCAGAACCTTTCAAGACATCAGGGCAGGCTGCACCCCTCAAGACCCCAGGACGAAGAGCCGCCTTCTGAGAGTCGGCGCAAGGCGGCCGACTGCCCACTCGCGGACGAGTCCCAGGGACGACTTCAGGATGAGCCAACTCCTAATTGGCGACTTCTAGAGAAGCCGGCCATGGGGAGTCGACCCGCAACACCAACAACCCCCATGCCCTCATAAAGAGGGATGTGACGGGGAGTGGCCATAGTAAGGTCCACTCCCACCCTTTTCCAAGGGCAGGCGTGGCCACAGTATGCCGTACCCGCGGAGATCTCCGCCCGGCGCGACACTGTTGCCATGCCGGCCCTGACGTCAGCCCTAGTGGGCGGAGTCCTGTGCCCACGACGGCCTGCCGGTACGACCCAGGGACGATGGGTCCCACCAGTCGGCGGGCGTATGGAAGACGGCGAGAGCGCCACCAATCGGCCTAGTTGGGAGTCGGCCCCAGGAGTCGGCCGGCCCCTCCCACGGGCCCCACGTGCCATTAACAAGACGCGACAGGGAGTGGCCACAATGATTGCTCGCCAGACGGCGGAGCTATCGCCACGACCCCATGACCGAGCCCGCGTCATTAGAGGCACGGCTACAGTAATCTATAGCCGGCGAGACCCGCCCGCGGCGGACGCGGCCTGTCGGCTCAGTACCAAGCCAGTCGGCGGGGCCCACCAGTCGGCGGGCCCCAGGAGTCAGCAGATAAGACGGTGGCCAGAGAGACTGACGGCTGGGCCCGCGTCCAGCCGGATTACCATTGTGCCCATAAATTTGTATCAAATTGGAGCTAGTAACCAATCCCAACATGGAAGTGGGGGGTAGGCCTATATAAACCCCCAGAGCACCCATGCAAAGGGTTGGAATCCATTAGCACTAGACTAGATCATATAGGAAGGAGAGAGCTAGCCTTGCCTTCTCCTACCTCCAGGAAACAGCTCAAGGAGCAACCGTGTACACACTTTGCCATAGTAATCATGCGGAGACCCCGCAGAGCAGCAGTAGGGGTATTATCTCCACGGAGAGCCCCGAAGCTAGGTAAGATTCGCCGGCGTGCATGCCTTCGCCTTGTCCCGTTTCCAGGCACCGGCGACGTTCTACTCGCCCCCACCATGATAGGCCATCCTTTGGCATATGTCGCACCCAACCCCCGACATTCAGTGTGCCATGATTTACGGCTTAGAACCGGGACTTCAACGATAGTTTGAACGTCATGGAGCATATCAAATGCTCCAGGAGTAGAAGTTAATATTTTGAGCAAATGCCTAGATTGAGAGATATGAAGTCTCCAATAAGTTCTACAACTGCAAAATGGAGGAGAATAGTTCTCTCAGTGAACATATACTCGGAATGTCTAGGTCGTACCACAACCACTTGACTCAGTTGAGAGTTAATCTTCCCGATGATAGTGTCATTGACAGAGTTCTTCAATCAATGCCACCAAGCTACAAGAGCTTCGTGATGAACTATAATATGCAAGGGATGGATAAGAGAATTCTCGAGCTCTTTGAAATGCTAAAGGCTGCGGAGGTAGAAATCAAGAAGGAGCATCAAGTGTTGATGGTAAATGTCGGTGTCAAAACCGGCGGATCTCGGGTAGGGGGTCCCGAACTATGCGTCTAAGGCGGATGGTAACAGGAGGCAGGGGACACAATGTTTTACCCAGGTTCGGGCCCTCTTGATGGAGGTAAAACCCTACATCCTGCTTGATTTATTCTTGATGATATGAGTATTACAAGAGTTGATCTACCACGAGATCGGAAAGGCTAAACCCTAGAAGCTAGCCTATGGTATGATTGTATCTTATTGTGTCCTACGGACTAAAACCCTCCGGTTTATATAGACACCGGAGGGGGCTAGTGTTACACAAGCTTGGTTACAAAGGAGGAGATATCCATATCCGTACTGCCTAGCTTTCCTTCCACACCAAGTAGAGTCCCACCCGGACACGAGACGAAGTCTTCAATCTTGTATCTTCATAGTCCAACAGTCCGTCCAAAGGATATAGTCCGGCTGTCCGGAGACCCCCTAATCCAGGACTCCCTCAGTAGCCCCTGAACCAGGCTTCAATGACGATGAGTCCGGCGTGCAGTGTTGTCTTCGGCATTGCAAGGCGGGTTCCTCCTCCAAATACACCACGGAAGAATTTTGAATACAAGGATAGTGTCCGACCCTGCAAAATAAGTTCCTCATACCACCGTAGAGAGAATAATATTTCCACAAATCTAATTTGCTGACACGTTTTGGCAACATGACATTATGCCATGGCCCGGTGATTATTCGAACCGTTTCCTTTAACTAGCCCCGCACATAACGCGAGGCAGTTTCTTGACACGTCTTGTCAAAGCAGAGATCGGGTCCCCCTTATTATGGGATTCTCATCAATACGGGTGTGGGTAACCCAACCGCACCATCAATTACGGCGCTTGGGGGATAAGAGAGTTTTACCAGGCTAGTGGGGGCGCATAGTTACGGCCGCCCTTATAAAGGGACAAGGTTTAACCTTTTTTTCTACCCACGCCTTCTTCCTCCTTGCTCATCCATTCTTGCGTACTCGAGCTCCAATGCCCAAGTCCACATCCTTCTCCTCAACCTTCTCCAAACATGTCCGGGGCGGGAGGCAAATGGATGGCTTCCTCCATTACGGAGGGACACATCAAGAAGCTGCGCAGAGGCGGATACTTAACCGCGAATAACGCGCATCGGCTGCCCGCTGCGGGGCAGATCATCCCTACCCCGGAACCTCATGAGAGGGTAGTTTTCCTCCACCACTTCCTCTACGGACTAGGGTTTCCCCTCCATCCATTCGTCCGTGGTCTTATGTTCTACTACGGGCTGGACTTCCATGATCTGGCCCCGAACTTCATCCTCAACACTTCGGCGTTCATCGTCGTGTGTGAGGCTTTCCTCCGCATCCGGCCCCACTTCGGCATGTGGCTGAAGACCTTCAATATCAAGCCGAAGGTGGTGAGGGGCCAACAAGCAGAATGCGGCGGAGCCATGGTGGACAAGATGCCCAATGTTATATGGCTTGAAGGCTCCTTCATGGAGACCATAAAGGGGTGGCAATCGGCCTGGTTCTACATCACCGAGCCACGCGACACCAACTGGGTGGTGGCCCCCGAGTTTCGATCTGGAATCCCCACATGGCTCACCTCCAGGAAAGAGAAGGGCATGTCCTGGGGTTCATCGGTGGAGCTAGACGGACTCCAGAAATGTGTCCGGAATATGGCAGGCAAGAAGCTCAAACTTGTCAACATAGTCCAGGTCATGCTCATCCGCCGGATCCTCCCGTGTCAACAATGGGATTTCAACTTGTGGGAGTTCGACCCGGCCCAGCACCAGACACTGAGCAAGCTCTTCGACACGACGCACAAGGACGTCTGGAGGGTGCTGTTCAAGGGCGCCGAGGTCCCTCCCTCTCTCACCAAGGACCGCGGGCTAAGTGCGAAGCGCCCAGCGCATTCGGTGAGTTCTATACATCTGGTAGGATATTTATTTCCCCAAGATTAACCATGTGCGGTGTCTAAGCTCCATGCCTTTGATGGGACTGGGTGGAGACGTCGGGGCAGATTAACTGTCCGGCCCCTCTTCCCGAAGACACTGCGGACGCTCTCTTGACGGAGATGCTGACTCCGGCTCCTTACAAGGTGCCAAAGAAGACCAAGAAGGCCAAGGGAACCCAAAAGAGTTCCCGATGCCAGGTGTTATTGGACTCATCGTCCGATAACTCCATGATGCACTCCTCCCCCGAAGACAAGGAGGAAGATGAAGATGCTCCCCCTCCAGTCGGGGGAGACAAGAAAAGGAAGGCCGCCCCAACCGGGGGGCGAAGGGTCCAAGAAGGGAAGGACTCTCCTTCCGGACTACTCCACCACCGCCGCCGAAGGCGAAGACGAGTGGCTGCTTAAGGCCAAGCCCCTGGCGAAGTCGTAAGTATTCGGATGCCAGAGTAACTCATAGCATACCTTTGTCGCACTGCTTCTCCTAACGCCGAATTATGATTATGCAGACCGCCACGAGCTCGTATCGACGTATCGTCAGACGGCTCCCTGGGCTCGTCGGATATGGATAGCGAGCCACTTCCGACCGCCACCTCCCCTTGCCCTACGGACAACGCCGAGGTATTGTCTCAAGAGGCACCGGGTCGAGAGGAAACAGTCCCGGAGGCGCCTCGAGGCGACCTTCCGGACTCCGGGAGCAGAGGGAGCAAGGCTCCCGAGGGCTCCAAGTTCGGCCCTCAACCGAACACTGCGCCAGAATCTCCAGTGGTTCCGGACTCGGGCAGATGGCCTCCTTCCAAAAGGGGCAAGACGCCTGTGCCGGTGACCTCTGTCCATCCAGAGGCACCAGACAGTCTGCTGGGAGCGCTTCGCGGCGCTTCCATTGACGAAGAGCACCGCACTATTATGAGTGTGGTGGTCCAGAAGGTTCAGTCCGCCAAGAGCAGATTGACTGAAGCCTGTGCCAGCCTTCTAACAGGCTTTGAGGTAAGTATTTGAAATATAGGAAAAATATTACCGCATAGACAGTAGCCCCTGATGCTCTGTTTGGTGTTCACAAAGAAAAGCCGAATAGAGGATCAAACAATATCGCAGGAGTCTAATATAAATATGTCTATATGCGTATGCAGGCTTTGCTGCTGGCCTCTGCCGCACTGACTACGGAGGTCGCCGCACTGAAGAAGGAACTCGAAGGGTCCAAGGAAGATCTCGGCCTTGCCAAGAGGCAGCTCGAGGAGAACAAAGGTAGGTAGTACCTAGTCTATGGATATATATAAAAAGAATGCGGTTGCAAAATGATAGGATCATCGTAAATTTGCCAGGGGCCACGACTGAGGTGGCGACCCTGAAGCAAGCGCTATCCGAGGCTGAAAACAAAGCGGCCCAGGAGCGCACCGAGCAGGGAAAACAAGAGGCACGGGTGGTCGAGGTGCAGCAAGAGCTCCACGCTCTCGTGATGAAGCATGAGGTGTTGGAGCTTGACTTGAATACGTGAGAGTCTGAGCTTGCTGCGGCCCTTGAGAGTGCAAAGAGTACCAAGGCCGAAGCCCAAAAGGCCCTCCAGGAGATTGATGCGATGAAGAAGATAGCGGCGGGTAAGGCATTCTATATGCAAAGCAAGCATGTGAAAGTAAATTACTTGTTACTTACCCGAATCCGGAGCCCTCCAGGAGCATTCGCAGATTTGCCCCGCAGCGTGTCGGATGCCGCACAGCTTTACCAAGCCGAGGAGGGAAGCTCAACGGAGAAGTTGTTCTGGTCTCAGTATACTGGGACTGAACACCCGATGCCTCTGAGCAACCAGCTAAAGCAACTGGTCGAGCTGCATAAGGCGGCCGAACAGGCCATGAAGGGCTTTATAGTCCGGATGTGGCCTGGCGAGCCCTTCTCAAGAGCTACTTCGGCCTGGTGAGGCGGCTTGTGGATGCCTGCCCACGGCTGGAAGTTATCAAGTGGTCCGTCTGCATCGAAGGTGCACGCCGGGCTTTCGCCCGTGTGAAGGTGCAATGGGCCAAGATGGACGCCATGAAGCTGGTGAAGGAAGGGCTGCCGCAGGGCAAGGAGCATCGCCACCCCGAGATGTACTATGAGGGTGTCCTGAAGGGTGCTCATCTCGTAGCGGACAAGTGTGCGAAAGATGTGATATTTGAATAAACTTGCTCGTGTAATCATGTATGATGAAAACTTGTTCATATGCACTATGCAACGCTTGTCTGAATTTAAAATATTACCTTCCGTTTGGTTGTTTATCAAATCTTAGAGATGGCTAGTCGTCGGCTTCTGCCCCCACGCCACGAATGCTGGGGTGTTCGGGATAAACCGTAGCACTCTTGTTCCCATTGTTGAGTCCTTCGATGGAGGTGCTCCGCACAACGAACAAGGCAATCGGACTATAATGTGTTATCACTCTCACTTAGCCATAGAATTCTATAATTTTAAATTTCGATGAAGCCCCTACTATTCTGAAGGCCAAATTCGGGGCGCGATACACATCTTAAGCTGGACAGGGCCGACTCCTCGCTCTATGCGCCATAAGTCTTTAGGGACTTGAAACCTCTCGAACAGCGACCAGTCTCTCGCCTTATCATGACAGTCAGTTTTAGCTTTCTCTACTGAGGTGCTTAGCCCAGCAGAACCAGGGCACAATCGCAGTAGTTCTCACAGTGCTAACTTAGCCGATATAGCGGAACATAAGGTACCAAAACATGGGAGCCGGGCAAACCCAACTATTGACCCAAGACATGATTCGGAGCTGATGCATATAATGCTATAAGTTTGGGGTGCCGCACTGTCGAAAGTGTTCGGACTTCTCACGCCGTATTATGGGGTATGCTTAAGCCCCTAGCGTATTGGCCGTATCAGAGTGTACGGGTGCTCAATGTCGTTAATGAACATATATATATAAAGGAAGAATGCAATAATAGTCTTAATGATATGCATTGTTTATTCAAAAAGGTGCGTTAAAGCAGAATGATACAAGTAGTGCGATAAGCAAAAAAATAGGACTATCTGACATGTCCCATCCAAGGGCGAGCTCAGGAGTAGTATTAAAGCAAGCATTTTACTCGTTATCATAATCCACCTGGGAGTTATGTGGTGTGACGTAGCTCTCTGCCCCCATGGTTGATGCATCATGTGTTCGACAATCATGCTGCCGGATAGGGTTTCCAGAGATTAAAGTCCTGAAAGAGAAAAATAACAAAGCGGGAAGCGCCTTGTGTGGTTTAAGCCGCGACTTGGGGCGTGCCGCAGTCGTGCCCCCCTCCCCACCTGTGCCCATGGTATTTTTAATGCGTAATTATGTACGCGTGGCACGGATTTCGCTGCTTGGCTGGGACCAGTGTGGGGGACGAATTGCTATGCAAGCTCGAAACGTGCCAGGCGGTCCAGTTGCCGATTACTCCGGGCGTGCTTGAAGGTGTCCGGGTCCTTAATCGCCGAACTAGTGGATTGCCTTAAGAGGCCGCTTTGCGCTTCTGCTGCGAGGGCCGCAGTGTGCTCCTCCGTGTGGAGAGAGCGCTCTGTGTCTCCATTGACTGTGATGACCCCCCGAGGTCCTGGCATCTTGAGCTTGAGATATGCATAATGCGGTACTGCATTGAATCTTGCAAATGCGGTTCGCCAGAGCAGTGCATGGTAGCCACTGCGGAACGGGACTATGTCGAAGATTAACTCTTCTCTTCGGAAGGTATCCGAAGATCCGAAGACCACTTCCAGTGTTACTGAGCCTGTGCAATGGGCCTCTACACCTGGTATGACGCCTTTAAAGGTTGTTTTTGTGGTTTTGATCCTTGAGGGGTCTATACCCATTTTACGCATTGTGTCCTGGTAAAGCAGGTTCAGGCTGCTGCCGCCGTCCATAAGGACTCGAGTGAGGTGAAATTCGTCAATGATTGGGTCTAGGACCAGTTTGGCGTATCCGCCATGACGGATACTAGTGGGGTGGTTGTTGGGTTTCGTAGTAATTTCAAAAAATTTCCTACGCACACACAGGATCATGTGATGCATAGCAACGAGGGGAGAGTATTGTCTATGTACCCAACGTAGACCGACTGCGGAAGCGATGACACGACGTAGAGGATGTAGTCGTACGTCTTCTCGATCCAACCGATCAAGCACCGAAACTACGGCACCTCCGAGTTCGAGCACACGTTCAGCTCGATGACGATCCCCGGACTCCGATCCAGCAAAGTGTCGGGGAAGAGTTTCGTCAGCACGACGGCGTGGTGACGATCTTGATGAACTACAGCAGCAGGGCTTCGCCTAAACTCCGCTACAGTATTATCGAGGAATATGGTGGCAGGGGGCACCGCACACGGCTAAGGAATAGATCACGTGGATCAACTTGTGTCAACTTGTGTGTTTAGAGGTGCCCCTGCCTCCGTATATAAAGGAGGAGAGGAGGGGAGGCTGGCCGGCCAAGGGGGGGAGGCGCAGGAGAGTCCTACTCCCTCTGGGAGTAGGATTCCCCCTCCAATCCTAGTCCAACTAGGATTCCTCGGAGGGGAAAAGAGGAGGAGGGGGCCGGCCACCTCTCCTAGTCCTAATAGGACTAGGGGAAGGGGGGGCGCGCAGCCCATCTAGGGCAACCCCTTCTCTTTTCCACTAAGGCCCACTATGGCCCAAATAGCTCCCGGGGGGTTCCGGTAACCCTCCCGGTATTCCGGTAAAATCCCGATTTCACCCGGAACACTTCCGATATCCAAATATAGGCTTCCAATATATCAATCTTTACGTCTCGACCATTTCGAGACTCCTCGTCATGTCCGTGATCACATCCGGGACTCCGAACAACCTTCGGTACATCAAAATGCATAAACTCATAATATAACTGTCATCGTAACCTTAAGCGTGCGGACCCTACGGGTTCGAGAACAATGTAGACATGACCGAGACACGTCTCTGGTCAATAACCAATAGCGGGACCTGGATGCCCATATTGGCTCCTACATATTCTACGAAGATCTTTATCGGTCAGACCGCATAACAACATACGTTGTTCCCTTTGTCATCGGTATGTTACTTGCCCGAGATTCGATCGTCGGTATCCAATACCTAGTTCAATCTCGTTACCAGCAAGTCTCTTTACTCGTTCCGTAATACATCATGTCACAACTAACATATTAGTTGTAATGCTTGCAAGGCTTATGTGATGTGTATTACCGAGAGGGCCCAGAGATACCTCTCCGACAATCGGAGTGACAAATCCTAATCTCGAAATACGCCAACCCAACATCGACCATTGGAGACACCTGTAGTACTCCTTTATAATCACCCAGTTACGTTGTGACGTTTGGTAGTACCCAAAGTGTTCCTCCGGTAAACGGGAGTTGCATAATCTCATAGTCATAGGAACATGTATAAGTCATGAAGAAAGCAATAGCAACATACTAAACGATCGGGTGCTAAGCTAATGGAATGGGTCATGTCAATCAGATCATTCTGCTAATGATGTGACCTCGTTAATCAAATAACAACTCATTGTTCATGGTTAGGAAACATAACCATCTTTGATTAACGAGCTAGTCAAGTAGAGGCATACTAGTGACACTTTGTTTGTCTATGTATTCACACATGTATTATGTTTCCGGTAAATATACTTCTAGCATGAATAATAAACATTTATCATGATTATAAGGAAATAAATAATAACTTTATTATTGCCTCTAGGGCATATTTCCTTCTGTCTCCCACTTGCACTAGAGTCAATAATCTAGATTACACTGTAATGATTCTAACACCCATGGAGCCTTGGTGCTGATCATGTTTTGCTCGTGGAAGAGGCTTAGTCAATGGGTCTGCAACATTCAGATCCGTATGTATCTTTCAAATCTCTATGTCTCCCACCTGGACTAGATCCCGGATGGAGTTGAAGCGTCTCTTGATGTGTTTGGTCCTTTTGTGAAATCTGGATTCCTTTGCCAAGGCAATTGCACCAGTATTGTCACAAAAGATTTTCATTGGACCCGATGCACTAGGTATGACACCTAGATCGGATATGAACTCCTTCATCCAGACTCCTTCATTTGCTGCTTCCGAAGTAGCTATGTATTCCGCTTCACATGTAGATCCCGCTACAACGCTTTGTTTAGAACTGCACCAACTGACAGCTCCACCGTTTAATGTAAACACGTATCCGGTTTACGATTTAGAATCGTCCGGATCAGTGTCAAAGCTTGCATCAACGTAACCTTTTACGGTGAGCTCTTTGTCACCTCCATATACGAGAAACATATCCTTAGTCCTTTTCAGGTATTTCAGGATGTTCTTGACCGCTGTCCAGTGATCCACTCCTGGATTACTTTGGTACCTCCCTGCTAAACTTATAGCAAGGCACACATCAGGTCTGGTACACAGCATTGCATACATGATAGAGCCTATGGCTGATGCATAGGGAACATCTTTCATATTCTCTCTATCTTCTGCAGTGGTCGGGCATTGAGTCTTACTCAACTTCACACCTTGTAATACAGGCAAGAATCCTTTCTTTGCTTGATCCATTTTGAATTTCTTCAAAATTTTGTCAAGGTATGTGCTTTGTGAAAGTCCAATTAAGCGTCTTCATCTATCTCTATAGATCTTAATGCCTAATATGTAAGCAGCTTCACCGAGGTCTTTCATTGAAAAACTTTTATTCAAGTATCCCTTTATGCTATCCAGAAATTCTATATCATTTCCAATCAGTAATATGTCATCCACATATAATATTAGAAATGCTACAGAGCTCCCACTCACTTTCTTGTAAATACAGGCTTCTCCGAAAGTCTGTATAAAACCAAATGCTTTGATCACACTATCAAAACGTTTATTCCAACTCCGAGAGGCTTGCACCAGTCCATAAATGGATCGCTGGAGCTTGCACACTTTGTTAGCTCCCTTTGGATCGACAAAACCTTCTGGTTGCATCATATACAACTCTTCTTCCAGAAATCCATTCAGGAATGCAGTTTTGACATCCATCTGCCAAATTTCATAATCATAAAATGCGGCAATTGCTAACATGATTCGGACGGACTTAAGCATCGCTACGGGTGAGAAGGTCTCATCGTAGTCAATCCCTTGAACTTGCCGAAAACCTTTTGCGACAAGTCGAGCTTTGTAGACAGTAATATTACCATCAGCGTCGGTCTTCTTCTTAAAGATCCATTTATTCTCAATTGCTTGCCGATCATCAGGCAAGTCAACCAAAGTCCATACTTTGTTCTCATACATGGATCCCATCTCAGAATTCATGGCTTCAAGCCACTTTGCGGAATCTGGGCTCACCATCGCTTCTTCATAGTTCGTAGGTTCATCATGATCTAGTAGCATGACCTCCAGAACAGGATTACCGTACCACTCTGGTGCGGATCTTACTCTGGTTGATCTATGAGGTTCAGTAGTATCTTGATCTGAAGTTTCATGATCATTATCATTGGCTTCCTCACTAACTGGTGTAGGTGTCACTGAAACAGTTTTCTGTGATGAACTACTTTCCAGTAAGGGAGCAGGTACAGTTACCTCGTCAAGTTCTACTTTCCTCCCACTCACTTCTTTCGAGAGAAACTCCTTCTCTAGAAATGATCCATTCTTAGCAACGAATGTCTTGCCTTCGGATCTGTGATAGAAGGTGTACCCAACAGTTTCCTTTGGGTATCCTATGAAGACACATTTCTCCGATTTGGGTTCGAGCTTATCAGGTTGAAGCTTTTTCACATAAGCATCGCAGCCCCAAACTTTAAGAAACGACAACTTTGGTTTCTTGCCAAACCACAGTTCATAAGGCGTCGTCTCAACGGATTTTGATGGTGCCCTATTTAACGTGAATGCGGCCGTCTCTAAAGCATATCCCCAAAATGATAGCGGTAAATCAGTAAGAGACATCATAGATCGCACCATATCTAGTAAAGTACGATTACGATGTTCGGACACACCATTACGCTGTGGTGTTCCGGGTGGCGTGAGTTGCGAAACTATTCCACAGTTTTTCAAATGTACACCAAACTCGTAACTCAAATATTCTCCTGCACGATCAGATCGTCGGAACTTTATTTTCTTATTACGATGATTTTCAACTTCACTCTGAAATTCTTTGAACTTTTCAAATGTTTCAGACTTATGTTTTATTAAGTAGATATACCCATATCTGCTTAAATCATCTGTGAAGGTGAGAAAATAACGATATCCGCCACGAGCCTCAATATTCATCGGGCCACATACATCGGTATGTATGATTTCCAACAAATCTGTTGCTCTCTCCATAGTACCGGAGAACGGTGTTTTAGTCATCTTGCCCATGAGGCACGGTTCGCAAGTACCAAGTGATTCATAATCAAGTGGTTCCAAAAGTCCATCAGCATGGAGTTTCTTCATGCGCTTTATACCGATATGACCTAAATGACAGTGCCACAAATAAGTTGCACTTTCATTATCAACTCTGCATCTTTTGGCTTCAACATTATGAATATGTGTATTACTACTATCGAGATTCAATAAGAATAGACCACTCTTCAAGGGTGCATGACCATAAAAGATATTACTCATATAAATAGAACAACCATTATTCTCTGATTTAAATGAATAACCGTCTCGCATTAAACAAGATCCAGATATAATGTTCATGCTCAACGCTGGCACCAAATAACAATTACTTAGGTCTAATATTAATCCCGAAGGTAGATGTAGAGGTAGCGTGCCGACTGCGATCACATCGACTTTGGAACCGTTTCCCACGCGCATCGTCACCTCGTCCTTTGCCAGTACCCGCTTATTCCGTAGTCCCTGTCTCGAGTTGAAAATATTAGCAACAGAACCAGTATCAAATACCCAGGTGCTACTGCGAGCTCTAGTAAGGTACACATCAATAACATGTATATCACATATACCTTTGTTCACCTTGCCATCCTTCTTATCCGCCAAATACTTGGGGCAGTTCCGCTTCCAGTGACCAGTCTGCTTGCAGTAGAAGCACTCAGTTTCAGGCTTAGGTCCAGACTTGGGTTTCTTCTCTTGAGCAGCAACTTGCTTGCCGTTCTTCTTGAAGTTCCCCTTTTTCTTCCATTTGCCCTTTTTCTTGAAACTAGTGGTCTTGTTAACCATCAACACTTGATGCTCCTTCTTGATTTCTACCTCCGCAGCTTTCAGCATTGCGAAGAGCTCGGGAATAGTCTTGTTCATCCCTTGCATATTATAGTTCATCACGAAGCTCTTGTAGCTTGGTGGCAGTGATTGGAGAATTCTGTCAATAACAAAATCATCCGGAAGATTAACTCCCAATTGAATCAAGTGATTATTATACCCAGACATTTTGAGTATATGCTCACTGACAGAACTGTTCTCCTCCATCTTGCAGCTATAGAACTTATTGGAGACTTCATATCTCTCAATTCGGGCATTTGCTTGAAATATTAACTTCAACTCCTGGAACATCTCATATGCTCCATGACGTTCAAAACGTCGTTGAAGTCCCGATTCTAAGCCGTAAAGCATGGCACACTGAACTATCGAGTAGTCATCAGCTTTGCTCTGCCGGACGTTCATAACATCTGGTGTTGCTCCAGCAGCAGGCCTGGCACCCAGCGGTGCTTCTAGGACATAATTTTTCTGTGCAACAATGAGGATAATCCTCAAGTTACGGACCCAGTCCGTGTAATTGCTACCATCATCTTTCAACTTTGCTTTCTCAAGGAACGCATTAAAATTCAACGGAACAACAGCACGAGCCATCTATCTACAATCAACATAAACAAGCAAGATACTATCAGGTACTAAGTTCATGATAAATTTAAGTTCAATTAATCATATTATTTAAGAACTCCCACTTAGATAGACATCCCTCTAATCCTCTAAGTGATTACGTGATCCAAATCAACTAAACCATGACCGATCATCACGTGAGATGGAGTAGTTTTCAATGGTGAACATCGTTATGTTGATCATATCTACTATATGATTCACGCTCGACCTTTCGGTCTCCGTGTTCCGAGGCCATATCTACATATGCTAGGTTCGTCAAGTTTAACCTGAGTATTCTGCGTGTGCAAAACTGGCTTGCACCCGTTGTAGATGGACGTAGAGCTTATCACACCCGATCATCACGTGGTGTCTGGGCACGACGAACTTTGGCAACGGTGCATACTCAGGGAGAACACTTCTTGATAATTTAGTGAGAGATCATCTTATAATGCTACCGTCAATCAAAGCAAGATAAGATGCATAAAAAGATAAACATCACATGCAATCAATATAAGTGATATGATATGGTCATCATCATCTTGTGCTTGTGATCTCCATCTCCGAAGCACCGTCATGATCACCATCGACACCGGCGCGACACCTTGATCTCCATCGTAGCATCGTTGTCGTCTCGCCAATCTTATGCTTCCACGACTATCACTACCGTTTAGTAATAAAGTAAAGCATTACATCGCGATTGCATTGCATACAATAAAGCGACAACCATATGGCTCCTGCTAGTTGCCGATAACTCGGTTACAAAACATGATCATCTCATACAATAAAATTCAGCATCATGCCTTGACCATATCACATCACAACATGCCCTGCAAAAACAAGTTAGACGTCCTCTACTTTGTTGTTGCATGTTTTACGTGGCTGCTACGGGCTTAAGTAAGAACCAATCTCACCTACGCATCAAAACCACAACGATAGTTTGTCAAATAGACTCCGTTTTAACCTTCGCAAGGACCGGGCGTAGCCATACTTGGTTCAACTAAAGTTGGAGAGACAGTCGCCCGCAAGCCATCTCTGTGCAAAGCACGTCGAGGGAACCGGTCTCGCGTAAGCGTACGCGTAAGGTTGGTCCGGGTCGTCTCGTCCAACAATACCGCCGAACCAAAGTATGACATGCTGGTAGGCAGTATGACTTGTATCGTCCACAACTCACTTGTGTTCTACTCGTGCATATAACATCAACATAAATAACCTGGGCTCAGATGCCACTGTTGGGTTTCGTAGTAATTTCAAAAAAATTCCTACGCGCACATAGGATCATGTGATGCATAGCAACGAGGGGAGAGTATTGTCTACGTACCCAACGCAGACCGACTGCGGAAGCGATGACACGACGTAGAGGAAGTAGTCGTACGTCTTCTCGATCCAACCGATCAAGCACCGAAACTACGGCACCTCCGAGTTCGAGCACACGTTCAGCTCGATGACGATCCCCGGACTCCGATCCAGCAAAGTGTCGGGGAAGAGTTTCGTCAGCACGACGGCGTGGTGACGATCTTGATGAACTACAGCAGCAGGGCTTCGCCTAAACTCCGCTACAGTATTATCGAGGAATATGGTGGCAGGGGGCACCGCACACGGCTAAGGAATAGATCACGTGGATCAACTTGTGTCAACTTGTGTGTTTAGAGGTGCCCCTGCCTCCGTATATAAAGGAGGAGAGGAGGGGAGGCTGGCCGGCCAAGGGGGGGAGGCGCAGGAGAGTCCTACTCCCTCTGGGAGTAGGATTCCCCCTCCAATCCTAGTCCAACTAGGATTCCTCGGAGGGGAAAAGAGGAGGAGGGGGCCGGCCACCTCTCCTAGTCCTAATAGGACTAGGGGAAGGGGGGGCGCGCAGCCCATCTAGGGCAGCCCCTTCTCTTTTCCACTAAGGCCCACTATGGCCCAAATAGCTCCCGGGGGGTTTCGGTAACCCTCCCGGTATTCCGGTAAAATCCCGATTTCACCCGGAACACTTCCGATATCCAAATATAGGCTTCCAATATATCAATCTTTACGTCTTGACCATTTCGAGACTCTCGTCATGTCCGTGATCACATCCGGGACTCCGAACAACCTTCGGTACATCAAAATGCATAAACTCATAATATAACTGTCATCGTAACCTTAAGCGTGCGGACCCTACGGGTTCGAGAACAATGTAGACATGACCGAGACACGTCTCTGGTCAATAACCAATAGCGGGACCTGGATGCCCATATTGGCTCCTACATATTCTACGAAGATCTTTATCGGTCAGACCGCATAACAACATACGTTGTTCCCTTTGTCATCGGTATGTTACTTGCCCGAGATTCGATCGTCGGTATCCAATACCTAGTTCAATCTCGTTACCAGCAAGTCTCTTTACTCGTTCCGTAATACATCATCTCACAACTAACATATTAGTTGTAATGCTTGCAAGGCTTATGTGATGTGTATTACCGAGAGGGCCCAGAGATACCTCTCCGACAATCGGAGTGACAAATCCTAATCTCGAAATACGCCAACCCAACATCGACCATTGGAGACACCTGTAGTACTCCTTTATAATCACCCAGTTATGTTGTGACGTTTGGTAGTACCCAAAGTGTTCCTCCGGTAAACGGGAGTTGCATAATCTCATAGTCATAGGAACATGTATAAGTCATGAAGAAAGCAATAGCAACATACTAAACGATCGGGTGCTAAGCTAATGGAATGGGTCATGTCAATCAGATCATTCTGCTAATGATGTGACCTCGTTAATCAAATAACAACTCATTGTTCATGGTTAGGAAACATAACCATCTTTGATTAACGAGCTAGTCAAGTAGAGGCATACTAGTGACACTTTGTTTGTCTATGTATTCACACATGTATTATGTTTCCGGTAAATACACTTCTAGCATGAATAATAAACATTTATCATGATTATAAGGAAATAAATAATAACTTTATTATTGCCTCTAGGGCATATTTCCTTCAGTGGTCCCTACGATCAAAGGTGATCGGACAGGAGGACCATGGGTTGAACTTTGGGGCGACTGGCTCCAACACATATACGTCCCTGAGCGCACGCTTCCGCTCCCTCTTGGGGATGTGGGTTGTGTATATCATGTTCACCGTCCGAACTTGTGGGGGGAACCTCTTCTGTCCTCTGGTGTTTGGCTGCCGGGGCTCCTCCTCATCATAGCTTTGTGACCCCTTATCTTTGTTTTCGGCATTTAACTTGCCGGCCTGCTTGAACACCCAACAATCCCTGTTGGTGTGGTTGGCTGGCTTGTCGGGGGTGTCGTGTATTTGGCACGAGCGATCGAGTATACGGTCCAAACTGGACGGGCCCGGAGTGCTTCTTTTGAATGGCTTTTTCCGCTGACCGGGTTTAGAGCCTTTGAATCCGGCATTGACTGTCGTGTCCTCGGTATTGTCGCTGTTAATGCGGCGCTTATGTTTGTTGCGATGTGACCTGCCATTGCCCTCCTTGGTATCCGAAGTACCATGGTTCTTTGATATGTTATTGCTGCGAGCCAGCCAGCTGTCTTCTCCCACACAAAAGCGGGTCATGAGTGTCCTGAGGGCTGCCATAGATTTTGGCTTTTCCTGGCCAAGGTGCCGGGCGAGCCAATCGTCGCGGATGTTGTGCTTAAAAGCTGCTAGGGCCTCTGCATCTCTACAGTCAACGATTTGATTTTTCTTTGTTAGGAACCATGTCCAGAATTTCCTGGCCGATTCCTCTGGCTGCTGAATTATGTGGCTCAAGTCATCGGCATCTGGGGGTCGCACGTAAGTGCCCTGGAAGTTGTCGAGGAATGCGGCTTCCAGATCCTCCCAACACCCAATGGACTCTGCTGGCAAGCTATTGAGCCAATGCCGAGCTAGTCCTTTGAGCTTGAGTGGGAGGTATTTAATGGCGTGTAGGTCATCATCGCGGGCAATGTGGATGTGCAGGAGGAAATCCTCGATCCATACCGCAGGATTTTATTGTGCCGTCGTATGATTCAATATTCACGGGTTTGAAACCCTCTGGGATTTGATGATCCATTACTTCGTCTGTGAAGCATAGGGGGTGTGCGGCGCCTCTGTACTGGGCTATGTTGCGACGTAGCTCGAATGAGTCTTGCCCGCTGTGTTTGGCCCGGGCGGACTTACTTTTACTGTATCCGGAGTGACGATTATCGTCTCGCATAGTGGCGCGCCCTCGTGATCCATAGATCGATCTTGCATGTTTTGCTTTATCCTCCAATACGTCTCACGGGTCTGGCGTATTTCCCCATGCCTTTTTATTTGAATGGTGTCAGGGTGCGGGCTGAGCTTTTGGCTGGAATGTTTCTCTATCGCGGCCACAAGGTGGCCGATCAGTCGCGCCATACGCTTCCTCCTCCAGTCGGGGTAGCAACCTGCACTTTGGGTAACTCTTGGAGGGAAGTTCAAGTTTATATTCCTCGGCCGCCAGGACTTCAGTCCATCTATCAGCTAGCAAATCTTGATCATCTCGAAGCTGCTGCCGCTTTTTCTTAAGGCTATTTGTCGTGGCTATAAGCCGGCGCTTGAAGCGCTCTTGTTCGACGGGATCCTCTGGCACGACGAATTCGTCATCGCCGATGCTTGCCTCGTCTTTGGAGAGAGGCATGTAATTATCATCCTCCGCCTCTCCATCTGCCGCTCTCTCAGGAGGGTTGGCTCCTCCATCCTCCTGCTCTAAATCTTGCTGGAGGGAATTGTTGTTGTCTTCGGCACTGTCCGGAGTGCTATTATCTCTGGTGCTGGTATCGCCACTTTTGCCTTGGCGGGACTTAGAGCAGCGCCGCTGACGCCGGCGCTTGGGTTGCTTTTTGGAGGGGTCATCCTTCGTTGTCTCGACGACATTGCCTTCTTTGGGTGTGTCCACCATGTATATATCATATGATGAGGTGGCTGTCCAATGCCCTGTGGGCAATGGTTCCTCTTCGACTCCCACAACGTCGTCCATACCGTTGATTTCTTCGGAGTCGAAGTCAAGCATGTCGGTTAAGTCGTCGACAGTGGCTACTAAGTGGGTGGTGGGTGGGCGGCGAATTTCTTCGTCATTCGCATCCCAATCCTGCCGGACGTAGTTCGGCCAGGCCTCTCCTGACAAGGAGAGAGACCATAACGAGTTCAGTATGTCGCCGAAGGGCGAGTGCTGAAAAATATCCGCGGAGGTAAACTCCATGATCGGCGCCTGAGGGAGTCCTGGATTAGGGGGTCTCCGAACAGCCGGACTATCTCCATTGGCCGGACTGTTAGACTATGAAGATACAAGATTGAAGACTTCGTCTCGTGTCCGGATGGGACTCTACTTGGCGTGGAAGGCAAGCTAGGCAATACGGATATGGATATCTCCTCCTTTGTAACCGACCTTGTGTAACCCTAACCCTCTCTGGTGTCTATATAAACCGAAGGGTTTTAGTCCGTAGGACAACAATAATCACAACATACAATCATACCATAGGCTAGCTTCTAGGGTTTAGCCTCTCTGGTCTCGTGGTAGATCTACTCTTTTACTACCCATATCATAAATATCAATCAAGCGGGACATAGGGTTTTTCCTCCATTGAGAGGGCCTGAACCTGGGTAAAACATTGTGTCCCCTGCCTCCTGTTATCATCCAGCCTAGACGCACAGTTCAGGACCCCCTACCCGAGATCCGCCGGTTTTGACACCGACATTGGTGCTTTCATTGAGAGTTCTGCTGTGTCGTCGCCACCAGGAAGGATGTCTCATCCCGTATTTAAAGACAGCACTATTGCTGAGGGAGCTTTGGCTATCGGCCAAACTCTCCGTCTAGGTGGTTTTCTTATGACCGCCTATTCGGCCGGTGCGCCGACGATGACTTCTCGGGTCATCAAAAGCAATCTTCACGTCAACTCGGAACTCACCGAGCAGTTAGATCCAATGGAGCTCTTTTCCTTGAACGAGCTCTTGGATCGCATCGCCGCCCTGTGAGTCGCTACAGACTACGATCAGATTGGGCCTAAACCCGATCTGAGAGAGATCAACTCTCCCCAGGTCACCCATCACGTTGAAGTGGTGGAGGAACAATGCGGCAACCCTTCATCTATCTTAAGGACTAGCTATGTCCGGATTCCCAATCCCTCCAAGTCGGATAACCGCGGAGGGGAGGACATCACTCAAGGCCTGAACCTAGAATCAGGCAGCGGGCTAGATTTATCGGAAAACATCCAAGAATCAATTCCACCCACCCACCCAAACATATGCGATCTATCCCAAATTAGGAAAGAGCCCGAAGAAACAGTACACCATTACTAGGCCAGATTCCTCCTGGTCATGAGAAGGATAAAGGACTACCGCGAGGAAGACGCAATTTCATTCTTCTGCAATAATTGCACGGACAAGGGAATCCTCAACTCCATAAGTCGCCGCGAAATTACACGCTTTGCCGACTTGGTGTCCATAGTACGAAATTACTGTGCGATGGAAAGCGCCTGGAAAACTGAAATAAAATTTTGGGATAATCCGGCCCTGAATACAAATCCAGTCCGAAATAAAAGGGTGCATTATCACAATACACCTGGGTTAACTACCAAAAAGCAAAAGCCCTCTACGGGGCAAGGAACCGTACTGGAGGGATGGCTCAACGGACCCTGCAAAATTCATAGTACAGCGGATGCAATACCAACGCACAGCCTTAGAGCATGTTGGATACTCTGGCAGGTGGCCAAAAGTGGTGAGGATCTACTCCTCCCAAATACCACAGAGCACCATCCCGTGGACAACAATACGGTGTTAACGGTCTTTGAGACCTTCGCGTCAAATAATAGACGCAAGCGAACACTCCGCAGCATGGCCGAAATCTGCCACATAGCAGAAATAAATCCTTGGAGTGACATGGCTATTACCTTCAATGCCAGTGAAGAACCCAAATTCCGAACAGCCCGAGCACTAGCCGCACTGGTCCTCAGTCCAATCGTGGACGGCTTTCATCTCACCAAGGTACTCATGGACGGCGGCAGCGAATTAAACCTCATCTATGAGGAAACTCTTCAAAAGATGGAAATAGACTGGAGCCGCATTGAGCAAAGTAGCACAACCTTTAGAGGAATCATCCCCAGTCGGGAAGCACGCTGTGCGGGGAAAATCACACTAGACGTGGTATTCGGCACGCCGGATAATTACAGGTCCGAAGAAATTACATTCCAAGTGGCCCCGTTCAGCAGCGAATACCATGCTCTATTAGGGCGGGGGGCATTTACAATCTTCCAAGCCATACCCCATTACGGGTACATGAAGCTCAAAATGCCCGGGCCCAACGGAATCATCACTCTTGCTAGTGATCTGGACATAGCACTCCGCGCCGAAAATAAGACAGTTGCACTGGCCCTTGACGCACTATCTGAAGCCCTAGCGGCCGAGGAAGTAACTGTGCTGTGCTCCATGGTGAACAGGGACGACGTGATACTCGATAAAAGATCCAAGTCCACCTCCTTTAAACCGTGGATGAAATAGTCAAATTCCAAGTCCATCCAACGCTTCCATCGGGGCACAATTAAACCCTGATGTCGACGCCGCACTGCAAGAGTTCCTACGCGAGAACTGGGACATTTTTTCCTGGCACCCTTCAGACATGCCAGGAATCCCACGGAGGCTGGCTGAGCACAGCCTAAATATCCTAAAAGGATTCAAGCCAGTCAAGCAGGCTCTTCGACGTTTCTCCGAACCTAAGAGACAAGCCATGGGAGAGGAACTAGCCAAGCTATTGGAGACCGGATTCATCAGAGACATAAAACATCCGGACTGGCTAGCAAACCTGGTGATGGTACCAAAGAAGGACAAATCCTGGCGCTTGTGTGTCGATTTTAAGGACCTTAACAAGGTCTGCCCAAAGAATCCCTCCCCCCTCCCCCACATCGATCAAATCATCGATGCTACCACAGGACACGATTCATTGTGTTTCCTCGACGCATACTCCGGCTACCATCAAATTAAAATGGCAGAGCCAGACCAAGCCGCAACGGCATTCATCACACCATACGGCCCATTCTGCTTCAACACAATGCCCTTCGGGCTCAAAAACGCCGGCGCAACATATCAGCGCATGATTCAGACATGTCTAGCAAACCATATCGGCAAAACAGTGGAGGCATACGTAGATGACGTGGTCGTTAAAACCAAGCATGTCGAAACTCTAGTAGACGACTTGAGGCTCACATTCGACAACCTCCGAACATATGACATTAAGCTCAATCCGGAAAAATGCGTTTTCGGTGTACCAGCCGGAAAGCTCCTGGGATTCATTGTCTCTAGTAGAGGTATTGAAGCTAATCCGACCAAAATCCGACCATTGTCACAGTTAGCTACCCCAACAGACCTCAAACAAATACAAAAATTGACTGGATGCGTGGCGGCTCTAAGCCGCTTTATCACCCGCTTGGGAGAAAAGGCATTACCCCTTTATCGCCTCCTCCGGCGCACCAAAAACTTTGAGTGGACGGATGCCACCACGGCCGGACTCAATGAAATAAAAGCCATATTGGCAACAAACCCAGTCCTGGCCGCGCCCAACATTGGTGAACCAATGCTATTATACATTGCGGCAACTCATCAAGTAGTAAGCGCAGTGCTCGTCGTCGAGCGAGAAATGGACGGACACAAATTACCCCTTCAAAAGCCAGTTTACTATGTGTCCACTGTCCTTACTCCATGCAAATCACAGTACCCGCATTATCAAAAGATAGCGTCTGTGGTATTTATGGCATCCCGGAAGTTGCGACACTACTTTCAAGAATGTTCGATAACGGTAGCCTCGGAAGTACCACTTAACGATATTATAAACAACCGCGACGCGATGGGCAGGATTGCCAAATGGGCCATTGAGCTCCTCCCGTTCGACATAACTTACAAGCCACGACGAGCTATTAAGTCGCAAGTTTTGGCTGACTTCGTCGCTGAGTGGACGGAAGCTGAACTCCCTAAAGAGTATGGCACATATTCAAACTGGATCATGCACTTCGACGGCTCCAAAATGTTGGCTGGTCTAGGGGCTGGCGTCGTTTTGACGTCCCCAACAGGAGATACCGTTCAACACGTACTACAGATAATGTATACGGACTCCAACAACGCAGCCGAATACGAGGCCCTTCTACATGGTTTCCGGATGGCAGTATCCATGGGCATTCAACGCCTAGAGGTGCGCGGGGATTTGAACCTCGCGATATCCCAAATAAATGGGGACTTTTGATGCCAAGGATCCGAAAATGGCAGCTTATCGCAATGCCGTCTTAAAAATGTCAGCTCGGTTCGAGGGGCTCGAATTTCACCATGTGGCTCGGGAAAACAATCAGGCGGCGGATATCCTCGCCCGCATCGGCGCAAGACGCGACGCGGTCCCTCCCAACATATTTTTGGAAAGGCTCTTCAAGCCATCCGTAGCATGGGAAGGGGACACCTGTAACAACCATCCAGACCCGACCAAAATACCCGATATCAAACTCTCTGACACAATCGGAGGCTCCACCACCGAAATAACACATTCAGCCCACGAAATAATGGCCATTATTTCCCCATGGACAAAACCATTCCTGGCCTACCTAACTAGACAGGAACTTCCGGAGGACCAAAATGAGGCACGCTGCATAGTGCGGCGATCCAAGGCCTACAGGGTCCATGAGGGAGAATTGTACAAAAAAAGCGCTACCGGAGTCCTTCAAAGGTGCATCTCCGAAGAGGAAGGGCGGAACCTTTTGGCAGAAATTCACGCCGGACTCGGTGGTCATCATGCCGCAGCCCGAGCTCTTGTAAGCAAGGCCTTCCGTAAAGGATTCTATTGGCCAACGGCCCGGGCAGATGCACATGACTTGGTCCAACATTGCGCCGGTTGCGAGCTCTTTGCAAATCAAAGCCACATGCCACCCACCGCCCTCCAAACAATCCCCATTACATGGCCCTTCACGGTCTGGGGGCTTGACATGGTTGGACCCCTTAAAGGGGGAACCCACAAGAAAAAATACTTATTAGTCATGGTGGATAAATTCACCAAATGGATAGAGGCTAAACCGGTTCAAACAGCCGAATCCAGACCGGTGATAGATTTCATATCCGGGATTGTCCACCCTTACGGCGTCCCCCACAGCATCATCACTAATAACGGCACGAACTTCACGGCCGACGAGGTAAAACTCTAGTGCAGCAAAATGGGCATCAAGCTCGATTATGCTTCCGTCTATCACCCACAAACCAACGGTCAAGTCGAACGAGGAAATGGTCTTATAATGAGCGGCATTAAACCCAGATTAGTGCGCTCCTTAACGGAGTCTGACACGCACTGGGTAGAGGAGCTCGACTCCGTACTCTGGGGGCTGTGGACCACGCCGAATCGTAGTACTGGATATACACCGTTTTTTATGGTGTACGACACAGAGGCAGTCCTGCCCTGTGACATAATTCATGACTCACCTCGAGTGCACATGTACGAAAAAAGAGAAGCCGAGCTCGATCGGCAGGACAGTCTAGACACCTTGGAGGAAGAGCGCGACGTAGCCAAAGCCCGTTCCGCATTTTACCAGCAACAGGCTCGCAGATACCAAAGCAGAGAAGTACGGGCCAAAACTTATAACGTTGGCAAACTAGTTCTACGACTGTCGGATAAGAAAAAGAACAAGCTCGAGCCCAAATGGGAAGGTCCCTTCATTATCGACCAAGTTCTGACCGGTGGAGCGTACCGACTGCGGGATGCATCGACTAGTCTACTCGAGCCGAACCCATGGAACGCAGCCAGGCTTCGAAGATTCTATGCCTAGCACCAGACTCTATGTTAGTCCCCTCCCTTTGTCCATTTTATGCATATGCATCATCTGTCTTGTTTCCCTTTCTTTCTTTTATTTCTCTAGGCCTTCAAGGGTCACCTTGTGCCTGACTCATACATTACAGATGCGCTAGCCGCACTCTTTATACCTGGGGGCTTCTTTCACAGAAGCTTAAATTATTTACCTGGGCCTCACGCCCAACACATGTGTTATACTTCCGCATGTACCTTTTTTCACCATTATATGCATCGATATGACTTAAGTTTTGGCCAAGCTAGGTTGCCTGGCTCTTGTATTTATGCCCTACGTTCCCGTTAATTTGGCTAGGGCATAAGGGGAGCACCTCTGCGATTGTTACCGCCGGGTCAGCCGGACGTGCACCTCAGACTGGGTGAAGCCGAAAGCTAGCGTTCTTAAGGGAATATTCGGCCGGTGAACAAAAGATGACTTTTATTTATTATCCATATCTGCCCCCAGATGCTTTTTCTGCGCTTCTTGTCGCAGTCCGGACATGCACTTTAGGGCATGCTTACCCAGGGAAAGGAACCCTTAACGAACTATTCTCCCTGGAAGATGTTTCTTACTACCCATGTAATATAACATAACTAGTTGGGCACTTGTCTGATAAAGCACTAATGACCCCTACGCCTGGTCTCCATGCATGCCCCGGTTCTTACATAACCGAGAGGGTATTCGGATACACTCCGGACCGTCGGGTCCCAAGGTCGAAGCGAAAAGGTCTGCCACGACAAACGATCTACAATCCGGCTAGAAGGCATTATACATGTCACTTTAAAATTACATAGTCAATTTGACTGGTTGAATTCCTCTTCAATACCATCCAAAAGGTTGTCTAGTCTATAGTCCTGTTGGGAATACTTTGCGGCCAATTCTACTTGACCGTACACTAAGCTCACAGGGATCTCCTTCCCATCGGGCCCCATAGGTCCGACTTCGGCCATGTGGTTTAGGTCAGCCTTCGTGTACCGTGTCTTCACCATTGCCCAGGCTTCCCTGGCGCCCTGACGGCAGGCCGATATCTTCCATAATCGGAAGCGCCACTGCGCTCCCTTTAGCTTTTCTACAAGCTCTCCAAGGCCTTCGGGTATGGAGACGGATGGCCACAAGGCCTGGGCGACGCCTTGCATCAGCTGGCGAACTCATTCGTGCAGCTATGAGAGCTCGGGAGGAAGGTCACCCGTTGAACTGGGCTTTTCCTCGGTAGGACGACCTGTTAGCAAACCTACAGACATAACTCTGTCAGCCAGCTTCCTTGCCGAACTCTTTTTCAAATTTCGTTCAAGCACTTACTAAATATGCCGCGTCGAAGCTGCCGATTTTCCTTAACAGAGTCCGATAGTTGGGCATGAACATCTTGTAGTTCCACGCCCAGCTTGGTGTTGGCAATTAGGAGATCATTTTTCTCCTGCCTCGCCCTCCTAAGCACGTTCTCACCGGCCTTCAGCTGGCGTTGGAGCTGTTGCTTATCCGGATTTACTCCAGTGTCATCTACAATTTTATCGTTAGATCTGCATACACGCCGCATTCTATATGATACTTATCATTTGAAGGATATGTTACCAGAGGGGGTCTCTTTGGGCTCCCCTGCTGCAGCCAGTGCGGCCTGAAGTTGGGCTTTGCACTCTTCCAGCTCTTGGGACAGTTGAGTATTCTTTTCTGTAAGAACCTGCATAACAAATGATCCTTAAATCAGTTATCCTAACTGTTTCAAGTCTCAGGGGCTACTGATATATATAATCACCAAATTTTCTCACCCGTATGTCTTTTACATACTGCTCCGTGGCTCTGGCTAGACCATTTTGAGCGGCACGGAGGTGCGCGTCTCCCGAGTTGAAGGCATCCAATGCCTCTTGGGAGAAACAAGCGTCACGAAGAACAGTCCGGTGACGCCTGTGGTTCATGGCACTTTCCACCTCGGAATGGGTGGCGGACAGTTTTCCCGCATCCTCTGTCGGAGGAGCACCCGGCGGATGCCTCGTATTCGTTCCCGCCTCTGAATCCGGCCTTGGAGCCTGGCTTGTGGAGGCGCGATTGTTAGCCTCTCCGGGTATAGTCCGGCGAGCGCTCTTTTTCCTGAAAAGAAGGCATGGGCGTTAATATGCCTCTGAGAATAAGGTCTTGCAATAAAGAGGGCGTGCCGTACCGCTGCGCTGGTGTCTCAGTCCGGACTGCGGGTCTTTTCAGCCTGCCTGGCCTCGCGGCCCCTTGTTGGCCAGTCGCCGCAGGCTCGGCCTTCTGCCTCGAGGACCTCCCCTGCAAAACACGGCTGTTATACGGCAATCAAAAACACGCAAGGATAGATCCCTTTTTTGAAGTGCTGGGACTTCGGTCTCAGCCACCTGAGGCTGGAACTAGCCCAGGGTAACCGCCGTAATGGCCACCAAAGCATTATCATTGCTCGATTGGTAAAACACCCCATCGATCAGCTCCACAGATATGTCCGGATCCTCTTGGGAGGCCGGGTCGAGGGACCGTCCAGGGTCCTCGGGTTGTGGAGGGGGGTTGTTTATCTCCCTTACAGCCTGGCGCAGTTCCTGCGTAGAAATTGCTAGACTAAGTACTTAACTGCGGAAATATGAAACAGATGGGCGAGAAAAAGTCTCCACTTACCCAGCTCGGAGGATTGTACATAGAATATCTGCCCTGCGGGTTGACATGAAGGAATTCCTCCTCTTCTCCCTTGTACAAAGTGGATAAGATCTTTATTAAAGCAGCAACCGATCCCGGCCCTTTACGACCGTAGCGGGTGGCGTCATCCTCCCCGTTGAAATCCCACATGGGGTGGCCTCTATACTGAAGCGGCTGCACCCCCCGCATGATACATATCGCCATGACCTCGATCATGGTCAATCCAGATCGAGCTAAAAAACTTATCCGGCTCATCAGGTAAAGAACGTCCCTGTCGTCTTCCTCCAGGGAGCTCCATGAACGCCAGCTCCGGCGCTTCTTCAAAGGGGCGTTGTCGAACTCAGGAAGGCCGATCCGAATAGGATTCGGGAGGGGGACTTCTTCTATATAAAACCATTCTGAAGGCCAGTCTTCGGACGTCTTCTTTAGGGTTCCGGACAGGTATCCGGTTCCGGCAATACGCCACACTTTGGCTCCGCCCACTTGATATATTGACCCCTTCTGAGAACGGGGCACAAGGCAGAATAGCTTCTTCCACAGAGCGAAATGAGCCTCACAGCCCAAGAACAACTCGCAAAGGGCTACGAATCCCGCGATATGTAGCATGGAGGCCGCAGAACTCGAGGAGCCCCCGGAGAAACAGATGAATTGGGAATCCGAGCCCTCTTACCAAATAAGGGACAAGGCATACCTGCTCTCCCTTGGAGGGATTGGGAAGGCTCTCCTCTTGTTCTCCGCCATTATAGGTGGTGAGCCCAGCTCGAACCGAGACCATGTACGCTAGGGGGAAGAAATCCCTTGGTCTAAAGCATCACTAATTTGCTGTGCGGGACAGAACATCTCTCCCAATCTTTAGGCTTGGAGCAAGGGGAGCGAGAGGAGGAGCTGCGTCGACCGGCCATGATGGAATGGATCTCTGTCAGGTGCGCTCCGATGAAGGCTCGCCAAGGAAGGATGGTGTGATTTGGATCTGAATCCTCGTCTTTTTAATAGGCGGCTCATTCACACAGCTAGGGGGTAAATGCGAAAACACCCTGGCTCTTCACATTCGCTCGACACGTGGAAAGTGGCAATTATTGGGCATGGAAGCCAAGGAATGCAACATTCACAAGAGACCAGACACTATTTCGACAGGTACACAGAATTTGGAGAGGAACCCGCCTTGCAATGCCGAAGACAATACTGCGCGCCGGACTCATCGTCATTGAAGCCTGGTTCGGGGGCTACTAAGGGAGTCCTGGATTAGGGGGTCTCCGGACAGCCGGACTATCTCCATTGGCCGGACTGTTAGACTATGAAGATACAAGATTGAAGACTTCGTCTCGTGTCCGGATGGGACTCTACTTGGCGTGGAAGGCAAGCTAGACAATACGGATATGGATATCTCCTCCTTTGTAACCGACCTTGTGTAACCCTAACCCACTCCAGTATCTATATAAACCGAATGGTTTTAGTCCGTAAGACAACAACAATCACAACATACAATCATACCATAGGCTAGCTTCTAGGGTTTAGCCTCTCTGATCTCGTGGTAGATCTACTCTTGTACTACCCATATCATCAATATCAATCTAGCAGGACGTAGGGTTTTACCTCCATCGAGAGGGCCCGAACCTGGGTAAAACATCGTGTCCCCTGCCTCCTGTTACCATCCGGCCTAGACGCACAGTTCAGGACCCCCTACCCGAGATCCGCCGGTTTTGACACCGACAGCACCCAATCGGATTCGACAGGAACGGGCACAGGTGGTTCGGAGTCCGTAGCCGGAGAAGGATCCGGAAGTTTGGCAATACAGCTCTCATGAAGGGTAAGGTTGATATTCCGCTCGATCGCCGCTGAGGATACGGCCACCGTGACGGGGTCCATCCACCCGTCCATGGATGGGGCAACTGGCTCCGAATTGAGGCTCAGAGCAGCTGCCGGTGCGATCTCCTGAATACGGTCCGATGGTAGAGCTAAATCATACTCGTCGTGACCGCGCGGCGCACAAGGCAGGGGCTCGAATCCATCGAAGATCAAGTCTTCGCGGATATCGGCCGTGTAGTTTAAGCTTCCAAACCTGACCTGATGGACAGGGGCGTAACTTTCGATCTGCTCCAGATGGCCAAGCGAGTTGGTCCGCAGTGCGAAGCCGCCAAACACAAAGATTTGTCTGGGGAGAAAAGTCTCACCCGGGACTGCATCGCTATCGATGATCGTAGGAGCCATCAAGCCTAATGGCGATGACACAGAGGAACTCTCAATGAAAGCACCAATGTCAGTGTCAAAACCGGCGGATCTCGGGTAGGGGGTCCCAAACTGTGCATCTAAGGCGGATGGTAACAGGAGGCAGGGGACACAATGTTTTACCCAGGTTCGGGCCCTCTTGATGGAGGTAAAACCCTACGTCCTGCTTGATTTATTCTTGATGATATGAGTATTACAAGAGTTGATCTACCACGAGATCGGAGAGGCTAAACCCTAGAAGCTAGCCTATGGTATGATTGTATGTTGTCCTACGGACTAAAACCCTCCGGTTTATATATACACCGGAGGGGGCTAGGGTAACACAAGGTCTGTTTACAAAGGAGGAGATATACGTATCCGTATTGCCTAGCTTGCCTTCCACGCCAACTAGAGTCCTATCCGGACACGAGACGAAGTCTTCAGTCTTGTATCTTCATAGTACAATAGTCCGGCCAAAGGATATAGTTCGGCTGTCCGGAGACCCCCTAATCCAGGACTCCCTCAGTCAACAAGACCACTAGTTTCAAGAAGAAGGGCAAAGAGAAGAAGGGGAACTTCAAGAAGAACAACAAGCAAGTTGCTGCTCAAGTGAAGAAGCCCAAGTCTGGACCTAAGCCTCAGACTAAGTGCTTCTACTGCAAAGGGACTGGTCACTGGAAGCGGAACTGCCCCAAGTATTTGGCGGATAAGAAGGATGGCAAAGTGAAAGGTATATTTGATATACATGTTATTGATGTGTACCTTACTAATGTTCGCAATAGCTCCTCGGTATTTGATACTAGTTCAGTTGCTAATATTTGCAACTTGAAACAGGGGCTACGGATTAAGCGAAGATTGGCTAAGGACGAGGTGATGATGCGTGTGGGAAATGGTTCCAAAGTCGATGTGATCGCCGTCGGCACGCGCGCTACCTCTATATCTACCTTCGAGATTAGTTTTAGACCTGAATAATTGTTATTTGGTGCTAGCGTTAAGCATGAACATTATATCTGGATCTTGTTTGATGCGAGATGGCTATTCATTTAAATCATAGAATAATGGTTGTTCTATTTATATGAATAATACCTTTTATGGTCATGCACCCTTGATGAGTGGTCTATTTTTACTAAATCTTCATAGTAGTGATACCCATATTCATAGTATTGAAGCCAAAAGATATAAGTTTAATAATGATAGTGCAACTTATTTGTGGCACTGCCGTTTAGGTCATATTGGTGTAAAGCGCATGAAGAAACTCCATGCTGATGGACTTTTGGAATCACTTGATGCTTGCAAACCATGCCTCATGGGCAAGATGACTAAGACTCCGTTCTCCGGAACAATGGAGCGAGCGACGGACTTATTGGAAATAATACATATGTATGTATGCGGTCCAATGAGTGTTGATGCTCACGGCGGGTATTGTTATTTTCTAACCTTCACAGATGATTTGTGCAGATATGGGTATATCTATTTGATGAAACATAAGTCTGAAACATTTGAAAAGTTCAAAGAATTTCAGAGTGAAGTGGAAAATCATTGTAACAAGAAAATAAAGTTTCTACGATCATATCATGGAGGAGAACATTTGAGTTACGAGTTTGGTCTTCATTTGAAACAATGGGCAATAGTTTCGCAACTCATGCCACCTGGAACACCATAGCGTAATGGTGTTTCCGAATGTCGTAACCGCACTTTATTAGATATGGTGCGATCTATGATGTCTCTTACTGATTTACCGCTATTGTTTAGGGGTTATGCTTTAGACACGGCTGCATTCATGTTAAATAGGGCACCATCGAAATCCATTGAGATGACACCTTATGAAATGTGGTTTGGCAAGAAACCTGAGTTGTCGTTTCTTAAAGTTTGGGGCTGCGATGCTTATGTGAAAAAGCTTCAACCTGATAAGCTCGAACACAAATCGGAGAAATGTGTCTTCATAGGATACCCAAAAGAGACTGTTGGGTACACCTTCTATCACAGATCCGAAGCCAAGATATTCGTTGCTAAGAATGGATCCTTTCTAGAGAAGGAGTTTCTCTCAAAAAGAAGTGAGTGGGAGGAAAGTAGAACTTGATGAGGTAACTGTACCTACTGCCTTATTGGAAAGTAGTTTACCACATAAATCAGTTCCAGTGATTCCTACACTAGTAAGTGAGGAAGCTAATGATGATTGAAAGTGCAACTATCCCTAGGTGGTTTTGGTAATTCATAACAACATATAGCTCATTGAGCTAATGCTATTCCAAGATGACTATTTCAGGAAAGCTCAATGATTGGCATGGATGTGAAAGTGGAACCCTCAAAATGCTAAGGACAAAAGTTTGGCTCAAGCTCAAAAGCTCAAGACTCTTCATTTTATATTTTAGTGATCCAAGATCACATTGAGTCTTTAGGAAAAGCCAATACTATCAAGGATGGATGAGGTGTTGCTTAATGAGCCACTTGCTTCATGTGCTTAGTGATATGCTCCAAAACCCTCAACTACTTTCCCATATCCACATATGACCTAAACCCTAAGCCAAACTCGGTCCTACCGATTCTTTCTATCCGGCGCCATCGAGTTTCACTTGTCATAAGCCACTGCCAAACCCTAGCAATTCGGTTCTACCGATAGGGATCTCGGTCTCACCGAGATGGGATTGCAAACTCTCTGTTTCCCTTTCGTAACTTTTCGGTCTCACCGAAAGAGCGGATTGGTCCCACCGAGATTGCAATGTAAATTCAGTGTTTCCTTTTTGTAACTTTTTGGTCTCACCAAAAGAGCAAATCGGTCCCACCGAGTTTGCCTGACCAACTCTCTGGTTAGCTAATTACCAAATTCTGTCTCACCGAGTTTGTGTAATCGGTCTCACCGAGATTACGTTATGCCCAAACCCTAACCTTTTCGGTCCTGCCGAGTTGCATGTCAGTCCCACCGAAAATCTCTAACGGTCACTAGGTTTACCTTTTCGGTCCGACCGAGTTTGTTGATTTGGTCCCACCGAGATTGGAAAACTGTGTGTAACGGTTGGATTTTGTGTGGAGGCTATATATACCCCTCCACCTCCTCTTCATTCGTGGAGAGAGCCATCAGAACACATACACAATTCCAACTCATATGTTCTGAGATAGAACCACCTACTCATGTGTTGAGACCAAGATATTCCATTCCTACCATATGAATCTTGATCTCTAGCCTTCCCCAAATTGCTTTCCACTCAAATCTTCTTTCCACAAAATCCAAATCCTATGAGAGAGAGTTGAGTGTTGGGGAGACTATCATTTGAAGCACACGAGCAAGGAGTTCATTACCTACACACCATTTGTTACTTCTTGGAGAGTGGTGTCTCCTAGATTGGCTAGGTGTCACTTGGGAGCCTCCGACAAGATTGTGGGGTTGAACCAAGGAGTTTGTAAGGGCAAGGAGATCGCCTACTTCGTGAAGATCTACCGCTAGTGAGGCAAGTCCTTCGTGGGCAATGGCCATGGTGGGATAGACAAGGTTGCTACTTCGTGGACCCTTTGTGGGTGGTTGCTTCTTCGTGGACCCTTCGTGGGTGGAGCCCTTCGTGGACTCGCGCAACCGTTACCCTTTGTGGGTGGAGCCCTTCATGGACTCGCGCAACCGTTACCCTTCATGGGTTGAAGTCTCCATCAACGTGGATGTAGGATAGCACCACCTATCCGAACCACGGGAAAAACATCTGTGTCTCCAATTGCATTTGAATTCTCCAAACCCTTCCCTTTACATTCTTGCAAGTTGCATGCTTTACTTTCCGCTGCAAATATACTCTTTGCATGCTTGCTTGAATTGTGTGATGATTGCTTGACTTGTCCTACAATAGCTAAAATCTGCCAAGAACTAAAATTGGGAAAAGGTTAAGTTTTTATTTGGTCAAGTAGTCTAATCACCCCCCCTCTAGACATACTTTTGATCCTACAATGATGATCATGAAACTTCTGATCAAGTGACTATCGAACCTCGTAGGTCAATCAGAGACAGATACACACCAGAGTGGTACGGCAATCCTGTTTTGGAAGTCGTGTTACTTGACCATGACAAACCTACGAACTATGAGGAAGCAATGATGAGCCCGGATTCCGCAAAATGGCTTGAGGCCATGAAATCTGAGATGGGATGCATGTAGGAGAACAAAGCGTGGACATTGATTGACTTGTCCGATGATCTGCAAGCCATAGAGAATAAATGGATCTTTAAGAAGAAGACGAACGCTGATGGTAATGTTACTATCTACAAAGCTCGACTTGTCGCAAAAGGTTTTTGAAAAGTTCGAGTTGACTACGATGAGACCTTGTCACTCGTAGCGATGCTTATGTCCGTCCGAATCATGTTAGCAATTGCCACATTTTATGATTATGAAATTTGGCAAATGGATGTCAAAACTGCATTCCTTAATGGATATCTTAAAGAAGAGTTGTATATGACGCAACCAGAAGGTGTTGTCGATCCAAAAGGTGCTAACAAAGTGTGTAAGCTCTAGCAATCCATTTATGGACCGGTGCAAGCATCTCGCAGTTGGAATATACGCTTTGATAGTATGATCAAAGCATATGGTTTTATACAAACTTTTGGAGAAGCATGTATTTACCAGAAAGTGAGTGGGAGCTCTATAGCATTTCTGATATTATATGTAGATGACATATTGTTGATTGGAAATGATACTAAATTTCTGAATAGCATAAAAGTGAATAAGAATTTTTCAATGAAATACCTCGGTGAAGCTGCTTATATATTAGGCATCAAGATCTATATAGATAGATCAAGACTCTTAATTGGACTTTCATAAATCACGTACCTTGATAAAGTTTTGAAGAAGTTCAAAATGGATCAAGCAAAGAAAGGGTTCTTGCCTATATTACAAGGTGTGAAGTTGAGTCAGACTCAATGCCCGACCACTGCAGAAGATAGAGAGAAAATGAAAGTCATTCCCTATGCTTCAGCCATAGGTTCTATCATGTATGCAATGTTGTGTACCAGACCTGATGTGTGCCTTGCTATTAGTTTAGCAGGGAGGTACCAAAGTAATCCAGGAGTGGATCACTGGACAGCGGTCACGAACATCCTAAAATACCTGAAAAGGACTAACGATATGTTTCTCTTTTATGGAGGTGACAAAGAGCTCGTCGTAAACGGTTACGTCGATCCAAGCTTTGACACTGATCTGCATGACTCTATGTCACAAACCGGATACATATTTTTATTGAATGGTGGACCTTTCAGTTGGTGTAGTTCCAAGCAGAGCGTCATGGCGGGATCTACATGTGAAGCGAAGTACATAGCTACTTCGGAAACATCAAATGAAGGAGTCTGGATGAAAGAGTTCATATCTGATCTAGGTGTCATACCTAGTGCATTGGGTGCAATGAAAATCTTTTGTGACAATACTGGTGCATTTGCCTTGGCAAAGGAATCCAGATTTCACAAGAGAACCAAGCACATCAAGAGACGCTTCAATTCCATCGCGATCAAGTCAAGGAGGGAGACATGGAGATTTGCAAGATACATACAGATCTGAATGTTGCAGAACCGTTGACTAAGCCTCTCTCACGAGAAAAACATGATCATCACCAAGACTCCATGGGTGTTAGAATCATTACAATGTAATCTAGATTATTGACTCTAGTGCAAGTGGGATACTGAAGGAAATATGCCCTAGAGGCAATAATAAAGTTATTATTTATATTTCCTTATATCATGATTAATGTTTATTATTCATGCTAGAATTGTATTAGCCGGAAACTTAGTACATGTGTGAATACATAGACAAACTAAGTGTCACTAGTATGCCTCTACTTGACTCGCTCGTTAATCAAAGATGGATAAGTTTCCTAACCATAGACATGAGTTGTCATTTGATGAACGGGATCACATCATTAGAGAATGATGTGATTGACTTGACCCATCTGTTAGCTTAGCACGATGATCGTTTAGTTTGTTGCTATTGCTTTATTCATAACTTATATATGTTCCTATGACTATGAGATTATTCAACTCCCAAATGCTAGAGGAACACTTAGTGTGCTATCAAACGTCACAACATAACTGGGTGACTATAAAGATGCTCTACATGTGTCCCCGATGGTGTTTGTTGAGTTGGCATAGATCAAGATTAGGATTTGTCACTCCGTGTATCGGAGAGGTATCTCTGGGCCCTCTCGGTAATGCACATCACTATAATCCTTGCAAGCAATGTGACTAGTGAGTTATTTACGGGATGTTGCATTACGGAACGAGTAAAGAGACTTGTAGTAACGAGATTGAACTAGGTATTGAGATACCGACAATCGAATCTCGGGCAAGTAACATACCAATGACAAAGGGAACAACGTATATTGTTATGCGGTTTGACCGATAAAGATCTTCATAGAATATGTAGGAGCCAATATGAGCATCCAGGTTCCGCTATTGGTTATTGACTGAAGATGAGTCTTGGTCATGTCTACATAGTTCTCGAACCAGTAGGGTCCGCATGCTTAACGTTCGATGATGATCGGTATTATGAGTTTATGTGTTTTGATGTACCGAAGTTAGTTAGGAGTCCCGGATGTGATCACGGACATGACGAGGAGTCTCGAAATAGTCAAGACATAAAGATCGATATATTGGAAGGCTATGTTCACTAGTAGAAAAAGGCCCATTTCTCCCGGTTCATAATGCCCTAGGCCTTTAGTCCCGGTTCTTATACTAACCGGGACAGACGGGCCACCACGTGACCGCTCCGTCGAGCCCAGGCACGAGGTCCTTTGGTCCCGGTTGGTGGCACCAACCAGGACCAATAAGCTTCCACGCGTCAACATTTCAGGGGCTGTTTTTTTGTGAAAGGAGGTGGTTTAGGGGTTTTGGGGGTTAATTTAGGTTGGCATAGGTAGCTAATAGAGAGATGTGTCCTCTCTTATCTCCGTGCTACTGCTACTGCTATGCCTAAACATGACTTAGATTGAAGTGAGGCAACATGTGGTGCATGTCGAAAGTAATACTAATCCTAACTTGATCAAGTTTGGATTGTACTACTTTCGACATGCACCACATGCATGTTGCCTTCACTTCAATCCAATCCATGTTCACTTCACCCACTGATATATAATAACTCTTCATGCTCGCATCATGCATCATCGTATATAATAACAAGTCTACTAATCATCATCATCATACAACTTCTACTCGTTATTAATAACAAGTCATACGATCATCATCCTCATAGTCATCGAACCAACCCTACTTAATTGTTCTTAGCACATGATCATCAGTATTAGGTAGGACCTAAATACCCTCTTTAAGGAAAAATAGCATAAAATAATATAGACCCTGAATCTCCATTATGGAGAATGGAGATCATCATGTCTCCAATTCTGGCGCTTCGCATCCTTTTGCTTCCAAGAACCTCCTTACGACTGTCATACATTTTTTCCATCCTTTGATTTGCATGTCTCCATTCCTTTTAGAAATCTGGTATGGACAGTTGAGATTTGTAGGATGACCTGGCTGTATGTTCAAAACATTAAGGCTACCTTTCTAATACATCAAATGAGGCACACAATTCTCTGGGATTATCTATTGAAAAACATAGTAATAACTTCATAGTTAGCAATGATGTACTAGTTTAAGAAGTATGCAAAAGATGCACGGATGTCATAATAGTAAAAAAATCTTACCAGGGTATCTCCATGGTAGTTACCGTAGTTCAACACATGAACTAGTGGCACGTATTGACCATAATGTTGAGGAGTTTGATTGTAGATATTCTAATTCTCAATGTCAGTACAAAATCCGACCAGATGATTTTTCTCCTTGTAAGTTAATTCGGAGCCATCGGTGTAGTGGGTTTTGTCTACCATCTCCCGCACGTTCTTTGAAGAATGAAAATAAGTTGTCAATGGAAATAAGTTGTCAACTATTTTGAAATAAACAATAGAAATTAGCTAATAACTATGTTTGAGAAACTCACATAGCGGTTGAATTGGAGGCGTATCAACAAGGACCCAAATGTCCATATTGTCTTGCTCGATTTCAGGATCACCAAGATCCATGGTGACAAGCATACCCTCATCAAAACCGTACATCTTGCAAAGTGCTTCCCATTTTTTGCAACCAAAATGGGTTACGCTCTCAGGATTGTATAGCTTTACTTCAAAATCCACATCATGATGAGTCCTTAGGTGAATTTTCTTTGTTTCGAAACTTTCATGGTTTTCAAAACCCATCCTCTCCAAGACATAGCGCCTTGCATGGCATGGGATAAGCTACTCGAATTGTAAAAGATGAAAATTACACATTGAAATAGTTGTAGTCATGCTTAATTATGAAAAAACACTTGTCGTCGTTGAGTACCGTTCAACATCGAAGGTCTCCTCGAGCTTAATGTTGAAGCACCGATCATCGTCCAGGTGAGGCATGTCGCACAGACCTCGATCGTCGTGGCACCAGTTGCACTCCCCCGGGAGACTTTCGTCGTCTGATGACGACATTTTCTACGTTCATAATTCAAAGATTAAACTTGTACAATTAAATATATGTACTACAAAAACTAAATTAGATCATTATTATTCATCACGGGTTGACTATCGGTCTGTCGAGTCTTTTCTTGAAAACTCTCAGCTCACGTGGTGTATATATTCAACTCTCGGTGAAGGTTGCTCCTCACTTTGTCCCCGAGTGCATTACACCAAAATGTCTAGCACACGGGAACGAAGGAGAAGCGACCCCCATGACAACAGTCAGGATTCTTCGTCCTCTCATATATGGTGGACACTCGACAGACTTAAAGTCAACGTGAAATATCATTTAATTATCTTTCTAAAAAAGGATTTGGCTGGTCTCACCTCGAGGTCGGAGGGGGTCGGTGACGGGGACGACGGCGGGGATGATGGAGGGGGGCTCCTAGATTTCTGCGAAAACAAAAACCCTATAAGCTATCAACTAATCATATGCATACGCCTTGCATAGTGCTCTCCAATTTTAGCATTTAAAGTAGGAGTAGTTTTCCAATTTGAGCATTCAATAAGCAAAATCAAATCGCAAAATAAAGTAGTATTCAAATTAGGATGCATTCAATTATAAGCAAAACTACATCATCTCTTGCGTCCGTACATCGTGGAATATTATCACTAATACACCTCGAATACTATCATACATATAACATCGCTAGTACAGCTAGAACCGTAGAGCCCGATGGGTATCGGCACGGGCGGTGGACACCCAAAGAGAAGGAACCATCACAGGATCGCTCTAGCGAGATCCCTGAAGAACATGCCAGGTATTGTCGAACCTGCCCTCCAACGCAACCATGTAGCGACGGACGTGCTTGTCCTCCTCGCTGATACGGTGATGTATCACCTCCGCGGTGTCTGGAAGCCTAGGCACCGTCACTGGCCCATGCGACCGCCGCCAAACAAGGATCGGGTCAACGACGGGCTGGCTCCTCGCCAACCTATGCCCCCCGGAAGGTAGCACCTCCCAATACCAGCCCAGCGGAGCCCAGTCCTAGCCAGCCTCCTCCGTCGAGTCGACGACGAGGATGCGGGATAGGCATGTCGACGTCGATGTGGGAATAATTGCTTGAACTAAAAAAATAAACTAGTTCTATTATTTTTCTTGCTAAAAATAAACTACTACTATAGTAAAATAAAGTAGTTTTATTAATCAACTAGTTCAACTACTAATTAAGCACTTACTATAAATAAAATAAAATAGTATTCTTTACTCCTTTAAAAGAGCCAGTTGGTGTTGATGGTTCGTCTGCCCTCTTTGATGAGGTGAGAATAAGATAAGAAAATATACAGCAGCAAGAGGAACCGCCATCCAGCCTGTCCATTACGTGGAGCCACCTTGAACTAAAAAAAAGTATCCTAATCGAGTACTACTATTCTCCCGAAGCACCTGCCAGCACCGGCCTTTCTCCCCCAAAATCTGTCCGCCTTGTCTCTCCCATCGCCTGCTCTCATGGCCTCCCCGATCCCGTATCTCTTGCCGCCTCTCTCCTCCCCCAATCCCGTATCTCTTGCCGCCTCTCTCCTCCAATCCCACTCCCCGTTCTTCAGCTCCCTCCCCTCCCTTCAAAATTCAAACTGCGATGCCGCACCGCCATATTACTCCCGGGGTTCCCCATCCCTTATGCTCGCTATTTTCTTCTCTGCCTCCCGGAATACTCAGTTTCCGCTGCCCTGCTCGCTCGCCGTCGCCGGTACTGCCCAGTCGCCCGCTCACCGTCGCCGAAACGAGGAAACTGCAACCCTTGTCGGCTTGTTCGCTCGCCCTGCCAGGATTGCATGGAGGCCGCTTACCCTGCAGGCGCGCCCGCTCGCCGTCTTCGACCGCTTCGAGGTCGACCCCCCTGCGGGCAAGCTCGATCGGGAATTGCAGCGCCGCCTCGCGATCGCGCTGACAGTTCGTCTTGGTCTGCGCTGCCTTTTCCCCTTCCATCCGAGCACATTGCTCACTTCAGACTCCTGTCTGGTCGTCTCCACAAGGTACACCATGTTGGTTCTGAATCAGATTGTTTATAGCTTAGTAGTAAAAATTGCAGTTTATTGTTGAAACAGAACACATCCGCAAATCTACCGGGCCGGCTTACGACAGGCTCCAGCCACGCCGCTACCACCCTCATCGCCGGCCCCTCCCCGCCTCCTCCTTGTTCCCACCAAAAGAACTTCTGGAGCCAGCATCCGCTGATTTGCAGAGGGCTCACCCGCCGGGGCCAGCGACCAAGGTTGCTAACTTCAGAACTTCTCGTAAACAAAGATTCGTTTGCAAAATGCCTTGTCCCAGCCAACAGTCTGCTAAAGGAAAAGAAGGTTCTTACCCTGTCCCTTAACGTTTTTCTTATTAAATATATAAACTAAACATTATAGCTGACATTGCAATATTTGTAACAGTGGTAAATGAACATAACAACACAAAGAGCGCTCCAACAGGCTTGGTAATACATGAGCCATCCAACTCAAGAACCTTGAGTGGAACATCCTCAGATGATGAAGATGTTCTAAACGAGTTAGCTGCAAGTTTTCCTACTCACAGTATCCTCACATCGATCAAAGGCTTTGAACAAGGAGAGAGCTCGAAGGGTATTGTAATGTTACTGCATATTTTTACATGTCATGCATGCATGAGTTTATTGCAATATCTTGTGGGATTATTGTAGGGCGGAAGCGTTCTCGTGAATCTGCTCGCTATGCTAACCTTACACCAGAACAAAAGCAAGCAAAGCGTGATCGTGACAGAGCGCGCCGTCAATGTTTAGCGCCCGAGGTTAGGGAAGAGATCAACGCTCGCAGGAGAGCGCGTAGGAAAAGTTTAACACTTGAAGAAAGGAATGCTGGCCAACGAGCACGCAGGCAATGTTTGACAGCGGAGCAGAGGGAAGTGATGAATGCATGTACAAGAAAACACAGGCAAAGCATGACACCTGAAGAGAGGCAGGCACTGCTCTCTAAACGTAGGATGAGCTATGCATCTAGGCGGGACACACCATGTGTTGAATCCATTGCAGTGCGATGCCCCGAGGCATGTGGTGCTTCACCAGCAGAAAACCCGTCCTCATACATGCCCACACTCACCATTGGAACTGAGGGTAAGGTTCCCACCCCTGCTCATCTTTTGCTGCCTCGAGAAGTGTTCCATTAGCTACTGTCTAATCTCAAAATGTTCGGTGAACTACAATCATTCGTCAGTAACTTAATGGATGAGGACGCCATCCTTGATGAGACTATGGACGAGGAGTACTACATTTTCACGGGTGAAGGTAGCTCTACCAAACATTTTTCGAATTCTTTTTTTATAGTATTGATGCTTCAATGCACTTGAATATGAACACCTGCAGCCGGGCATGTTGACGAGGATGTAGATTCTACTGAAGCAGAAGATGCCTCGGTCGTAGGCTCGAGTGTACTTGATCCATACGAGATAGTATACTCAAACATCCCTAATAGCACACACACACTTAAGCCTGTCGCAAACTGCAAGCACTGTGGCGCCAAAAAATTCGAGTATGAGACAAAGTCCTTCTGCTGTCAGAATGGTAAAATCAAGTTAGCAAACCCAGATCCAATTCCAGAACTAATGAGGCTCTGGTCAAGCGCAGATGCAGATGCGAGGCATTTTCGTGATAACATTAGGTTCTTTAACTCACACTTTTCCTTCACCACCCTTGGCGTCAACCTTGACAACAACTACACAAATATGCGATCAGGCGTGTACACGTTTCGTGCGCATGGACAGATTTACCACAATATCCATTCATTTGGGTCGAGGGATTCAGGCCCAGACCATCTGCAGTTGTATTTCTACGATGATGATCCCAGCCTACAACATCGCTTTCGGCACTCCCCAGGACTCGACCAGGAGATCATTAGAAAGCTGGTCAACATCCTTAGGGACAACCCCTATTCTCAGACATTCAGGAGTCTCGGCCAGGTCGAGGAACTAGAGGAGTACCGAATATCCTTAAACACTGACCAGAGGTTGGACCAACGGACATATAATGTGCCAGTGTCATCAGAGGTGGCTGCAGTGTGGGTTGAGGGCAATGACCTAATTAGGAAGTTTGACCGCAGCATCATCTTATATGGGAACAACAACAGCAACTATGCTATACAGCCATATTAGGGTTGCTACGACCCCCTCTCATACCCCCTTTTCTTTCCTAGAGGGGAGCTTGGTTGGCATCCAAAGATCCCAAAGGTCGGCGTATCCTTGGATGAGGTATTACAGTCTAATGAAAATGAAAATGACGGATCAGGTTAGCCTTTTGCTATACTTTTGTGTTTTCCCTTAGATCCATACTTCTGATAGCCTAACTTTTCCTCTTTGCTTTTACGTAGAAATGAGTGCTCGATTGTGCGTCTCTGTTAGACAATACTACTGTTATAGATTACAAACACGCCCTGCGATATTCAACCCAATATTACACGGCAAGCGCCTATTTCAGCAGTTTGCAGTCGACATGTATATCAAGGTCGAGGGCACTAGACTAGACTGGGTTAGGAATCACCAGAAAGAGATACGTGCTGACTTGTATAAAGGTATTGTCGATAGCATCATTGCTGGGGAGAGCCGTGCGGATGCTGTTGGCAAAAGGACAATACTCCCAGGAACATTTCAAGGGGGTGGTAGAGATATGAAACGGAGGCAAATGGATGCAATGGCCCTTGTGCAAAAGTACGGCAAGCCAGACATCTTTCTAACAATGGCTTGCAACCCCAACTGGGATGAGATAGTACAGGAGCTTTTGCCTGGTCAAACCCCACAGGACCGCCCCGATCTTATTGTGCGGGTGTTTAGAGCCAAGCTAGAGGACCTAAAGAAGCAACTATTCAAAAATCACATCCTTGGAAAGGTGATTGCGTATGTCTACGTAGTTGAATTTCAAAAGAGAGGCCTGCCGCATGCTCACTTTCTATTAATCATGGAGTCCAGATGCAAGCTCACGGATCCGGAGCAGTACGACCGCCTCATCTCAGCCGAGCTACCAGACAAGCATAAGTACCCTGAGTTATACGCCATGGTCGTTAAGCATATGATGCATGGCCCCTGTGGTGTCCTGAACCCCAAGAACGTGTGCATGCAGAGTGGTTCTTGCAAAAACCGATACCCACGCCCATTCAACTCGAGCACTATCCAAGGAAAGGACTCATACCCCGTTTATCGGAGACGAGATGATGGTCGTCGCACCCAGGTCCGACGAAGAACTCTTGACAACAGGTGGGTTGTGCCATATAACCCTTACCTCCTACGAAGGTACAACTGCCACATAAACGTGGAAGTGTCTTCTAGCATCAAGGCTGTCAAGTATTTGTACAAATACATATACAAGGGCCATGATCGGGCTTCATTCTCTCTGGACGAGCCTGACAGTAATGGAAACATCGATGAGATCAAGAGATACTTGGATGCTAGGTGGGTTACCCCACCTGAGGCGCTCTGGAGGATATTCGGCTTCAACCTTAGCGAGATCTCGCCATCAGTAATGCAATTGCAGCTTCATCTCCCAAACATGCACATGGTCTCATTTTCCGCAAATCAGGACTTAAATGATGTTATCTCCCGACAGGGTATATCCAGAACAATGCTCACTGCATATTTTGAAACTAATAGAACTGTCCCAGAGGCCCGAGGAGTGTTGTACAAGGATTTTCCAGAAAGGTTCAGATGGAACCCAGGCACAAAGAAGTGGACAAAAGGAAGCAACGGTTTCAAGTAGGTAGAATTGTGTCAGCCCATCCAGCCGAGGGGGAACGATACTATCTAAGGGTGTTGCTAAACCATGTGGCGGATGCGACATCCTTTGAAGACCTAAGGACGGTCGATGGTGTTGTTTTTCCGAGCTTTCGGGAAGCAGCCGAAAGAAGGGGTCTTATCGAGGCCGACAATACCCTCGAGGAGTGTCTTACTGAGGCCGAGCTATTCCAGATGCCATCCTCCCTCCGGAGGCTTTTTGCAACTATCTTGGTCTTCTGCGAGCCTAGCAGCGTACGCGAGCTGTGGGACAGGCACCTAGAGGCAATGTCAGATGACTACCGACGTTCTCACATGTGCCCACACATGGTGGAACAAATGGTGTTGTTGGATGTTAGGGACATGTTGCATTCGATGGGGAAAGAGATATCATCATTCCCCCTTCCCAACATCAATGAGTCTCATGACATCATCGGGGGTGAGGCTAGAGAGGTCATTGAGGAGTCTACAGTCGAGGTTGACCCGGATCATTTAGCTATGGTATCCTCTCTCAACCAAGAGCAAAGGTACGCCTACGACGAGATATTGTCCTCCGTTGACAGTGGCAACGGAGGCGTCTTTTTCGTTGACGGCCCGGGAGGAACTGGGAAGACTTTCCTCTACAAAGCACTGCTCGCAAAGGTTCGCAGTGAGGGAAAGATAGCCGTGGCAACCGCAACTTCAGGGGTTGCTGCATCCGTCATGCCGGGAGGCAGGACAGCCCATTCGAGGTTCAAGATCCCGTTGAGCATCGAAGATGGCGCAACATGCAGCTTCTCAAAGCAAAGTGGGACAGCCAAGCTCCTTCGGATGGCATCCCTCATTATATGGGATGAGGCCTCTATGACAAAGCGGCAAGCAGTTGAGGCGCTAGACAACAGTATGAGAGACATAATGGGCCGACATGACATGCCATTTGGGGGAAGACTGTTGTGTTTGGAGGGGACTTCAGGCAGGTCTTACCAGTTGTCCGAAAGAGGACAAGGCCACAGATAACCGATGTGACTCTACGGAAGTCCTACCTATGGGAAAGCATGCGACAACTAAGACTGGTCCGTAATATGAGGGCTCAAAGCGATCAATGGTTTGCTGATTTTCTATTACGTGTTGGGAATGGAATCGAGGAGGTTGATGAGAATGGTAACATACGTCTTCCAGAAGAAATCTGTATGCCATCTACTCGAAATGACATTGACCTTGATAGGCTGACCGAGCATGTCTTGCCCGGTCTAGGTGAGAACCTCACCGATCCAAATTACATCACGTCTCGGGCCATCCTGTCGACCAAGAATGATAATGTTGACATGATAAACATGAGGATGATAGAACGTTTCCAAGGCCAAGAAATGGTATACTACAGCTTCGACCGTGTCGAGGATGATCCCCACAACTACTATCCACCCGAATTTCTCAACTCACTCACTCCCAAGGGGCTTCCTCCACATGTCTTGAAGCTGAAGATTAATTGCCCCGTTATATTGTTGCGAAATATCGACCCTGCTAACGGACTATGTAATGGAACGAGGCTTGTGGTTCGAGGGTTCCAGAGAAATACTATTGACGCCGAGATCGTTCTTGGACAGCACGCCGGAAAGAGGGTCTTCTTGCCTCGGATACCCCTATGCCCCTCTGATGATGAAGTCTTTCCTTTTCGCTTTAAAAGGAAGCAATTCCCAATTAGACTCAGCTTTGCCATGACAATCAACAAGGCACAAGGGCAAACCATTCCTAATGTCGGTGTGTATCTACCTGATCCAGTTTTCTCGCATGGTCAGCTATATGTGGCATTATCTAGAGCAACCGCAAAGAGCAACATCAAAATTCTTGCTATACCGGGTAAGGACGAGAATGGACGATCCAAATCTTCTAACTCTCAAGGGACAACCACACGGAACATTGTCTACAAGGAAGTCCTCAGCATGTGGAAATTTGAGGCCCTGGTCTTCTGCGAATCGGTGGTAAAAGCTCAACATGTAGAAGCAAACTTCAATGTTTGCTAAATAATTACTACCATGTACCGAGGAACAAAGTTAAAATTTATGAAGCTATGTATTGTTTATTCTAGATGGAGCAACTTTTGTCTTGTTCAGTGGTTTGGGGATGCAAAGATATGGAAATGTGTTTTTTTTTCTGGCAAAGTATTCTGATGTGGATTAGTCTATGAATTTGGTACATACACTATTTTCATATACATGGGTGCAAATTCACTTAATACCATTTCCTTACATGAATCGTAACTACCCCCTCCGTAGCATTTTATAAGATGTTTTAAGAGTCCATTACAGTGACGAAAAACTTTTTATATCAAGTTACAGAGGGAGTATAAAACAATGGGTTGTTTCTCTCTGTACTGATATCTATTAAGTTGAATATGAAACGGTGGTCTTTATATTAAATGAGCTTTGAATACAAACTTCCCTTAGAACAACACACCATAATTTCCTTGAGACATTTATTACAATTGATGCGTGTACTTTTATATGGTGATCTTGATGGACCGAACGGACAAAGCTTGATTATCAACCTATCACTAAAACAGACCCCACTACATGGCTTGCACTATAATTACATACCAGAAATGTGCCCTCTACATGCAGGATTTATTTAGTAACTTTGTCCTTTCCCTTCCCGATGTAATGGTGTGCACAGACCATTGACTTGTCTGAGTCCTCCTTCCCTCGCATGTCTGTAATGCACCCTCCCATGCTAGAATATTTAAATAATATTTGCCTTTTGGCTTCCCAATGAATGGAGTACGCAGCCCATCATTGCGTCTTCTCTCTCACTTGGCTATTATTGTGCCGTCTCTCTCAGCCAACAGCTAACCCCGGATTCCAGGGGCAAGTAATCGATTCAAGCCTCTGAATCGAGGAGAAGATATTCAAGGATTGAGCAGATCTCCTCCGAGACCAAGAACTATCTGGATGGAGCTCGACTTCTCTCTCTCTCTCTCTCTCTCTCTCTCTCTCTCTCTCTCTCTCTCTCTTTCTCTCTGACATGTGCTCCTTCCCAATCCAATGGCAGATGGATTTTCAGACCAAGCGCCTAGGACCCGTGCAACTCCATATCTTCTCCCCTGCTTAGTCCCCTATATATATGTGTGTGTGTTGTTTGGCATGGCATTCTCAAGCAAGCCGGCTGTAGAAGATTGCTTTGATAAATTTGGTATGTCCTATCACTTAATTCTTTCGCTTATTTGTTCTTTGTGGAGTTTATCACAAAGAAAGCAGAGAGAAAAGCCATCATATTGCTATAATCTTTCCAGAAGCTACTATAATCATCATATGCATGCAGTCCTTGTAGAATTGTGAGAGCTAAGTAAAAACTGCTGCTGGTGGTTGTTTTGTTAAATTAAAACAGCTTAATCCTTGAGTGATGCACTGAAGCTTTCGTACTGTTCTTTTCTGAATTTGTATAATTTCATAACTTATGTATCCTGGTTTTCTGCATTTTCTAACTTCATTCTCAGGAGGAGAAACACTGAACTTACCGAAGAGCTTAAGGATCAACCCCTTCAAGTGCAGGACTGCCTATCCGCGGTAAATTCTAATACAAGAATTTTGTTCTTGATATTTTACGAACTGCTTAAAGGTTTTCCCTCCATGCATGCTTCAGAATAGTTAAGCTGACTGTTTCGCCCCATGTTTCTTGCTGGGGAGGGTGCTCTTTTGCTTCTAGAAATGTCCTAGGTTGGTTTAGTTTGTATTTTCTTTGCTGAAATGTTGATCTTAACTGATGTTAACCATTGTGAAAGAAGCTAGAATGGTGATCTCAAATTGATTGCAACCCTTAGTTTCAGTCATGCCATGTTCCTATCTCATTTCACTATTCCATGGTTGCTCATTCCAGAAATTTTCAAGTCTGGCTTAAAAGTTGTGCAACTACTTATAAATGCTGAAGAAGAATATACTAAATTTTATTCACTTCTGAATTTGTGCTTGGGCTGATGATATGTCTTTTGATTCGCATGCTTTTTCGGGGAGGCTCTAATATATATAGTTGGTGGCATCAAGATATATATTCTCTTGTACATTAATTCTCAGTTCTTCTTTCAGGACAAGATGAGGTCACTGAAGCGTAAGAGAGTTGAAGCGCCATGCATCCCAACACTTGAGGATGTGCATCCCTACAGTAGGTGGAATTTGTGTGTCCGAGTGTACCACAAGTTCCATGTGGAGAGGTTGGCTTCTGGCAGAAAGCGGCTTAACATGGTGTTATTGGATGAGAAGGTAGTACTCATGTGCACATTTAGTTTCAACTGCAACAAATAATATTTTAAAACATTGGATTGTCACAATCTATTTTATCTTTTTATTAATAGGGTAAGAAAATGGCCGCTGTAGTATATGATGACGACGTCGATCGGTTTGATCCTTTGCTCGTAGAGGGGCGGGTATATTATGTGTGGAAGATGCTTGCAGAACCAATTATGAGGAATCAGGATTATTTGTTGCAGATAGTCAATTTGTGTGCCGTTTCAGCTTAGTGACAACAATTAATGAGTTGAGAAATGTGAATGAGCGCTTGATCCCATTGTTCCCATTGTTCCCTGCGTTTATTCCTTTTGACAGAGTTTGGGAGTTCACCCTAGATAATGATACATATGTTGGTAAGTGCTTCAGTTTCCTTTTGTTCGTTCAAACTGTTCTTTTGTAACAAATCAACTATTAATATTTTTCTGTTCAAATGTTAGATGTTATTGGCATGGTTTTATTTGTAAGTTCTATGGGATATAAAGACGATTTCTACAATCGGAGGATCCCAGTGAGAAATATTGTTCTGCTAGATGACACGTATGTGTATCTTATGATTTTGAGTTATCTAAATGATTCAAAGTTCTTACATTTCTCTTCTATATTAATTGATTTTGTAGCTATAATATTGTCAAGTTAGTTGTATGGGACAAGTTGGTGACTAATAATCTAAGTACATGGGAAAAACTCGCCAAGCAGCGTGCTATTGTCGTGGCAACAATGTTACGTGCAGAGCGCACCGGTAAGTCTAAGTGCATGCATTTTTATGCATAAATAATAATAACGTGAAAATAAATTTTGCTAATATATTGGTGTTTTGTCTTTAATTAACTAGATCGTGGCCTGCATACTACAGACTTTAGTAGGATGCACTTTAACCCAAACATCACAGCAGTGCGTGAATTAAGGCAGAGGTAATTGAAAATTTGGTTGAAGTTATCCACTATTTGCTTTATAAGGTATATTAAATATTTACAAATATTTTTCTATAGGATCAATAATGATCTTGCTGGACAATCACCTCCATGAATCAAAAGAAGATGAAGAATGGAGTCGTGAAGCAAAAGTGAAGTCTTAGAATAATAGGATAATGCGTTACTTAAGCTAGGTTGAGCTACTTTTGAACCGTGTTACTTCACTTTGCTTAATTTTGGGTGTACGGTGCCGTGGACAATGATGGAAAGTGCTTTTGTGATCCTTGTTGTAACTGAAACTGAGTTTCACTTATGAAGTCAAATCTTAAGGTAGTGTAGTGCCAAGACCACATGAACAACCTATCAAGTTGGTGTGATCTCTGAGTAAAGTAAAATGTAACAGCTTGGAGGCATGTTGAGTCGCAAATAGTTGTTCACATGTATTAGCTAAGGGTGGATGTAATCAAAATGAAATGGTGTGTGTGGCTTGATGTAACTCTCTGATGTTTGTAGCATCGTTGAACAAAGATTTTCTTGATATGGCTAAAGACTAACCTTCTCTTGACGAAAATCATAGTACTACATACTTGGGCTTGTACTTTTGTGATTCCAATTTATTTCATGTGATTCCGTAGCATAGCACGGGCATCTTACTAGTTACTTAAAATAAACTACTTCTATATATAATAAAATAAAGTAGTTTTATTAAATCAACTAGTTCAACTACTAAACACTTACTATAAATAAAATAAAGTAGTAATTACTAAAAATAAACTACTTCTATATATAGTAAAATAAAGTAGTTTTATTAATTAATCAACTAGTTCAACTAAAAATAAACTAACTTTAAATGCACTAACAGTAGAACTAATAACCTAAAATGCACTAAATCAACTAACCTTGAATGTAAATTTTGAAACACAATTTTTTCCTCTCCTCTTCTAACCATAAACATTGAACAAAAATAAAACTATACAACCTATAAAAATGTTATGAACAAAAAACTATGAACAAAAAAAACTATGAACACATACACATACATCCATCCATATACATGCATATACATCCATCCATACATACATACATACAAAAACAGGGGCGGCGGCACGGCGGAGGGGGGTGGCGGCAGCGCACAGGGCCGGCGGCGGCCGCGGCAGCGCACGGATCTGTTGGGGAACATAGTAATTTCAAAAAAAATCCTACGCACATGCAAGATCATGGTGATGCATAGAAAGGAGATGGGAGAGTGTTGTCTATGTACCCTCGTAGACCGTTCGCGGAAGCGTTATATCAACGCGGTTGATGTAGTCGTACATCTTCACGTCCGACCGATCCAAGTATCGAAAGCATGGCACCTCCGAGTTCTGCACACGTTCGACTCGGTGATGTCCTCGCCTTCTCGATCCAGCAAGAGGGGTGAAGTAGTAGATGAGTTCCGGCAGCACGACGGCGTGGTGACGGTGTTGGTGAAGAACAATCTCCGCAGGGCTTCGCCTAAGCACTATGAAAACAATGACGGAGGATAAACTAGAGGGGATGGGGTTGCCGGCACATGGCTTGGTGTTTCTTGATGTGTATTTGGTGCTAGCCCTACCCCTCTATTTATATGTTGAGCCCTGGGGTCGAAACCTAGAGTAAAAGCCTCCTCAAAGTCGGTTTCACCCGAAAGGCAAGACTCCTTCTCGGACTCCAGGGCTAGACGCCAGGGTTCCGGGCGTCTACCCCCTAGACGCCAGGGTTCCTGGCGTCTAGCCTCTGGTCTCCGCAAAACTTCCTTTTGCACTTTCCAAAAGCCTCGTGGGCTTTCCTTTTTGGCCCAGATAAAGTGTTCTCGTGCCCAAACATTTCGGGAAACATCCGAAACCCCTTCCGGTGAATTCCGGAACCCTTCCGGAGATCAAACACTACTATCCCATATATCAAACTTTATCTCCGAACCATTCCGGAGTTCCTCGTCATGTCCGTGATCTCATCTCGGACTCCGAACAACATTCGGTCATCAACATACATAACTCATATAGTACTATATCATCAACGAACGTTAAGCGTGCGGACCCTACGGGTTCGAGAACTATGTAGACATGACCGAGACACCTCTCTGGTCAATAACCAATAGCGGGACCTGGATGCCCATATTGGCTCCTACATATTCTATGAAGATCTTTATCGGTCAGACCGCATAACAACATACGTTGTTCCCTTTGTCATCGGTATGTTACTTGCCCGAGATTCAATCGTCGGTATCTCAATACCTAGTTCAATCTCGTTACCGGCAAGTCTCTTTGCTCGTTCCGTAATACATCATCTCACAACTAACTCATTAGTTGCAATGCTTGCAAGGCTTAGGTGATGTGCATTACCGAGAGGGCCCAAAGATACCTCTCCGACAATCGAAGTGACAAATCCTAATCTCGAAATACGCCAACCCAACAAGTACCTTTGGAGACACCTGTAGAGCACCTTTATAATCACCCAGTTACGTTGTGACGTTTGGTGGCACACAAAGTGTTCCTCCGATAAACGGGAGTTGCATAATCTCATAGTCATAGGAACATGTATAAGTCATGAAGAAAGCAATAGCAACAAACTAAACGATCAAGTGCTATGCTAACGGAATGGGTCAAGTCAATCACATCATTCTCCTAATGATGTGATCCTGTTAATCAAATGACAACTCATGTCTATGGTGAGGAAACTTAACCATCTTTGATCAACGAACTTGTCAAGTAGAGGCATACTAGTGACACTCTGTTTGTCTATGTATTCACACATGTATTATGTTTCCGGTTAATACAATTCTAGCATGAATAATAAACATTTATCATGAAATAAGGAAATAAATAATAACTTTATTATTGCCTCTAGGGCATATTTCCTTCAGTCTCCCACTTGCACTAGAGTCAATAATCTAGTTCACATCGCCATGTGATTTAATACCAATAGTTCACATCACCATGTGATTAACACCCATAGTTCACATCAACATGTGACCAACACTCAAAGGGTTTACTAGGTTCAATAATTTAGTTCACATCGCTATGTGATTAACACCCAAAGAGTACTAAGGTGTGATCATGTCTTGCTTGTGAGAGAAGTTTAGTCAACGGGTCTTCCACATTCAGATCCGTACGTATTTTGCAAATTTCTATGTCAACAATGCTCTGCATGGAGCTACTCTAGCTAATTGCTCCCACTTTCAATATGTATCCAGATTGAGACTTAGAGTCATCTGGATCAGTGTCAAAACTTGCATCGACGTAACCCTTTACGATGAACCTTTTCTCACCTCCATAACCGAGAAACATATCCTTATTCCACTAAGGATAATTTTAACCAATGTCCAGTGATCTACTCCTAGATCACTATTGTAATCCCTTGCTAGACTTAGGGCAGGGTATACAATAGGTCTGGTACACAACATGACATACTTTATAGAACCTATGGCTGAGGCATAGGGAATGGCTTTCATTCTCTCTCTATCTTCTGCCGTGGTCGGGTTTTGAGTCTTACTCAACTTCACACCTTGTAACACAAGCAAGAACTCCTTTTTGACTGTTCCATTTTGAACTACGTCAAAATCTTGTCAAGGTATGTACTCATTGAAAAACTTATCAAGCGTCTTGATCTATCTCTATAGATCTTGATGCTCAATATGTAAGCAGCTTCACCGAGGTCTTTCTTTGAAAAACTCCTTTCAAACATTCCTTTATGCTTTTCAGAATAATTCTACATTATCTCCGATCAACAATATGTCATTCACATATACTTATCAGAAATGATGTAGTGCCCCCACTCACTTTCTTGTAAATACAGGCTTCACCGCAAGTCTGTATAAAACTATATGCTTTGATCAACTTATCAAAGCGTATATTCCAACTCTGAGATGCTTGCACCAGTCCATAGATGGATTGCTAGAGCTTGCATATTTTGTTAGTACCTTTAGGATTGATGTAACATCCCAAATTTTCCATTTGGAATGTTATACACTAGATCATCATTGCATATCATATTTATCTCATTTTGGTTGATCCTAGAAATTTTTCGCAACTCAAGGACCCTCGGAGAGAGTTGGGGATTTCGTTATTTTCATATTTGAGTTGTCTCAAATTTTGAAAATAGGATCATTTGATTTTATTTATTTTATCTTCAATTATTTCTATTACAAAAATATGAGAGATGGAATAAAATGACTTTCCCAAAATAAAGAAATATTGAGGTTTTAATAAAAAAATCAAATAAGATTTTATTTGGTTTTATTTGCTATTTTATTTGAATTTAGGAAAAAATGCGCGTTTTTCACAATTGCATTTAGGCCCCAAATAAATGTTCATCCTGTGCGGCTTGATTTTAGAAGTCGGGGAAAATTTATTTCGGGATTTTTGGAGTCCGTTTAGTAGTCCTTTTGTTTTTTTTCCAAGCGTAAGTTTAAAAAAAACGTCCGAACCGACCTACGGGCCGTGCTAGGCCCGGACTCCCCCTGACCCAGCCTTTATAAGCCGCCGGCCCACCCCGGGCCGAAACCCGAGCCGCCCCGCCTCGAACCTCGTGCCCGACGCCGCCGCCCGCGCCCGACGCCGCTCGCCGCCACCCCATCGGACCCCACCACAGCGCCCGATGCCGCCGCCCGCCGTCGCCGGACCCCGCCGCCGCGCCAGACGCCACCGCCCGCCGCTGCCGCCCTGCCGGACCCCGTCGCCCTCGCCGGAGCCACCGCCGCCGTCCTGCCGCCCGAGGTTTACCTCGATTCTGCCGCCGATTTTCCCGAAAAAACGTTCAGTTTTCGTCGGTTTTTTTGTTTCGTTTTTTCTTTAGATCGGTTTTTTTTCAGTTTAGGCTAATTAGCGAGCGTTCGCTCGTTCGTTCGTTTTAACAAACGCGTTTTTCGTTTAGATGCAGTTAACGAACGTTCGTTCGTTAAACTGTTCATCGTTTTTCTTTTTCTCAAATTAAATCCGTGATTTTCTGATCGTGATTTCTGATCCGATTTTCGTTTTAGTTTATCTTTTCGCTCGTTTATCGAAATCAGGTGATTCAAGCGCCTGGAGTTTCGTCTCGAAACCCTCTTTCCGTTTAACCAACTTAAACAAGTTTTTGCTTCTGTAAAAATTGCCTTAGATCCAGAATAGTAAACGAAACTTGTTTCTTTTGCCGTTTGTCTTTCGTTGCTTCGTTCGATTCGATTCTTTTTGCCAACCGGAGTTCTTAAGTTGAACTTTCTGGTTAAATCTCTTATTTAAGTTTTACCTGTGCATTACTTGAGTACTTATTGTGTGCTTGTTTATTTGCGATAGAGTACCCGGAGTGCGCCGCTTGTTACTTCGAATCGCTAGGTTTCCCGGATCATCAGCAAGGCAAGTAACACTTTGATCATACCTCCTACTACCCAGTTTTATTGCATTAGATCAATCCTTACACATTGCATGATTAGGATCTAATTAAATTGTGGGTTGGGAAGTAGTTGAGGTTGTACCTATTACCTGTTATTATCAAACCTTTGGGAGTTACTTCTACGTTGCTTATTATGTCATGCTATGCTAGTAGATGTGGATTGGGTGATTGTATCCATGACAGATGTGAGATTGTTAACTAATGGTTTATTTAAGGTGGCAACTTAAATACACATCTAGGTGGATTGAGGTACCTGGGTATTCCAGGATTGCCTGTTTTTCTTTTGGACCGCCACCCAGGCTCAAAGGGATCATGAGATTATTCATGCTAGAAACTTCTGTGTGCAGCCACAAGCTATTATGTGCACTAGCATAATTGACTAAGTTGTGCGAACTCTTACAGTGGTAGACTAGCAGATGTAGGGGATGTAGGTGGTACGGTCTACCCATCGTAAGGTGCTAGCGCTTTTGAAAGACTATGTCTCGGTCATCCGTTTCTCAAACACCGTGTAGTGTGAGAAACCAAACGGAGGCGATCGAGTCTTATGGGGAAAAGTGCGCAAACCTCTGCAGAGTGTATAAACTAATCATGGTTAGCCGTGCCCCCGGTTATGGACATCTTGAGTTTCTAGTACCTGGATTATCATGTGAATCTCAACATGTTACTCTAAAGATTAATTTTGTTGGGTTTGTTTAATGATGATGTTTAATTGGGATTGAGAATGCTGTCAACCATTCTCAATGTTTAACAACCACCATAATAGTTAAATAAATTTATTCCTTTGTAGGAGGGAAAAATTGGCTTTACGCAAAAACTGTAACCATAGAGCTTTCCACCAGCCAAATATGCATATAGTATAGCTGTTTCATTCCATTATTCTCTATGTGTTACATTGCCAGCATATTCCATGTGCTGACCCATTTTCGGGCTGCAATGTTAATGTTGCAGACTTTTCAGACGACAATTAAGGAGTTTTAGGTCGTGGTTCTATACTCAGTTATGCTGTTGGAGTTGATGGACTCACTTATCTTCCAAGCCTTCCGTTGTTATCGTTATTAGATGGCCTTAAGCCATTTTTATTGTAATAAGTTATATTTGGAGACACTCGATGTAATAAGTGTGTGATTGCTACTCTGCTATAAATCCTTCAAGTACTGTGTGGTGTCAGCATTACTGATCCAGGGATGACACCGGAGCACAGAGATTGGACCGTTTGAGGTCTGGTCGCTACAAGATGGTATCAGAGCACACGCTGACTGTAGGACATGACCACTAAGCTAAAGACCTAGATCACTACTCACTCTCTTCTCTTCTGACCTCTCATCTTTTCTACTCTTTTAGGATGGCGGACGCAAGGAACAAGTTCACTCAACCGGATGAAGATACACCCTTTGGGCGTCACTTGAAGTAAGTCACTAGATACCTGAACATAGGAGTACCAACCTTCACCGGAACAAGTTCACTCAAGTTCCAGGAAGGACGTTCATGCCAGTCACTGAGCCCATATAGTTTTCTTTTGATGCACCAACTTGGAATCTAGGAAAGAGCATGGCAGCTCACATTGCCATGGGACGCATTGGAGAAGTCTACCGCAATGATCTCAAGGATACTATCTACCAGATTTGTTGGCACCGAGATGAGCACTGGGAGATGATCAGCACCAAAAAGGATAGATCAATTGCAGCTTTTATCCAGGAGTTAAACCAGCACATTCGACGTCAGGAGAACCAGATGTGCGCCGACATGATAAACCTGAAGAAGGCAAGGACAAGAATCAAGGAACTGGAGGAAGAACTCAAGACTACACGTGAAGATTTTGAAGAAGAAATTGAAGTATTAGTGGAAAAGAATGACGATCTGATTAAGATGATTGGAATATTTATGCGAGGCCCTACACCAGTAGAAGAAGACGAAGAACCCAAGGAGATTCGCCCGGAAGACTACATCATCATTGACGACACCGACTCGGATCCAGATGATAGCAATGATGACTATGTTGATGAAGCTGGAGCAGATATCATGGAGTCTGCAACCAAAGAATATTTCTAGTAGACCACCCCAACAGTAGTAGTAGTCCACCATGTAAATATAGTATCCCGAGCACTTTTGTGATAGTTAGATCGATTGTATGCCCTTGTTTGGTTGATTGAATGAAGTGAATTGTTTGCTTTTGCCTCATGTGCATATGGGTAGTGTTTTCTCTTTAGGCCCCCTCTATTCTTAAATCTCATCCTTTTCTAAACCCTCAGATGCTTCCGAGACGTGACCTCGGATTTCCCTTCCCACCGGAGCTCACTCAGTTGATCTAGTAGGAGAACACATTGATGCAGTTACTAGTCCAGAATCAGAACCAAGGGAACAACAACAACAACAACAACAACCCACCACCAACACCACCTGTTGATCACTTAGCCCGTTTTCTTTGGCTGAATCCGCCGGTGTTTTCCAGTAGCACCAAGCCGATAGTAGCAGATGATTGGCTCTGCAAGACAGCTAGAGAGTTGACCACAGCAGGATGCACTGATGCGGAGAAGGTGAAGTTTGCCACACATCAGCTTGAAGGACCCGCAGCATCATGGTGGGAGAATTTCACAGCCACTTTCCCTGTCGATACTATCACATGGGACCAGTTTCAGCAGGCTTTTCGTACTGCCCATGTCTCAGCAGGAGCTATGGCCATGAAGAAGCGAGACTTTCGTAACTTGCGCCAAGGAGGACGGAGAGTTGGCCAGTATGTGGAGGACTTCAGTAAATTAGCACGTTATGCCCCAGATGACGTTGCTACGGATGTAGAAAAGCAGGAGAAGTTTCTGGAAGGACTGAATGATGAGTTGAGCATGCAGTTGATGGTAGCAACCTTCAACAACTACCAGGAGTTGGTAGATCATGCTCTTATGATTGAAGGGAAGCAGCAGCAAATTGAGAATCGCAAGAGGAAGTATGCACAAGGAAAGTACGATTCAGGAGCTCAGCAGAAGCCACTATTTACCCCTAGGCCGGGAGGACATTTTCAGCATACCCATGGAGGAGGAAGCTCGCACAATCACAATGGCCCCAGGAATGGTAATGGGAATGGAGGAAGCAACGGCCAGAACCGCACCAACCCATCAACCCCAGCCAAGAAAGACCTGAGCCAAGTCACTCGCTTTAAGTGCCGGAAGACCGTACATTATGCCAATGAATGTCCTGAATCCCAGAATGGAAATGGCAATGGAAGCTCTGGGAAGAAGCCGAACCCTTTCAAAGGGGACAGGTGAACCACGTTAACGTGGAGGAGGTTGAAGAGTAGCCGGATGCAGTAATTGGTAAGTTTTTGGTTAAGTCATTTACTGCACTCGTTCTTTTCGCTACTAGTGCATCGCATTCATACATATCAAGGGGATTTGTGGATAAGTATAAACTGCCAACCCAAGCTCTTAGGTCACCCATGTTAGTAACCTCGCCTGGAGCAGAACATATGGCTAGTCTATGGTGTGATCGGTTACCACTAAGGATTGGTAACTATGTTTTTCCCTCGGACCTAATAGTATTGGAATCCCAAGGATTGGATGTGATATTAGGCATGGATTGGTTATCAAAGTATGAAGGGAATATTGAATGTGCCAGTAAGTCAATTTCACTTACCACCCCAGAAGGGAGAAGAATCAAGTATGTATCCCGACATGTGCCAAAGAGGACTCAAGTAAATTGTTTAACCGGAGTAGTGCAGGAGGAAGTACCAGTAGTGAAGGATTTCCCCGAAGTATTTCCAGAAGAGTTGCCCGACATGCCACCGGATAGAGATATTGAGTTTTTGATTAAGCTTTTGCCAGGCACAGGGCCAATATCAAAGAGACCATATAGGATGCCTGCAAAGGACTTGGTGGAAATTAAGAAGCAGATTAAGGAGTTAATGGATAAAGGATATATTCGCCAAAGTTCATCACCTTGGGGATCGCCAGTACTTCTAGTGGAGAAGAAGGATGGATCGTTAAGGATGGTTGTCGATTATCAAGGATTGAATGAAGTAACCATCAAAAACAAGTACCCCCTACCGATGATCAATGATCTGTTTGATCGATTGCAAGGAGCTAAGGTATTTTCCAAGATCGATCAGCGATCAGGATACCACCAGTTGAAGATTCGGGAACAGGATATACCCAAGACGGCTTTTACCACCAGGAATGGGCTGTACGAGTATACCGTTATGTCATTTGGTCTGACTAATGCACCTGCATATTTTATGAACATGATGAACAAGGTGTTTATGGAGTTCTTGGATAAGTTCGTCGTAGTGTTCATTGATGATATCCTGGTTTACTCAAAGAATGAAGAGGAGCATAAGGAGCATTTGTGTTTGGTTCTTAGAAAGCTCAGAGAACATCAGTTATATGCCAATTTAGCAAATGTGAGTTTTGGTTGAAGGAAGTTGGATTTCTCGGACACGTTATATCCGGAGAAGGTATAGTAGTAGATCCCACTAAAGTTGATACCGTGACCAAGTGGGAAGCACCAACCACCGTGGGAGAGATCCAGAGTTTTCTTGGACTCGCAGGATACTATCGGAGGTTATTGAGAATTTCTCAAAGATTGCGAAGCCTATGACTGAGTTGTTGAAGAAGGATACCAAGTTCATATGGACGGAGGAATGTGAGGCTAGTTTTCAAGAGTTGAAGAAACATTTGGTTACCTCACCCGTGTTGATTTTACCGGAACAGACCAAGGATTATGAGGTGTATTGCGACGCCTCACGACGAGGACTTGGAGCAGTGCTTATGCAGGAAGGCAGAGTTGTTTCATATGCCTCACGACAGCTTAAGCCTCATGAGTTGAATTATGCCACGCATGATTTGGAGTTAGCAGCCGTAGTGCATGCATTGAAGACTTGGAGACATTTTCTGATTGAAAACCATTGCGAGGTGTACACGGATCACAACAGTTTGAAGTATATTTTCACACAGAAGGAGTTGAACCTCAGACAAAGGAGATGGTTTGAGCTCATCAAGGATTATGATATGAAATTGCATTATCACCCCGGAAAAGCTAGCATAGTAGCTGACGCATTAAGCCGTAAGAGCCATGTCAACACCCTAATGACGGGAGATTTACCAGGGGAGTTAGCCGAAAATCTTCGAGAGCTATGTTTGGAAATAGTTCCAAGAGGCTATGTAGTAGCATTGGAGATTCAGTCTACTTTAATGGATAAGATCAGAAAAGCTCAAAGGACTGACAAGGAAATTGCTTCCATTAAGGAGAAAATGAACAAAGGAAAAGCTATGGGATTTCGTGAGGATGAGCACGATACCTTATGGTTTGGAGACCGTGTCTATGTACCAAATGATCCAGAGATTAGGAAGCTAATTCTAGAAGAGGCCCATGACTCACCATACACGATTCACCCAGGAAATACCAAGATGTATTTGGATTTGAAGGATATTTTCTGGTCGACCGGAATGAAGAAGGATATTGCGGAATATGTAGCAGTTTGTGATGTATGTCAGAGAGTGAAGGCAGAGCATCAGAAGCCAGCAGGATTGCTACAACCATTGCCGATACCCGAATGGAAGTGGGATAAGCTAGGCATGGATTTCATCACAGGATTGCCCAGAACACGTTCAGGCTATGACTCGATATGGGTTGTAGTCGATCGTTTGACAAAGGTAGCTCATTTCATTCCAGTGAAGACTACCTATACCAGTGCAAAGTTGGCAAAGATATACATGACCAGGATCATATGTCTGCATGGAGTTCCAAGGAGCATTGTATCGGATAGAGGAACCCAGTTTACCTCAAAGTTCTGGAATCAGTTGCATGAGACTTTGGGAACCAGACTGGAGTTTAGCACAGCTTTCCACCCGCAGACAGATGGACAGACCGAGAGAGTAAATCAGATTTTGGAGGATATGCTAAGAGCTTGTGCGCTAGATTATGGATCTAGTTGGGATGAGAATTTGCCATATGCAGAGTTCTCTTACAACAACAGCTATCAATCCAGTTTGAAGATGGCCCCTTTCGAAGCCTTGTACAGAAGGAGGTGCAGGACCCCATTGTCCTGGGATGAAGTTGGAGATCGCCAATTGTTTGGACCGGATCTGATAAAGGAGTCTGAACAGAAAGTGAAATTAATTCGTGAAAGGCTGAAGGTAGCTCAATCCAGGCAGAAGAGTTATGCAGATTCTAAACGCAAGGAGACAGTTTACAAAGTCGAAGACCGAGTCTATCTTTGAGTATCATCACTTCGAGGAGTTAAGCGCTTTGGAGTTAAGGGAAAGTTAGCACCATGTTTTGTAGGCCCATACCAAGTTTTGGAGCGTATGGGAGAAGTTGCCTATAAGTTGGAATTGCCCGAAGGATTGTCAGGAGTTCATGACGTGTTCCATGTATCCCAGTTGAAGAAGTGCCACGCAGAGATGGCCGACATACCGCTGAGAGATACGGTACCACTGGAAGCAATTCAGTTGGAAAGTGATTTGACCTATGAGGAGAAACCAGTTAAGATTCTAGAGTATGCCAGTCGAGTGACCGGCAGCAAGGTTATCAAGTTTTGCAAGGTTCAGTGGAGCCACCACACGGAGGATGAAGCCACCTGGGAACAAGAGGAAGATTTGCTGAAGGACCACCCTCACCTATTTTCTAGCCAACCCGAATCTCGAGGGAGAGATTCATCTTAAGGGGGTAGGTTTGTAACATCCCAAATTTTCAATATGGAATGTTATACAGTAGATCATCATTGCATATCATATTTATTGCATTTTGGTTGATCCTAGAAATTTTTCCCAACTCAAGGACCCTCGGAGAGAGTTGGGGATTTCGTTATTTTCATATTTGAGTTGTCTCAAATTTTGAAAATAGGATCATTTGATTTTATTTATTTTATCTTCAATTATTTATATTACAAAAATATGAGAGAGGGAATAAAATGACTTTCCCAAAATAAAGAAATATTGAGGATTTAATAAAAAACAAATAAGATTTTATTTGGTTTTATTTGCTATTTTATTTGAATTTAGGAAAAATGTGTGTTTTGCAAAATTGCATTTAGGCCCCAAATAAATGTTCATCCTGTGCGGCTTGATTTTAGAAGCCGGGGAAAATTTATTTCGGGATTTTTGGAGTCCGTTTAGTAGTCCTTTTGTTTTTTTTCCGAGCGTAAGTTTTTTTTAAAAAAACGTCCGAACCGACCTACGGGTCGTGCTAGGCCCGGACTCCCCCTGACCCAGCCTTTATAAGCCGCCGGCCCACCCCGGGCCGAAACCCTAGCCACCCGCCTCGAACCCCGCACCCGATGCCGTAGCCCGCGCCTGACCCCGCCGCCGCGCC
>NC_041388.1:666557179-666567133 GCF_002162155.2 Triticum dicoccoides | reverse complement strand
CGGAGCCGCCGCCGCCGTCCCGCCGCCTGAGATTTAGCTCGATCCCACCGCCGGTTTTCGTCGGTTTTTTTTGTTTCATTTTTTCTTTAGATCGGTTTTTTTTCCGGTTTAGGCTAATTAGCGAGCGTTCGCTTGTTCGTTCATTTTAACGAACACGTTCTTCGTTTAGATGCAGTTAATGAATGTTCGTTCGTTAAACTATTCATCGCTTTTCTTTTTCTCGGATTAAATCCGCGATTTTCTGATCGTGATTTCTGATCCGATTTTCATTTTAGTTTATGTTTTCGCTCGTTTATCAAAACCAGGCGATTCAACCGCCTGGAGTTTCGTCTCGAAACCCTCTTTCCATTTAACGAACTTAAACAAGTTTTTGCTTCTGTAAAAATTGCCTTAGATCCAGAATAGTAAATGAAGCCTGTTTCTTTTGCCGTTTGTCTTTCATTGCTTCGTTCGATTCGATTCTTTTTGCCAACCGGAGTTCTTAAGTTGAACTTTCTGGTTAAATCTCTTCTTTGAGTTTTACCTGTGCATTACTTGAGTACTTATTGTGTGCTTGTTTGTTTGCGATAGAGTACCCGGAGTGCGCCGTTTGTTACTTCAAATCGCTAGGTTTCCCGGATCATCAGCAAGGCAAGTAGCACTTTGATCATACCTCCTACTACCCAGTTTTATTGCATTAGATCAATCCTTACACATTGCATGATTAGGATCTAATTAAATTGTGGGTTGGGAAGTAGTTTAGGTAGTACCTATTACCTGTTATTATCAAACCTTTGGGAGTTACTTCTACGTTGCTTATTATGCCATGCTATGCTAGTAGACGTGGATTGGGTGAGTGTATCCATGAAAGATGTGAGATTGTTAATTAATGGTTTATTTAAGGTGGCAACTTAAATACACATCTGGGTGGATTGAGGTACCTGGGTATTCCAGGATTGCCTGTTTTTCTTTTGGACCGCCATCCAGGCTCAAAGGGATCATGAGATTATTCATGCTAGAAACTTCCATGTGCAGCCACAAGCTATTATGGGCTCTAGCATAGTTGACTAAGTCATGCGAACTCTTACAGTGGTAGACTAGCAGATGTAGGGGATGTAGGTGGTACGGTCTACCCATCGTAAGGTGCTAGCGCTTCTGAAAGACTATGTCTCGGTCATCCGTTTCTCAAACACCGTGTAGTGTGAGAAACCAAACGGAGGCGATAGAGTCTTGTGGGGAAAAGTGTGCAAACCTCTGCAGAGTGTATAAACTAATCGTGGTTAGCTGTGTCCCCGATTATGGACATCTTGAGTATCTAGTACCTGGATTATCATGTGAATCTCAACATGTTACTTTAAAGATTAATTTTGTTGGGTTTGTTTAATGATGATGTTTAATTGGGATTGAAAATGCTGTCAACCATTCTCAATGTTTAACAACCACCTTAATAGTTAAATAAATTTATTCCTTTGTAGTAGGGAAAAATTGGCTTTACGCAAAAACTGTAACCATAGAGCTTTCCACCAGCCAAATATGCATATAGTATAGCTGTTTCATTCCATTATTCTCTATGTGTTACATTGCCAGCATATTCCATGTGCTGACCCGTTTTCGGGCTACAACGTTAATGTTGCAGACTTTTCAGACGATGATTAAGGAGTTTTAGGTCATGGTTCTATACTCAGTGATGTCGTTGGAGTTGATGGACTCACTTATCTTCCAAGCCTTCCGCTGTTATCATTATTAGATGGCCTTAAGCCATTTTTATTGTAATAAGTTATCTCTGGAGACACTCGGTGTAATAAGTGTGTGATTGCTACTCTGCTATAAATCCTTCAAGTACTGTGTGGTGTCAGTATTACTGATCCAGGGATGACACCGGAGCACAGAGATTGGACCGTTTGAGGTCTGGTCGCTACAATTGACAAAACCTTCTAGTTGCATCATATACAACTCTTCTTTAATAAATCCATTAAAGAATGCAGTTTTTGTTTATCCATTTGCCAGATTTCATAAAATGTGGCAATTGCTAACATGATTCGGACAGACTTAAGCATAGATACGAGTGAGAAACTCTCATCGTAGTCAACACCTTGAACTTGTCAAAAACCTTTTGCGACAATTCTAGCTTTGTAGATAATAACACTACTATCAGCGTTCGTCTTCCTCTTGAAGATCCATTTAATCTTAACGGCTCACCGATCATTGGGCAAGTCAATCAAACTCCATACTTTGTTCTCATACATGGATCTCATCTCAGATTTCATGGCCTCAAGCCATTTCGCAGAATCGGGGCTCATCATCACTTCCTCATAGTTCGTAGGCTCGTCATGGTGAAGTAACATGACCTCCAGAACAGGATTACCGTACCACTCTGGTGCGGATCTCACTCTGGTTTACCTACGAGGTTCGGTAGTAACTTGATCTGAAGTTACATGATCATCATCATTAGCTTCCTCACTAATTGGTGTAGTAGTCACAGGAACAGATTTCTGTGATGAACTACTTTCCTATAAGGGAGCAGGTACAGTTACCTCATCAAGTTCTACTTTCCTCCCACTCACTTCTTTCGAGAGAAACTCCTTCTCTAGAAAGGATCCATTCTCAGCAACGAATATCTTGCCTTCGGATCTGTGTTAGAAGGTGTACCCAACAATTTCTTTTGGGTATCCTATGAAGGCGCACTTCTTCGATTTGGGTTTGAGCTTATCAGGTTGAAACTTTTTCACATAAGCATTGCAACCTCAAACTTTTAAGAAACGACAGCTTAGGTTTCTTGCCAAACCATAGTTCATACGGTGTCGTCTCAACGGATTTAGATGGTGCCCTATTTAACATGAATGTAGCTGTCTCTAATGCATAACCCCAAAACGATAGCGGTAAATCAGTAAGACACATCATAGATCGCACCATATCTAATAAAGCACAGTTACGACGTTCGGACACACCATTACACTGTGGTGTTCCAGGTGGTGTGAGTAGTGAAACTATTTCACATTGTTTTAACTGAAGGCCAAACTCGTAACTCAAATATTTTACTTCTGCGATCATATCGTAGAAACTTTTATTTTGTTATGATGATTCTGCACTTCACTCTGAAACTCTTTGAACTTTTCAAATGTTTCAGACTTGTGTTTCATCAAGTAGATATACTCATATCTGCTCAAATCATCTGTGAAGATCAGAAAATAATGATACCTGCCGTGAGCTTCAATATTCATCAGACCACATACATCAGTATGCATGATTTCCAACAAATCTGTTGCTTGCTGCATTGTTCCGAAGAACGGAGTCTTAGTCATCTTGCCCATGAGGCATGGTTCGCAAGCATCAACTGATTCATAATCAAGTGATTCCAAAAGTCCATCAGCATGGAGTTTCTTCATGCGCTTTACACCAATATGACCTAAATGGCAGTGCCACAAATAAGTTGCACTATCATTATTAACTTTGCATCTTTTGGTTTCCAACGAACCATTTTCATTGGGTGTGTAACCATATATGTAAAAAGAACAACAATTTATTCTCTTACTTAAATGAGTAACTGTATTGCAATAAACATGATCAAATCATATTCATGCTCAATGCAAACACCAAATAACACTTATTTAGGTTCAACACTAATCCCGAAAGTATAGGGAGTGTGCGATGATGATCATATCAATCTTGGAACCACTTCCAACACACATCATCACTTCACCCTTAACTAGTCTATGTTCATTCTGCAACTCCCGTTTCGAGTTACTACTCTTAGCAACTGAACCAGTATCAAATACTAAGGGGTTTCTGTAAACATTCGTAAAGTACACATCAATAACATGTATATCAAATATACCTATGTTCAATTTTCCATCCTTCTTATACGCCAATTACTTGGGGTAGTTCCGCTTCCAATGACCAGTCCCTTTGTAGTAGAAGCACTCAGTTTCAGGCTTAGGTCTAGACTTGGGTTTTTTCACTTGAGCAGCAACTTGTTTGCCATTCTTCTTGAAGTTCCCCTTTCTTCCCTTTGTCTCTTTACTTGAAACTAGTGGTTTTGTTTACCATCAACACTTGAAGCTTTTCTTGATTTCTACCTTCGTCGATTCCAGCATCATGAAGAGCTTGGGAATCGTTTCCGTTATCCCTTGCATATTATAGTTCATCACGAAGTTCTACTAACTTGGTGATGGTGTCAATCACTATTTTATCTGGAAGATTAACTCCCACTTGATTCAAGCGATTGTAGTACCCATACAATCTGAGCACATGCTCACTGCTTGAGCTATTCTCCTCCATCTTTTAGCTATAGAACTTGTTGGAGACTTCATATCTCTCAACTCGGGTATTTACTTGAAATATTAACTTCAACTCCTGGAACATCTCATATGGTCCATAACGTTCAAAACGTCTTTGAAGTCCCGATTCTAAGCCGTTTAAGCATGGTGCACTAAACTATCAAGTAGTCATCATATTGAGCTAGCCAAACGTTCATAACGTCTGCATCTACTCTTGCAATAGGTCTGTCACCTAGCGATGCATTAAGGACATAATTCTTCTGTGCAGTAATGAGGATAATCCTAAGATCACGGATCCAATCCGCATCATTGCTACTAACATTTTTCAACTTAGTTTTCTCTAGGAACATATAAAAATTAAACAGGGAGCAACATCGCGAGCTATTGATCTACAACATAGATATGCTAATACTACCAAGACTAAGTTCATGATAAATTAAAATTCAATTAATCATATTACTTAAGAACTCCCACTTAGATAGACATCCCTCTAATCATCTAAGTGATCACGTGATCCAAATCAACTAAACCATAACCGATCATCACGTGAAATGGAGTAGCTTTCAATGGTGAACATCATTATGTTGATCATATCTACTATATGATTCACGCTCGACCTTTCGGTCTCAGTGTTCCGAGGCCATATCTGCATATGCTAGGCTCGTCAAGTTTAACCTGAGTATTCAGCGTGTGCAAAAACTAGCTTTCACCCATTGTAGATGGACGTAGAGCTTATCACACCCGATCATCACGTGGTGTCTAGGCACGACGAACTTTGGCAACGGTGCATACTCAGGGAGAACACTTTTATCTTGAAATTTAGTGAGAGATCATCTTATAATGCTACCGTCAATCAAAGCAAGATAAGATGCATAAAAGATAAACATCACATGCAATCAATATAAGTGATATGATATGGCCATCATCATCTTGTGCTTGTAATCTCCATCTCCGAAGCACCGTCATGATCACCATCGTCACCGGCGCGACACATTGATCTCCATCGTAGCATCATTGTTGTCTCGCCAATCTTATGCTTCCACGACTATCTCTACCGCTTAGTGATAAAGTAAAGCATTACAGCGCAATTGCATTGCATACAATAAAGCGACAACCATATGGCTCCTGCTAGTTGCCGATAACTCGGTTACAAAACATGATCATCTCATACAATAAAATTTAGCATCATGTCTTGACCATATCACATCACAACATGCCCTGCAAAAACAAGTTAGACGTCCTCTACTTTGTTGTTGCAAGTTTTACGTGGTTCCTACGGGCTTAAGCAAGAACTGTTCTTACCTACGCATCAAAACCACAACGATAGATTGTCAAGTTGGTGCTGTTTTAACCTTCGCAAGGACCGGGCGTAGTCACACTTGGTTCAACTAAAGTTGGAGAAACTAACACCCGCCAGCCACCTGTGTGCAAAGCACGTCGGTAGAACCAGTCTCGCGTAAGCGTACGCGTAATGTCGGTCCGGGCCGCTTCATCCAACAATACCGCCGAACCAAAGTATGACATGCTGGAAAGCAGTATGACTTATATCGCCCACAACTCACTTGTGTTCTACTCATGCACAACATCAACGCATAAAACCTAGGCTCGGATGCCACTGTTGGGGAACGTACTAATTTCAAAAAAAATTCCTACGCACACGCAAGATCATGGTGATGCATAGCAACGAGATGGGAGAGTGTTGTCCACATACCTTCATAGACCGTTCGCGGAAGCGTTATATCAACGCGGTTGATGTAGTCGTACGTCTTCACGTCCGACCGATCCAAGTACCGAAAGCACGACACCTCCGAGTTCTGCACACGTTCAGCTCGGTGACGTCCTCGCCTTCTCGATCCAGCAAGAGGGGTGAAGTAGTAGATGAGTTCCGGCAGCACGACGGCGTGGTGACGGTGTTGGTGAAGAACAATCTCCGCAGGGCTTCGCCTAAGCACTACGAAAACTATGACGGAGGATAAACTAGAGGGGACGGGGTTGCCGGCACACAGCTTGGTGTTTCTTGATGTGTCTTTGGTGCTAGCCCTACCCCTCTATTTATACGTTGAGCCCTAGGGTCGAAACTTGGAGTAAAAGCCTCCTCAAAGTCGGTTTCACCCGAAAGGCAAGAGTCCTTCTCGGACTCCAGGGCTAGACGCCAGGGTTCCCGGTGTCTACCCCCTAGGCGCCAGGGTTCCTGGCGTCTAGCCTCTGGTCTCCGCAAAACTTCCTTTTGCACTTTCCAAAAGCCTCGTGGGCTTTCCCTTTTGGCCCAAATAAAGTGTTCTCGTGCCCAAACATTTCGAGAAACATCCGGAACCCCTTCCGGAGATCAAACACTACTATCCCATATATCAAACTTTATCTCCGGACCATTTCGGAGTTCCTCGTCATGTCCGTGATCTCATCTCGGACTCCGAACAACATTCGGTCATCAACATACATAACTCATATAGTACTATATTGTCAATGAACGTTAAGCGTGCGGACCCTACGGGTTCGAGAACTATGTAGACATGACCGAGACTCCTATCTGGTCAATAACCAATAGCGGGACCTGGATGCCCATATTGGCTCCTACATATTCTACCAAGATCTTTATCGGTCAGACCGCATAACAACATATGTTGTTCCCTTTGTCATCGGTATGTTACTTGCCCGAGATTCGATCATCGGTATCTCAATACCTAGTTCGATCTCGTTACCGGCAAGTCTCTTTACTCGTTTCGTAATACATCATCTCACAACTAACTCATTAGTTGCAATGCTTGCAAGGCTTAGGTGATGTGCATTACCGAGAGGGCCCAGAGATACCTCTCCGACAATCGGAGTGACAAATCCTAATCTCGAAATACGCCAACCCAACAACTACCTTTGGAGACACCTGTAGAGCACCTTTATAATCACCCAGTTACGTTGTGACGTTTGGTGGCACACAAAGTGTTCCTCCGGTAAACGGGAGTTGCATAATCTCATAGTCATAGGAACATGTATAAGTCATGAAGAAAGCAATAGCAACAAACTAAACGATCAAGTGCTATGCTAACGGAATGGGTCAAGTTAATCACATCATTCTCCTAATGATGTGATCCCGTTAATCAAATGACAACTCATGTCTATGGTTAGGAAACTTAACCATTTTGATCAACGAGCTAGTCAAGTAGAGGCATACTAGTGACACTCTGTTTGTCTACGTATTCACACATGTATTATGTTTCCGGTTAATACAATTCTAGCATGAATAATAAACATTTATCATGAAATAAGGAAATAAATAATAACTTTATTATTGCCTCTAGGGCATATTTCCTTCGGGATCGGGATGGGAAGGGGCTCACTAGGGCTCGAGGCAGGACGGCGACGAGGCCGGTGATGAGGACGACGACGAGGCCGGCGACGAGGATGGCGGGCTCCTCGGGGAGGGGTTATGCACGCGGCGAGGGCTTGGGGAGGAGCGGCTCGGGGGTGGCGACGGCGACGGCGAGGACAATGTCGACGGCGGGTCAGGGGCGGGGCGACGGCGTCGGGGCAGGGGCTCGGGGCAGCGACGGCGACGACGACGAGGAACGGCCTGGCAGCGTTGGGGGGAATGGGAGCAGTTGGCGAAATTTTCACAAGTGCTACCTTATATAGCAAAACCAATGGTGCCGCTTCGTGGCACCAACCGGTACCAATGCCCACCTATGGTCCCGGTTGGTGCCATAAACCGGAACCAAAGGTCTCTTTTCGGCAGCCCAAAGGGCGGGGACCTGAGGCCTATGGTCCCGGTTGGTGTCACGAATCGGGACCATAGGTGGGCATTGGTACCGGTTGGAGCCATGAACCGGTACGAATGTTCGCCTTTAGTACCGGTTGGTGGCATCAACCGGGACTAAAGGCCTTGTGCTGCCCGCATCGCGGCACGAAAGTTTAGTCCCACCTCCCTAGCTAAGGAGCTTGAGAGTGGTTTATAAGCCCCACTCCCGCTGCCCTCTCGAGCTCCTCTCAAATGCAGGCTTTCGGGCCTAAACACAGTGTATCTATATTGGGCCTTCTACGGGCCTGAATCCTGGCCCATGGGTGGGTTTCTAGTCGTATTCAGGCCATGGTGGCCCAGTAGGTTGCTTTTTTCAGTTTATTTCTTTTGTTTTTTGCATTATTTATTTTATTTTGTTTCTAATTACTTACTTATTACGTAATTTTTGTATTAAAGTTTCTAACAAAAAAGTTCTTTATGAAAATTCTTTTTGCTTTTAATGATTCTGAACAAAAAATACTTTGTTTTATTTTGTTTATTTTTCCTTTTTTCGTGATTCTTTTTGTTTCAATTTTTATTTATTTATTAAAGTTTATTTTGTTTCTACTTATTTGTTAAAGTTTATTTTGTTTCTACTTATTTATTTTATTTTGTTTCTACTTATTTATTTTATTTTGTTTCTACTTATTTATTTTATTTTGTTTCTACTTATTTATTTTATTTTATTCTTTGTTTTTTTTTATTTTATGAAAATTCTTTTTGCTTATAATGTTTTGAACAGAAAATACTTTGATAATTTTAGTTGCATAAATTTTATATAATTTTAGTTTCAATAATACTGGAGATTTATAAAAGTTTTATGAAAATTCTTTTTGCTTATTATTTTTCTATTAGAGTTTCATAACAGTTTTCCAGATCATTCTTTTTTAAATTAGTTCATTATTTGAGCTAAATGACCCAAAAATTGAAAATGCACCATTCAAAGCCACATCATCAATTTTCAACCCTTTCTGACTTTATTTGTTATTTTTCATGCATTTATTGATTTTTTTAGCTATATGACCCTGAAAATGAAAAGTACTACAAATGAACTCTGAAAAGGTTGAAAGTTGGCATGGTATCATCATTTCACCCACATAGCATGTGCTAAAAAGTTGAGAGGGTTACGGCAAAAACTGGATGCACTTCGTGTACAAAACGGACAATCTCTTTCGAAGTATCAGGGTTTCATACGGAAACTCGTCTGTTACAAAGGGATTTCATTTTTTAACTTATTGGACCTCCAGACTTTTTGTGTGTTCAAGATGCGCCATTCAAAGCCACATCATCAATTTTCAACCCTTTCTGACTTCATTTGTTATTTTTCATGCATTTACTGATTTTTTGAGCTATATGACCCTGAAAATGAAAAGCACTAGAAATGAACTGTGAAAAGGTTGAAAGTTGGCATGGTATCATCATTTCACCCACATAGCATGTGCTAAAAAGTTGAGAGGGTTACGGCAAAAATTGGATGCACTTCGTGTACAAAACGGCAGAAACTCGTCTGTTACAACATGCATTTCAAATGAACTAGGAAAAGGTTGAAAGTTGGCATGGTATCATCATAATAATTGTGGACAGAAAGTCTTCACTTTTTCTTCGCTTGTGTGCTTTGCTTATTGCGCCATAACCATGGATAATCTTCATCGTTTATCAGGATGCTTGGGTCAGCCTTGACTTTGAAGGGAGGAATTTCATGAAACTTTTCATAATCTTCGAACATGTCTATCTTGCCCTCCACTCCCACGATGTCCCTTTTTCCTGAAAGAACTATGTGGCGCTTTGGCTCATCGTATGATTTATTCGTTTCCTTATCTTTTCTTTTTCTCGGTTTGGTAGACATGTCCTTCACATAGATAACATGTGCCACATCATTGGTGTCGGTGTACTAGAGTAGGGGTACCCTATTACCCCGAACTCGTGCAC
>NC_041388.1:666552448-666557061 GCF_002162155.2 Triticum dicoccoides | reverse complement strand
AGGCTTGCCGGGTGACCGCCAGGACCCTCCGTGGTTCCCTTGAAGACCATTCAAGAACAAAGTATTCAAATCAAGGCCTCGGCAAGAGGAGCTTGCCGGGAAGGCCGACCAAGGCCCCGGCAAGAGGAGCTTGTCGGGAAGAGACGAGACCCCGGCAAGAGGAGCTTGCCGGGAAGGCCACTCAAGGCATACCAAGAAAGCTTGCCGCGACGCGCCCTGCGTCCCGGCAAGAACCAGCGAGCGACAAGCTTCCAGACGCGACAAGACGACGGCCGCGGCAAGGAGCTTGCCGCGGGAAACCCCCACTTCGTGCCCGCGCTCCAGCTCACCTGCTAACGTGTCGCTCTGGGACTCTCCCAGAGCGCACGTGGCGGGAGGCCGTGCAGCTAGGGGTACGTGGTGGCAAGCAGAGATGAAGAGAAGCCCATCATGGCAAACGGTGGCGCTCCTAACGGTCACCTTTTGCACTGTTTAGGAGACTCAGACAGGCATTTAATGCCCTTGTCCCCTGCCGTCAGAGTTAGGTAGGGCGCACTGTATCCACAGTAGCGGTAGCTGCACCTACCCATCCTTTTCCATATTTACCCTTCTTGTCTACGTTGCCCCCTGTCGGTGACCCCTTGAGAGTATAAAAGGAGGCCCAAGCGCAACGTAGAGGGGGTTCGGAAGTTCAGAGGTTAGGCCAGTTCGGCTCGTTCAACACCAGGAACACTCTCACGCTCAGTCCGGCAGCGTCCATCGCTCCTGAGCAAGAATTCAATATACACAAACAAGCAGCAGTAGGGTTTTACACATCCGTGCGGCCCGAAGCTGGGTAAAATCGCCCCGCGTGCACTGCCTCGATCCGCTCTTTGTGCGCTCTCCGCCCCCCACCGAACCGAAAAGGGGCCCTGTCCCCATAGGTGTTGGCAGGAATCAGCATCGCCCCCGGCATCTCTGGCGCGCCAGGTAGGGGGCGTCGAGATCGTGCGAACCCGATCCGGCGTGCACGCAAGCTAGATCTTCATCGTCATGGCTCCCAAGGAGCAGGCTAGCAAAAGAACGACGCCAGTGCGGCGACGGGAAAAGCTAAGTCATGCAAAACTTTAGATATTTCCTTACTATATAAGGTTATCCGCCTCGGAGATCTTGTTCTTTGTACGGAAAACCTGTGCGTGGAGGAATCAACTCGTAGCTAGTCGCGCCCTTACTTTGTTTCGAGTCTGCTCAACAACTTAAGTGAGCTGCTAGCGCCCTTACTTTGCTTCGAGTCCGCTCAGCAACTTAAGTGAGCTGCTAGCGCCCTTACTTTGTTTCGAGTCCGCTCAACAACTTAAGCGAGCTGCAACTAGTTGCGACAAGATTGCTTGTCGGTAGCGACCCCGCCAGTAGGCTGCTGAAGTTCCGCACTCGGCGCTCGCGGCAAGGGTGCCTGCACCGGCAAGTTTCCCTAGAAAGCGTAGGGTGGACGTACAAAGAGGGGTTGAACAGGAAGATAGCATGCGCTATTTATTTGAGATTTCTGCATAGACCTGTATGCCGAGGAGCCTTCTCGGGGCTAGTTGCGCTCCATGTTGCCTCGAGTCCGCTCGGCAACTTGTGCGGTTGCGCTAGAACCAAGAAGGTAAACCTTTCCGGGAGGTGTTGTTCCCGAATAGCCGCTAAGGGCCCGTTCCCTCAAGCGCTACTGGCTGGATCGTACGCACCGGAAAGCATTCCAGCAGGCATAGGGAATATGTAGCAAAACTCGAAATTCGCAAGCAAGTTGAGTGCACTTCGGATGCTAATCACTTGCTATGTTTGAACGCAGTTATGGCCCGGGGGCTGGCAATGCCCTTAGGGCCAATCTTTCCGGCATCGAGAACGACAAAGTTCTCTGCTGAAGATAAAAGCCTTCCTGGCAACCAGCTTGCCGGAAGCCGGCATCGAGAACGACAAAGTTCTCTGCTGAAGATAAAAGCCTTCCTGGCAACCAGCTTGCTGGAAGCCGGCATCGAGAACGACAAAGTTCTCTGCTGAAGATAAAAGCCTTCCTGGCAACCAGCTTGCCAGAAGCCGGCATCGAGAACGACAAAGTTCTCTGCTGAAGATAAAAGCCTTCCTGGCAACCAGCTTGCCGGAAGCCGGCATCGAGAACGTCAAAGTTCTTTGCTGAAGATAAAAGCCTTCCTGGCAACCAGCTTGCCGGAAGCCGGCATCGAGAACGTCAAAGTTCTTTGCTGAAGATAAAAGCCTTCCTGGCAATCAGCTTGCCGGAAGCCGGCATCGAGAACGTCAAAGTTCTTTGCTGAAGATAAAAGCCTTCCTGGCAATCAGCTTGCCGGAAGCCGGCATCGAGAACGTCAAAGTTCTCTGCTGAAGATAAAAGCCTTCCTGGCAATCAGCTTGCCGGAAGCCGGCATCGAGAACGTCAAAGTTCTCTACTGAGGATAAAAGCCTTCCCGGCAAGCCAGTATCGCTGGGGGCTGTGAGTGCCAAGAATCGTCCACGGCAAACCAGAGTTGCCGAGGGCTGCACTATCAGATAAGTATTTCATCCCTCATCATGCATCCTCTTATGGACTAGGGAAAGCGAAACCACGTTTCTCCCCGGAAACTGCCGTGCTCCCTCGACTCTAGGCCCTGGGGCTCGTTCTCGGGGCCAAGTTTGGTCGTAGTCGCGGCAGCAAAGGGATGAAACAAGGAGACCGCACCCACCTCGTTCCTGCCTCCGTTAAAAGCGTGAGAAAGGTTGAGCGACGTGGGAAGGCGGCAGGGCCTGTTGCCGGGAGATGAAATGTCTGTCCGAGGGATACCAAGGATTTGCTCCTTGGCGTGGGTTTAACTCGCGAGACAAATAACCCGGCAAGCATCCCTTTTCATTAAAAAACATCCCACTCAGGTACAGTCCATAGAGGATGAAAAACATGAAAGAGAGGATTACAAGTTCTAGATACAGCTAAGGCCCGAAGGCTTACAAATTAAAAAGATAAGATGCCCGTGATCCCTTTCCTGTCCCCCTTTTCAGGAGGCAGGTCAAGGAGGCGAAAAGGGCAAAAGGAGTGCCTAGGCGAGCTACGGGTGCCAGAAGACACCAAGGGAACATCCCGGGGGCCGTCCGAAGGCTGGACGGCGACGGCGACGCTGGAAGCGGGGCTCGAAGACAGGGCGGCAGGACGTCAGCACGTTGTCGAGGGCACCACGCCCTCGTACTCCGGCTTGACGGCCTTGTCGCCTGCCCTCTTCCCCTTCCGCAGCCTCCCTATGCCAGCCGCCCAAGGAGACGACCCCGGGGAGTTCAAGAAGCCGGCGACGCGGATGATGGAGTCGCCGGTGCCGCGCAAGGCGGCGCCCGACGCCTAGTCGGACCCGCTACTCCGCCGCCCACTACCCTCGTCGTCGCTGTCGCTCTCCTCCTCGTCGCTCTTGCTCGAGGAGGAGCCTTCGCTGTCGGAGGAGCTATCCACGCAGCACTTCGCCCGAGTGCCGAAGCACCCGAAGGCCTTGACGGAGAGGAGGTCGCCCCCATCAACTTAAAATGGAGGGTAAACCCCTCCGTCAAGCTATGGATGCGGGCGAACGTCTTCCACCCTCGATCAAGATACATCACATTAGGGGCTGGGAATGCAACGCGGACTCGCGTGCCGCTGATCCCACAGCCCCTCATGTGCAGTCTCAGCGTCTCGGGCGGCTCCACTTCCATCGCGCACGCAAACGGAGCTGGAAGCCGGAGGCGACGACGAGGCGCCCGGCGCAGTCTGACGAAGAACTCGCAAGGGTCGTCCCCTATATGGACCGCCGTGGGGGGGAGCCGCCGGCGGAGGTGAAGCTGACGCGCCGCCCCGTCCGCCTCTTCCCCGAGCGCCTCGACCTCGTCCTCGACCTCGTCCGCGACCTCGCCCCCTCCCTCTTCCCCTCATGGCTGGCTCTGCCACCACGGGCGCGGAAGAAGGAGAGATGCGCTGTCTGGCGGTGACCCTCGCCGCCACCGATGAAGGGCCTGGGTTCCTTTTCTCCATAGAAGATGAGAGAAAGGAGAGCAGAAGCTGAGGAAAGGAGAAGATGAGAGAGTGCGGGTTTCTGTGCTCCCATCCCGCTCTTTATAAAGGAGCGAGGTGGGGGGCTCGGCCGCCCTGCTCAGCGAATCAAGACACGGGAAGGGCAGGGAGTCGGGGCCAACCCGCTCGTGATGGCCCAGTTTCCCACTCCACCGTCCGTGACCCCAAGCGCATGGGAGCCGCGTGGCGGGGATGCAGGACTAAGGCGACAGATGAGGCGGCCTCGCTCCGCCCCGTGAATGCGGAAAGTGGACGTCCCGAAAACCGCGCACCGGCCCCGTCCAGTAAATGCACCACGCCCTCACACCTACCTCCGTTTAAGGAGGAGGGTGTGAACCGTCCTCATCATCGTGGCCTGACGCATGCTCGGGGAGCTTAGCCCCACGCACGCCACTCACAATGTCTCCCACGACGCCGCGTTTGACGCGTGCCGTTCTGGGCGTGCGCGGTGGGAGCGGAGTTAGATTCGGCGTGACCTAGGCCGCGTGTGCCCGTGCACTGTTTTGGGCCTGGCCCAACAGCGCTCGGCACCGTGTATGGCCCAGGCCCGGGGGCTCCTGTCGGTGTACTAGAGTAGGGGTACCCTATTACCCCGAAC
>NC_041388.1:666486007-666551966 GCF_002162155.2 Triticum dicoccoides | reverse complement strand
GTGACCGCCAGGACCCTCCGTGGTTCCCTTGAAGACCATTCAAGAACAAAGTATTCAAATCAAGGCCCCGGCAAGAGGAGCTTGCCGGGAAGGCCGACCAAGGCCCCGGCAAGAGGAGCTTGTCGGGAAGAGACGAGACCCCGGCAAGAGGAGCTTGCCGGGAAGGCCACTCAAGGCATACCAAGAAAGCTTGCCGCGACGCACCCTATGTCCCGGCAAGAACCGGCGAGCGACAAGCTTCCAGACGCGACAAGACGACGGCCGCGGCAAGGAGCTTGCCGCGGGAAACCCCCACTTCGTGCCCGCGCTCTAGCTCACCTGCTAACATGTCGCTCTGGGACTCTCCCAGAGCGCACGTGGCGGGAGGCCGTGCAGCTAGGGGTACGTGGTGGCAAGCAGAGATGAAGAGAAGCCCATTGTGGCAAACGGTGGCGCTCCTAACGGTCACCTTTTGCACTGTTTAGGAGACTCAGACAGGCATTTAATGCCCTTGTCCCCTGCCGTCAGAGTTAGGTAGGGCGCATTGTATCCACAGTAGCGGTAGATGCACCTACCCATCCTTTTCCATTTTTACCCTTCTTGTCTACGTTGCCCCCTGTCGGTGACCCCTTGAGAGTATAAAAGGAGGCCCAAGCGCAACGTAGAGGGGGTTCGGAAGTTCAGAGGTTAGGCCAGTTCGGCTCGTTCAACACAAGGAACACTCTCATGCTCAGTCCAGCAGCGTCCATCGCTCCTGAGCAAGAATTCAATATACACAAACAAGCAGCAGTAGGGTTTTACGCATCCGTGCGGCCCGAAGCTGGGTAAAATCGCCCCGCGTGCACTGCCTCGATCCGCTCTTTGTGCGCTCTCCGCCCCCCACCGAACCGAAAAGGGGCCCTGTCCCCATAGGTGTTGGCGGGAATCAGCATCGCCCCCGGCAATTGGCTAGGACGAACGGTTCATCAATGTACCCAAGATTGTTCAGATCCACTGTTGTCATTCCGTACTGTGGGTCTACCTGTACCCTGCCTCCTGACAGATTGACCCATTTGCACTTAAACAAAGGGACCTTAAAATCATGTTCGTAGTGAAGTTCCCATATGTCCACTATGTAACCATAATATGTGTCCTTTCCCCTCTCGGTTGCTGCATCAAAGCGGACACCACTGTTTTGGTTGGTGCTCTTTTGATCTTGGGCGATCGTGTAAAATGTACTCCCATTTATCTTGCATCCTTTGTAAGTCAATACAGTCGAAGATGGTCCCCTGGACAACGAGTACAGCACATCACAAACAGTGTTGTCACCTCTGAGACGTGTTTCCAACCAACTGCTGAAAGTCATGATGTGTTCACATGTAATCCAGTCGTCACACTGCCCCGGGTGTTTGGAGCGCAGACTGTTCTTGTGTTCATCGACATACGGGGTCACCAAGGTAGAGTTCTTTAGAACTGTGTAGTGTGCTTGAGACAAAGAATGCCCGTTCCTGCATATTATTGAGTCCGCTCCTAGCGTGCCTTTTCCAGTCAGTCTCCCATCATACCGCGATTTAGGGAGACCTATCTTCTTAAGGCCAGGAATGAAGTCAACACAAAACCCAATGACATCCTCTGTTTGATGGCCCATGGAGATGCTTCCTTCTAGCCTAGCACGGTTACGGACATATTTCTTTAGGACTCCCATGAACCTCTCAAAGGGGAACATATTGTGTAGAAATACGGGGCCCAGAATTACAATCTCGTCGACTAGATAAACTAGGACGTGCGTCATGATATTGAAGAAGGATGGTGGGAACACCAGCTCGAAACTGACAAGACATTGCGCCACATCACTCCTTAGCCTTGGTATGATTTCTGGATCGATCACCTTCTGAGAGATTGCATTGAGGAATGCACATAGCTTCACAATAGCTAATCGGACATTTTCCGGTAGAAGCCCCCTTAATGCAACCAGAAGCAGTTGCGTCATAATCACATGGCAGTCATGAGACTTTAGGTTCTGGAACTTTTTCTCTGGAATATTTATTGTTCCCTTTATATTCGATGAGAAGCCAGTCGGGACCTTCATACTGAGCAGGCATTCAAAAAAGATTTCCTTCTCTTCTTTGGTAAGAGTGTAGCTAGCAGGACCTTCATACTGCTTTGGAGGCATGCCGTATTTTTCGTGCAAATGTTGCATGTCCTCCCATGCCTCATGTGTATCTTTTGTCTTCCCATACACGCCCAAGAAGCCTAATAGGTTCACGCAAAGGTTCTTCGTCACGTGCATCACGTCGATTGAAGAGCGTACCTCTAGCTCTTTCCAGTAGGGTAGGTCCAAAAATATAGATTTCTTCTTCCACATGGGTGCGCGTCCCTCAGTGTCATTCGGAACAGCTAGTCCGCCGGGACCCTTTCCAAATATTACGTGTAAATGAGAGACCATAGCAAGTACATGATCACCGGTACGCATGGCGGGCTTCTTCTGGTGATCTGCCTCGCCTTTGAAATGCTTGTCTTTCTTTCGACATTGATGGTTGGTCAGGAGAAATCGACGATGGCCCAGGTACACATTCTTCCTACATCTGTACAGGTATATACTTTCATTGTCAGCTAAACAGTGCGTGCATGTGTGGTATCCCTTGTTTGTCTGTCCTGAAAGGTTACTGGAGCAGTCCAATCATTGATGGTCACGAACAGCAACGCCTTTAGGTCAAATTCTTCCCCCATGTGCTCATCCCACGCACGTACACCTGTTCCATTCCACGGCTGTAAGAGTTCTTCAACTAATGGCCTTAGGTACACATCAATGCCGTTGTCGGGTTGCTTAGGGCCTTGGATGAGGATTGGCATCATAATGAACTTCCGCTTCATGCACATCCAAGGAGGAAGGTTATACATACATAGAGTCATGGGCCAAGTGTTGTGATTGCTGCTCTGCTCCCTGAAAGGATTAATTCCATCCGCGCTTAAAGCAAACCATACGTTCCTTGGGTCACTTGCAAACTCAGCCCAGAACTTTCTCTTGATTTTTCTCCACTACGACCCGTCAGCGGGTGCTCTCAACTTCCCGTCTTTCTTACGGTCCTCACTGTGCCATCGCATCAACTTGGCATGCTCTTTGTTTCTGAATAGTCGTTTCAACCGTGGTATTATAGGAGCATACCACATCACCTTCGCAGGAACCCTCTTCCTGCGAGGATCGCCCTCAACATCACCAGGGTCATCTCGTCTGATCTTATATCGCAATGCACCGCATTCCGGGCATTCGTTCATATCCTTGTACGCACCACGGTAGAGGATGCAGTCATTAGGGCATGCATGTATCTTCTCCACCTCCAATCCTAGAGGGCATACGACCTTCTTTGCTGCGTACGTACTGTCGGGCAATTCGTTATCCTTTGGAAGCTTCTTCTTCTATATTTTCAGTAGCTTCTCAAATCCTTTGTCAGGCACAACATTCTCTGCCTTCCACTGCAGCAATTCCAGTACGGTACCGAGCTTTGTGTTGCCATCTTCGCAATTGGGGTACAACCGTTTTTTGTGATCCTCTAACATGCGATCGAACTTCAGCTTCTCCTTTTCACTTTCGCACTTTTCCCTTGCATCAACAATGACCCGACGGAGATCATCATCGGGCACATCGTCTGGTTCCTCTGGATCTTCAGCTTCCCCCGTTGTATCATCACCGTATTCAGGGGGCACATGGTTGTCATCGTCCTCCTCTTCTTCGATGTCTTCCATCATAACCCCTATTTCTCCGTGCTTCGTCCAAACATTATAGTGTGGCATGAAATCCTTATAAAGCAGGTGGGTGTGAAGGATTTTCTTGTCAGAGTAAGACCTCGTATTCCCACAATTATGGCATGGACAACACAGAAAACTATTCTGCTTGTTTGCCTCAGCCACTTCGAGAAACTTATGCATGCCCTTAATGTACTCAGAGGTGTGTCTGTCACTGTACATCCATTGCCGGTTCATCTGCGTGCATTGTATATAATTATGTGTGTCAAAAGTAAGAAAATTAGACAAGTATGTATCTAAAGTAAGATTTTTCTTTCAGAAAGAATATAATAACAAGAGGCTCACCACGGTGGTGCCGGTGACGAGATCGGCGCAGGCGATCGACGGTGGTGAAGACGAGGACGGGGCGTGACAGACCGCTAAACCTAGACAAATCTCGAAAAAATTGGAGCTCAGAGGTCGAGCTTCGAGAGGAGAAAGCTTAACTAATGTGGCTCGGGCATTTCATCGAACACCTCATGTGCATAGGAGGTGACCTAGAGCACCCAATGCCCTCCTCCTCGCCGGCCAGCAAAAAATAGAGCACTGTGGAGTGCTCTGCTCGCCAGCGATGGGGTATATATAGGCAATTCATTGGTCCCGGTTCGTGGCTGGAACCGGGACTAAAGGCCATCCTTCTGTTCCGGTTCCTGCCACGAACCGGGACCAATGGTTGTGGGCCAGGAGTGAGGCCCATTGGTCGCGGTTCGTGCCAAGAACCGGGACAAATGGGCCCAGATGAACCGGGACCAATGCCCACGAGGCCTCGACCGGCCCCCTAGGCTCACGAACCGGGACAAATGCCTCCATTGGTCCCGGTTCGTGGAAGAACCGGGACTAATGGGCTGGCCAGGCCCGAACGAAAGCCCCTTTTTCTACTAGTGGTTTGAACATCAGAATGGTTCCGGATGCGTTCGGGCATTTACCGGAGTACCGGGGGGTTACCAAAACCCCCCGGGGAGTCAATGGGCCTTAGTGGTAGAGAGGAGGAGACGGCCAAGGTGGGGACGCCCCCCCCCCCAAGCCCAATCTGAATTGGGTGGGGGCCGGCCCCCCTTTCCTTCTCTCCCTCTCCCTTCCTTCTTCTCCTACTCCAACTAGGGAAGGGGGGAAACCTAGTCCTACTCCTAGGAGTAGGACTCCCCCCCTTGGGTGCGCCATGAGAGGGCCAGCCCACCCATCCTTCACTCCTTTATATACGGGGGAGGGGCACCCCATAGACACACAAGTTGATTTCTTAGCCGTGTGTGGTGCCCCCCTCCACAGATTTCCACCTCGGTCATATCATTGTAGTGCTTAGGCGAAGCCCTGTGTCGGTAACTTCATCATCACCGTCATCACACCATCGTGCTGGCGGAACTCTCCCTCAGCCTCAACTGTATCAAGAGTACGAGGGACGTCACCGAGCTGAACGTGTGCATATCGCGGAGGTGCCATGGGTTCGATACTTGATCGGTTGGATCGTGAAGACGTTCGACTACATCAACCGTGTTTCATAACGCTTCCGCTTTTGGTCTACAAGGATATGTAGACATACTCTTCCCCTCTCGTTGCTATGCATCTCCGAGATAGATCTTGTGTGATCGTAGGAAAAAATTTGAAATACTGCGTTCCCCAACATATTTTTGCTAGCTGGCTTTCGCTAAATGGCTTCTTTTTCATGTGTGTCCAATATATTTTGAGGTGGATGAAGCTGCTTTCGATTACTTTATGACCGCAATTGCAAAGAAATGGAGAGAATTTAAGTCGGACCTAAAGGAGAAGTTTGATGCCACATTGACAGATGAAGAACTTATGGAAAGACGTGATAAAAGAATTGAAAAGGAAGATTGGATACAACTTATCAATCATTGGACAAAACCAGAATCTGAGGTAAGGCACAAACTATTTTACTTTGGGTTAGAATTGAACTAATGTCTTCATGTTATATCCTAGCTTAACTCGCTGTTTGCATCTTTTTGTAGGCTAGCAATGCTAGAAACAAACAAAATCGTTCCAACTTGAAATTGCTACATGTAGCTAGCAAAAGATTTTTGATCATGTTGTTCATGATATGGTAAACTCAACTGCTCTAGCACTTGTTTTTGAAAGTGATGTAGCAGATCAGTTTTGGCTATTTTAGTTACTAGTGAAACAAATTGGTTGCAGGCTCAAAAACGTGGGTACCATCCAGGAAGAGACCAAATATTTGTCGAAGTACATACAAGTAAGAAAGCTGGAGTTCTCACCCCACTAGCAGTGCCACTAATAGTAAGTCACATGTACGATTCATGATCTCTTTTCTCTAATAATATCGTGCATGTGGCTTCATCATGGAAATAACTTGAGGTTCCTCATTCTCTTTGTTCTTGTAGAAGAAACTTCAAACTGAAGCTAAACTCCACCTAGAATTGGAGGGAAATTCTATTAAAGAAGGGGATCTTTATGCACATACTTTTGGAGAGAAGGAACCAAGAGGACGTGTCCGTATGTTGGGTATGGGGTCAACTCCACAGAGTGTGGGCGCGCTTGGAACAAAAGCTAAATTCCAAACAAAGCTTGCAATGCAAATACAACTTCGGCGATGTGTTGAACAAGCAGTTTCAACTCTACAGGAGAAAATGCAAGCAATGGAATGACATGTCGATGAGATGCATCACACCGTGTTTTCACAAGGAAGTCACAGTGTTGAAACGCCCATGCCTTCGCCTCCTAGTTCTGTCTCTCAACCCGTGGTAGAGTGCTTAGTTATCAACTTTTGTTAAGATATGTGAATCATAGGTACACAAACTCATTTTCTTTTTGTGTCCCTCCATAGTTCTCACATATTTTACCGGATGATGATGATGAGGAATCGGAAAATGGAGGTCATCATGATACAATGCAGGAAGACGGAGGCTTACTCATCCATAAGCGTATACCATCTAGCCATAATGTTGAACCCACACATTTACCAACTAGAAGCCATGTGGCCACTCCAAGCGCTCGCCAGGCCTCTCAACCCTCTCATAATCAAGAAGACCTTGAAATAATCACATCTCTTAACTACATATATCTTGTTGTCTTGTGTTTGCTATTCTTCATGTTTCTAATAGACGATGCATGAATTAGGTTGGTAGGGATGTCATATTATATCATTTGGTGAGATCTGATCCTGTGGCGAAGGCAATGGCTATCTCAACCAACCAAGACACCATAGTGGGAGGTTAAGTTCTTGGGCTACAATATTATGAAGTTCTTGTGGATGTTTTATTGAAAATAGAGGTGGAGCTTTCTTGTGGATATGATGGGATGCAAACAATGGGTGATGCTCACCACATGTCCATTGCATGAACATCAAATAGGGTGAAAATTTATTATATACATTTTCCTACATAGTGTAAACTATCACATGATGCTAAATAAATGTTATTTTTGTAGATCAAAACTTGCAGCAAGTCACTTTTGTCGTCATCGCATAATTCGGGTATTATTCCTGCCAACATCACCATCTCTATCTGACACTTAGAACTGAGCAAATAGTATATATAGTTATATACCACTACCAGTACCTCCAGTAGTGTGGATCAGCATGTTTTTGCAATTCTATTGTCGGAAGTGTTTGATTTTCATTCATCAAGGAGTGGTGTTGGTTGTGCTTTCTAGTGTGCACATGAATTGACTTGTGTTGTTTTGTCTTCTTTATAGTACATCTATCTGTGACCTGTTTGTGTCCTTGTACAATCTTCTATGCTTATTTTGTTTTTTATTTATTTCTAGTTCCTCATTCTGTCCTAGGGAGAATGTGGAAAACAAGAGAGAGTTAAGATCTTCTATGCAGTTTTTATTGGTTCGAGAGAGGCTTTCCTTATCCTAAGAGAGAGAGAGAGAGAGGTTGTCCGCGGTCCAGCATGTAGCAGGCTAGCAGCTAGTACAATAGAACCAATTCTCAAACAAAACTACAGCGAACCAATTAGAGAAACTAGATTTTGGACTAAAAATATCATCTCTTTTAGACTGAAAATATAGAACATCTTTGTTGTTGTACATAACTTGTAGCTGCAGTCAGCATACTATTTTTTATCATTTCTTTTGGACTAACATATATAGCATTTTGTACAGTATTATGGTCCATAAAATCACGTCTCTTCCATCCTGACTTCATTTTGTTGTTCTCAATTTCTAAGATTGCTCAAAGATACAAGTTCTTTTGTATGGCAAATGGGAGAAAGTAGCAACTATTGAAATTGATCTAGGATGTTCCACTGATCGCTTTTATCCATAACATGCAACATGGTCGACGCATTTTGAACATATGGAAGTTCATGTTCGGTTGATCGAAGACTGAGTATCTTCCATAATATTTTGTAGTAGTCAAGTGATCAAATGATTGATCTCTTGAGAACTTGATCATCATATTTTGTAACAGGACATGACCTGAATGTCGACTTGGGTATTTCCTTCATGGCTGTAGCTAACTTGAGTGAAGAAAACTAGTGAATCTTCTATATATGTTGGATGAATGCACTAGTTGTTATCTTGTGATGAATGGAAGAGTGCATTTGGAATCATTTATATATATTGAATGAATGGATTGGTTGTTATCTTCTGATGAATAGAAGAGTGCAATTGTATTGCATACTGAACATGAATTGAATATTATGATTTTAATTTCATGTTAATATATGGTGCATTTGCATTTATGCTTAAATGTATAACCCTCGCACCAAGTGTGTCGGTAGAAGTGTTGCATGTCAGATTATCTGTTGGTATAACACTTTGGCAGATAAATTGTCAGAATACAAATGGGTGACACACTATCTATCGGCACACGTAGTATCAGGTAGACTATTGGCGTATCTATGGCATCGCACAATTCGTCGGCATAGCACGGTGACAGATCAACTATCGGCATAAAGTTGTCTGTCGCTGTAGAAATATTTGTCGGCGTAAATATCACCAATGCGGGTATACTTCCTGTCGGCATAGATTTATCTGTCGGCAATGACCTTTCCCGGCAGAACTATAGGAGACAACACCCTTCCATTGCTAAAGGTCTTTGCAACACTAAATGTGTTGACTTAGGTGACCTATGACGACAGACTGTCTGACACTGATTTGAGTGCCGTGGTGTAGTGGATGTTCTTGGAGATCTATTTGATGTAATGACTTTTTGCGGTGTGTTTGTTGGGATCCGATGAATTGTCATTTTATAATCAGTTTTATCCATGAATATTATTTGAGTCTTTATTGAACTCTCTTATGCATGATTGTTATAGCCTCGTATTTCTTCTCCGAAACTTTGGTTTTGTTTGGCCAACTAGATTGGTTTTCTTGCATCGGGAAGAGGTGCTTTGTGATGGGTTAGATCTTGTGGTGCTCAATCTCAGTGAAAGAAGGATACATGACACGCATGTATAATTGTCATTAAGGATAAAAAGATTTTTCTACATCATGTCATCGTTCGTATTGCATTACTCTGTTTTTCCATGAACTTAATACACTAGATGCATGCTGGATAGCGGTTGATGTGTGGAGTAATAGTACTAGATGCGGGCAGGAGTTGGTGTATTAATATTGGACGTGATGCCTATATACATGATCATTGCCTTGGATATCGCCATAATTATTTGCTCTTCTATCAATTGGCCAACATTAATTTCTTTACCCATCGTATGCTATTTTCTCGAGACAAGCCCCTAGTGAAATCTATGGCCTCGGGTCTATTTCCTATCATATTATTTTCAGATATATAAATCCAAAAATCCAAAAATACCTTTCTGCACTTTTTATTTACTTATTTTATTTTGTATTTTTGCTAGATCTATTTATCCAATCTCATACAATTTAATCTATCTCAATACTGAGGAGAGATTGACAACCCTCCTATGCGTTGGGTTGCAAGTTTTTGTGGTTTGTGTGCTCGCGTTGTTTACATGGTGTTTCTTGGTTCTCCTACTGGATTGATAACCTTGGTTTCATAACTGAGGGAAATGCTTACTGTTGCTATGCTGCATCAATTTGTAGCTGGTACACAGAATTGGAGGTCATATGCATTTATGTAATTCTTCAACTTTTTTTGCTTTGTTGCAACATTTATGAACACGATTATCTTTGTTGATGCCTGACTTTATTTTCAAATTTTTTTCATAGTGATATATTTTCAGATTCTTGGGAATGATAGATGATGTCTACTACGCAACTTTATTCTTGTAGACACGTGTTGGCCCTCCAAGCGCAGAGTTTTGTAGGATAGTATCAATTTTCCCTCAAGTGGATCACCTAAGGTTTATCAATCCATGAGAGGTGTAGGATGAATATGGTCTCTCTCAAATGACCCTGCAACCAAATAACAAAGAGTCTCTTGTGTCCCCAACACACCCACTACAATGCCAAATTGTATAGGTGTACTACTTCGGCGAAGAGATGGTGATAAAGGTGTAATATGGATGGTAGAAATATATTTTTATAATCTGAATTAATAAAAACAGCACGGTAGCAAATAGTAAATGAGCACAAAAACGGTATTGCAATGCTTAAAAACAACGCCTACGGTCCGTACTTTCACTACTGCAATCTCCCAACAGTGCTAACATAGTTGGATCATATGATTATCCCTCAAAGTACAATAAACAATCACTCCCGAGTTCCTATTGGCGGAGAACAAAAGATAGAAATTGTTTATAGGGTAAGAAACCACCTCAAAGCTATTCTTTTCGTTCGATCTATTCAAGAGTTTGTACTAAAATAACAAAAGGCTATTGTTTCTGTTTGATCTATCCTAGTGTTCGTACTAGAATAACAGCAAAGCAAATTAATATTCATAATACTCAATCCACACAAAGAACTACAAGGAGACCCCAAAGTTTCTATCAGAGAAAGGATAATAAAAACATGCATCAACCCCTATGCAAATATTACCCCAATATCACCGCGGGAATCCGCAAGTTGAGTGCCATAATGTATATCAAGTGAATCAATAAGATACCCCAATGTCACCTCAAGTATTCATACCGCAAGACATACATCATGTGTTCCCAAACCTGAACATTCAATCTGACATGACAAAACTTCAAAGGGTAAAGATTCAATTCATCACAACAAGAGTATAGAGGGGAGAAACAACATATGATCCATCTATGCTAACAAAGCCCATGATATAGATGACGAGAGAGAGAGAGAGAGAGAGAGAGAGATTGAACACATAGCTATTGGTACAAACCCTTAGCCCTGAGGGTGGACTACTCCCTCCTAATCGTGGTGGCCGCCAGGATGATGAAGATGACCACCGAAGATGATTCCCCCCTCCGACAGGGTGCTGGAACGGGTATAGATTAGTTTTCGGTGGCTACGGAGCCCTGCGGCGGCAGAACTTTTGATCTAGGTTAACCCCAAGGGGTTTCAGAATATTTGGGAATTTATAGTGCAAAGAGGTGGTGCGGGAGGCCACCGAGGTGGGACAACCCACATGGGCACGCTAGGGGGCCCTGGCGCGCCCTGGTGGGTTGTTCCCCCCTCGGGGCACCCCCAGGTGCAACTCTGGCCCATTGGGTTTCTTCTGGTACAAAAAATCTCCAAAACGTTTCATGCTGTTTGGACTCCGTTTGATATTGATTTCCTGCTATGGAAAAAACAAGCAAAAAATAGCAACTGGCACTAGGCACTGGGTCAATAGGTTAGTCCCAAAAAATAATATAAATTTGCTATAAAATGATTGTAAAACATCCAAGAATGATAAAATAACAGCATGCACTACTGCAGGATGCTGCTAACACGACACTACGATCAGAGACCCTTAGAGAAATTGTGTGCGGTGCCATAATCGCAAATGATGCTGTATGAAAACCGTCAGAAATGTGTAAAACGTTTGCGATGACAGATGCAGCAAACATGGTTCAGGTTTTAGTTGCATGTGCAATGAAGGGCTTATGGTTCAGTTCAATGAACTTTTTGCGATGAGGAGGAACAAAAGAAATGGGCAGCCAGATGGAGGCGTGTGTGATACACAGCATACGGTTCACTCGGATGAACTATTTGTGATTAGGCAACACAAAAGAAACGGTCAGCCAGATCAAAGGTGTGTGCGATATACGGCATGTGGTTCACTCGGATGAACTGTTTGCGTTGAGACATAAGAACAAAATGGTTCAACTTAACAAGATGTGTGTGATACGCGGCAAACAGGTCTGTAATCAGAAATGTGTCTGAAGACCTATAAGAACACAGACGGTTGCTGCTAATAAGATGTGTGTGTTGTGCGACGGGATTGCATACAGAACAACAACATATATATATATACACACACTTATAAGGACATGCTTGCATAACCAAATTAAACATCCACTTACATAGGTGGCTACTACAACCATGGCATTTGCACACACCAAAGTAAACTATTACATGCATAATTACATAGGTGGCTACTACACACATGACATTTCCACACACACCAATAAAGTAAACTATATATTACATGCATGATTAACTAGCATAAATGATCATCTGATCATCATCTACTTCTTGTGACGCTTACTCTTCTTGTGACTCGATCCAGGCTTGTCGATTTGGGTAACGAGGCACTTCCTCATGTCAACGATCCGCCTGTGCATATCGTAGCATGTGTACACGCTCTTGGCCGCGAACCTGAGGTGAGGTTCATCCAGTTGCCGCATCCAGGCCTTGTGCCAGGATACTGGACTTGTTCTCTGGGCATCCTACTTCATATTTTCATAGTAGGGGTCGATGATGGCGGAGGCGAGTTCGATCAGGGAGTCCTGCTTCGTGCTGCCCCAGACCCTGTAGTGGTCGCGGATTTCGACAAGGTTCTTGCAGGCCAAGCCCGTAACACTATGCACTTTTACATCGTCTTTGGTATCCACTATGGCGAACTTGTAGTCGGTGCTGTTGACAAACCTATTGAAACGGTCGCAAGGCTCTATGGCCATGCAGGTAGATGAGGACATGATGGCGCGCGCACAACTGGGCGACGGCAACCTTCTGATCTATGCCGGGACGACTGGCGGTGTACTGGAGCTCGATGCCGACCACCTTGTACTTATCTCCAGCAAGCAACTAGTCAACGCTATTGATGTAGTCGTGCACCACGGCCGGGTCGATGGTGTACACCACTGAGAGATCCGTCTCCCTCGCGTGGGTCTCCACTCTATGCTCGCCGAACTCCATTGGATCACCGCCGGACATCCCCTCTCTATGTGTCGTTGTGGGTGTGCTTGTTGTGTTGTGGGCGCGATCAAAAGGTTGAAGAGACTAAGGTTATAATGGCCGCGGGAATTAAAGGGGAAGCCGAACGGCCAGGAATATCGGCAGACCCTGATGGTAGTTCTAATTTGCAGCGCGTAACTCCATCGTGCCGCACGTAACTGCAACGTGTGGCAACACGCGCGGCACAACCGCATGCATATGGGGCCCCCGACGTGATCGTGTGCACGCCCAACCGCTGGCAGAGCGTGCGCGGAGGGAAATTATGTCTACTACACAACCTTCTTCTTGTAGACGTTGTTGGGCCTCCAAGTGCAGAGGTTTGTAGGACAGTAGCAAATTTCCCCCAAGTGGATGACCTAAGGTTTAATAATCCGTGGGAGGCGTAGGATGAAGATGGTCTGTCTCAAGCAACCCTACAACCAAATAACAAAGAGTCTCTTGTGTCCCCAACACACCCAATACAATGGTAAATTGTATAGGTGCACTAGTTCAGTGAAGAGATGGTGATACAAGTGCAATATGGATAGTATATAAAGGTTATTGTAATCTGACAATATAAAAACAGCAAGGTAGCAAGTGGTAAAAGTGAGCGTAAACGGTATTGCAATGCGTGGAAACAAGGCCTAGGGTTCATACTTTCACTAGTGCAAGTTCTCTCAACAATAATAACATAATTGGATCATATAACTATCCCTCAACATGCAACAAAGAGTCACTCCAAAGTCACTAATAGTGGAGAACAAACGAAGAGATTATTGTAGGGTATGAAACTACCTCAAAGTTATTCTTTCGGATCGATCTATTCAAGAGTTCGTACTAAAATAACACCTTAAGACACAAATCAACCAAAACCCTAATGTCACCTAGATACTCCAATGTCACCTCAAGTATCCTTGGGTATGATTATATGATATGCATCACACAATCTCATATTCATCTATTCAACCAACACAAAGAACTTCAAAGAATGCCCCAAAGTTTCTACCGGAGAGTCAAGACGAAAACATGTGCCAACCCCTATGCATAAGTTCACGAGGTCACGAAACTCGCAAGTTGATCACCAAAACATACATCAAGTGGATCACGTGATATCCCATTGTCACCACAGATAAGCACATGCAAGACATACATCAAGTGTTCTCAAATCCTTAAAGACTCAATCTGATAAGATAACTTCAAAGGGAAAACTCAATCCATTACAAGAGAGTAGAGGGGGAGAAACATCATAAGATCCAACTATAATAGCAAAGCTCGCAGTACATCAAGATCATGCCAACTCAAGAATACGAGAGAGAGAGAGAGAGAGAGAGAGATCAAACACATAGCTACTGGTACATACCATCAGCCCCTAGGGAGAACTACTCCCTCCTCGTCATGGAGAGTGCCGGGATGATGAAGATGGACACCGGAGAGGGATTCCCCCCTCCGGCAGGGTGCCAGAACGGGTCTAGATTGGTTTTCGGTGGCTACGGAGGCTTCTGGCAGCGAAACTCCTGATCTATTCTGCTCTCCGATGTTTTTAGGGTATATGGACATATATAGGTGAAAGAAGTCGGTCAGGGGAGCCATGAGGGGCCAATGAGGGTGGGGGCACGCCCAGGGGGCAGGCGCGCCTCCCTGCCTCGTGTCCACCTCGAAGCTTCCCTGAAGTCTACTCCAAGTCTCCTGGATTGCTTCCCTTCCAAAAATAACTCTCCCAAAGGCTTCATTCCGTTTGGACAACGTTTGATATTCCTTTTGTTCGAAACACTGAAATAGGCAAGAAAACAGCAATTTGGGTTGGGCCTCCGGTTAATAGGTTAGTCCCAAAAGTAATATAAAAGTGTATAATAAAGCCCATAAACATCCAAAACAGATAATATAATAGCATGGAACAATCAAAAATTATATATACGTTGGAGACGTATCAGCATCCCCAAGCTTAATTCATGCTCATCCTCGAGTAGGTAAATGATAAAAATAGAATTTTTGATGTGGAATGCTACCTAACATATTTATCCAAGTAATTCTCTTTATTGTGGCATGAATATTCAGATCCATCAGATTCAAGACAAAAGTTTAATATTGACATAAAAATAATAATACTTAAACCATACTAACAAAGTAATCATGTCTTCTCAAAATAACATGGCCAAAGAAAGCTATCCCTACAAAATCATATAGTCTGGCTAAGCTCTATCTTCATCACACAAAATATTTAAATCATGCACAAGGGCGATGACAAGCCAAGCAATTGTTTCATACTTTTGATGTTCTCAAACTTTTTCTATCTTCACACAATACATGAGCGTGAGCCATGGACATAGCACTATAGGTGGAATAGAATGGTGGTTGTGGAGAAGACAAAAAGGAGAAGATAGTCTCACATCAACTAGGTGTATCAACGGGCTATGGAGATGCCCATCAATAGATATCAATGTGAGTGAGTAGGGATTGCCATGCAACAGATGCACTAGAGCTATAAGTGTATGAAAGCTCAAAAAGAAACTAAGTGGGTGTGCATCCAACTCGCTTGCTCACGAAGACCTAGGGAATTTTGAGGAAGCACATCATTGGAATATACAAGCCAAGTTCTATAATGAAATATTCCCACTAGTATATGAAAGTGACAACATAGGAGACTCTCTATCATGAAGATCATGGTGCTACTTTGAAGCACAAGTGTGGTAAAAGGATAGCAGCATTGCCCCTTCTCTCTTTTTCTCTCATTTTTTATTTTTTTTATTTGGGCCTTTTATCTTTTTTATGGCCTCTTTTTTTCTTTTTTTTTCTTTTTCATCCGGAGTCTCATCCCGACTTGTGGGGGAATCATAGTCTCCATCATCCTTTCCTCACATGGGACAATGCTCTAATAATGATGACCATCACGCTTTTATTTTCTTACAACTCAAGAATTACAACTCGATACTTAGAACAAAATATGACTCTATATGAATGCCTCCGGCGGTGTAGCGGGATGTGCAATGACTAATGAGTGACATGTATGAAAGAATTACGAATGGTGGCTTTGCCACAAATACGATGTCAACTACATGATCATGCAAAGCAATATGACAATGATGGAGCGTGTCATAATGAACGGAATAGTGGGAAGTTGCATGGCAATATATCTCGGAATGGCTATGGAAATGCCATAATTGGTAGGTATGGTGGCTGTTTTGAGGAAGGTATATGGTGGGTTTATGGTACCGGCGAAAGCTGCGTGGCACAAGAGAGGCTAGCAATGGTGAAAGGGTGAGAGTGCGTATAATCCATGGACTGAACATTAGTCATAAAGAACTCACATACTTATTGCAAAAATCTACAAGTCATCAAAAACCAAGCACTACGTGCATGCTTCTAGGGGGATAGATTGGCAGGAAAAGACCATCGCTCGTCCCCGACCGCCACTCATAAGGAAGACAATCAATAAATAAATCATTCTCCGACTTCATCACATAACGGTTCACCATACGTGCATGCTACGGGAATCACAAAATTTAACACAAGTATCTCTCAAATTCACAACTACTCAACTAGCATGACTCTAATATCATCATCTTCATATGTCAAAACAATCATCAAGTATCAAACTTCTCATAGTATTCAATGCATTTTATATGAAAGTTTTTATTATATCCCTCTCGGATGCCTATCATATTAGGACTAAATTCATAACCAAAGCAAACTACCATGCTGTTATAAAAGACTCTCAAAATAATTATAAGTGAAGCATGAGAGTTCATCTATTTCTTCAAAATAAAACCACCGCCGTGCTCTAAAAGGATATAAGTGAAGCACTAGAGCAAATGACAAACTACTACGAAAGATATAAGTGAAGATCAATGAGTAGTTGAATAATTATGCAACTATGTGAAGACTATCTAACATTTAATAATTTCAGATCTTGGTATTTTATTCAAACAGCAAGCAAAACAAAATAAAATAAAATGACGCTCCAAGCATAACACATATCATGTGGTGAATAAAAATATAGCTCCAAGTAAAGTTGCCGATGAACGAAGACGAAAGAGGGGATGCCTTCTGGGGCCTCCCCAAGCTTAGGCTATTGGTTTTCCTTAAATATTACCTTGGGGTGCCTTGTGCATCCCCAAGCTTAGTCTCTTGCCACTCCTTATTCCATAGTCCATCGGATCTTTACCAAAACTTGAAAACTTCACAACACAAAACTTAACAGAAAACTCGTAAGCTCCGTTAGTATAAGAAAATAAATCACCACTTAGGTACTGTTGTGAACTCATTATAAATTCATATTTGTGTAATATATACTGTATTCCAACTCATCTATGGTTCATACCCTCCGATACTACTCATACAATCATCAAAATAAGCAAACAACTCATAGAAAACAGAATCTGACAAAAACAGAACACTCTGTAGTAATCTGTATCAAACGTATACTTATGGAACTCAAAAAAATCTCAAATAAATTGGTGGACCATAGGAATTTATCTATTGATCATATTCAAAAAGAATTAACTAAATAGAACTCTCCATTAAAAAATGGCAGCAAATCTCGTGAGCGCTAAAGTTTCTGTTTTTACAGCAAGATCGCAAAGACTTCACCCAAGTCTTCCCAAAGGTTCTACTTGGCACAAACACTAATTAAAACATAAAACAACATATAAATAGAGGCTAGATGAATTATTTATTGCTAAACAGGAACAAAAATCAAGGAACAAGAATAAAATTGGGTTGCCTCCCAACAAGCGTTATTGTTTAACGCCCCTAGCTAGGCATGATGATTCCAATGATGCTCACATAAAAGATAAGAATTGAAACATAAAGAGAGCATCATGAAGAATATGACTAGCATATTTAAGTCTAACCCACTTCCTATGCATTGGGATTTTGTGAGCAAACAACTTGTGGGAACAAGAATCAACTTGCATAGGAAGATAAAACAAGCATAACTTCAAAACTTTAAGCGCATAGAGAGGAAACTTGATATTATTGTAATTCCTACAAGCATATGTTACTCCCTCATAGTAATTTTCAGTAGCATCATGAATGAATTCAACAATATAACCATCACATAAAGAATTATTTTCATGATCTACAAGCATAGAAAATTTACTACTCTCCACATAGGCAAAATTCTTCTCATTCATAATAGTGGGAGTATCATAAGAAACTCGAATACTACAAATTGTTTCCACATTAAAGGAGTAATGTTCACAAAAAGGGTAATCATAATAATGACAAGTTTTATAAATATAATCATCACTACTTTTTATAGCATAAGTGTCATCACAATAATCATCATAGGTAGCAACTTTGTTCTCATCATAATCAATTGAAACCTCTTACAAGATAGTGGAATCATTACTAAATAAAGTCATGACCTCTCCAAATCCACTTTCATAATTATCACAATAAGATTCAACATCCTCCAAAATAGTGGGAACATTACTTCCTAAAGTTGACACTCTTCCAAACCCACATTCATCAACATAATCATCATAATTAGGAGGCATGCTATCATCATAATAAATTTGCATATCAAAACTTGGGAGACTACAAATATCATCTTCATTAAACATAGCATCCCCAAGCTTGGGACTAACATTAATTGCAGAAAATACATTCTCAAACATGTCTTCTCATCAGACATAGCATCCCCAAGCTTGGGCCTTTTCATATCATAAGCATAATCACTCGCATCATTAATAGTATGGATAGCACCAATAGTATAACAATTATCATCATCACAGTGAGTAATAGGAGCAACATCATTTGGGAGGGATACATTTTTACCTTTGCTTCTCCGTCTTTGCTTTTTCTTCTTCACATCATGTGTGGGTTTAATCCTCTTTTCGGGGCTCCTTATTGATGAGATTGGTTGAATAGAAGGCTCCTCCTCGTTACTTGATTCATCATAAGAAATAATAGGAGTATAATGGGAAGCCTCTTACCTTTCATTAGTATTATCTTCATCCTCTATTTGTTTTCTTTTCTTTATGTAATTGGCAATGTAAGGATTTTCAATGCAATTCACCGCACAATACATAAGAATTTCTTCTAGATCAATATCGAGGAATTTCTCAAGGTTATATTCTGGAATATGCTTAGTTATACGTTTCATTTCTTCATAAGACAAAAGCAAACTAAGTTCATTATGATGTGCAAGGGAAATCAAATCATCACAATTTTTGGACACGATACGATCATGCAACAATTTGCATTTGAGAATTAAATGACCATGTTCATTGCAAAGTTCACAAGTATGGTGAAGAAATTTTAAACTTTAAGCACAAACATCTAGCCTTTCTTGCAACCATTTAGTTTCTAAATACTTATGCCTTTTGCAAAATCTATCTTCCCTATTTGGTGTGTACTTGCAAACTCTATGCACTCCACAAAAGTGACATGCTTATAAGATTCATTTTCATCATGACTGATGCAATCATCATTAGTACTATGGTTTTTCAAGGAGTTCATACTAACAACAATGCAATCATGCTCATCATTCAAATATTTAGTGCCAAACAATTTATGGACTTCTTCTTCTAGCACTTGAGCACAATTTTCCTTTCCATCATTCTCACGAAAGATATTAAAAAGATGAAGCGTATGAGGCAAACTCAATTCCATTTTTTGTAGTTTTCTTTCATAAACTAAACTAGTGCTAAACAAGAAACAAAAAGATTCGATTGCAAGATCTAAAGATATACCTTCAAGCGCTAACCTCGCCGGCAACGGCGCCAGAAAAGAGCTTGATATCTACTACACAACCTTCTTCTTGTAGACGTTGTTGGGCCTCCAAGTGCAGAGGTTTGTAGGATACTAGCAAATTTCCCTCAAGTGGATGACCTAAGGTTTATCAATCCGTGGGAGGCGTAGGATGAAGATGGTCTCTCCCAAGCAACCCTGCAACCAAATAACAAAGAGTCTCTTGTGTCCCCAACACACCCAATACAATGGTAAATTGTATAGGTGCACTAGTTCGGTGAAGAGATGGTGATACAAGTGCAATATGGATAGTAGAGAAAGGTTTTTGTAATCTGAAAATATAAAAACAGCAAGGTAGCAAGTGGTAAAAGTGAGCGTAAACGGTATTGCAATGCGTGGAAACAAGGCCTAGGGCTCATACTTTCACTAGTGCAAGTTCTCTCAACAATAATAACATAATTGGATCATATAACTATCCCTCAACATGCAACAAAGAGTCACTCCAAAGTCACTAATAGTGGATAACAAACGAAGAGATTATTGTAGGGTACGAAACCACCTCAAAGTTATTCTTTCGGATCGATCTATTCAAGAGTTCATACTAGAATAACACCTTAAGACACAAATCAACCATAACCCTAATGTCACCTAGATACTCCAATGTCACCTCAATTATCCGTGGGTATGATTATACGATATGCATCACACAATCTCAGATTCATCTATTCAACCAACACAAAGAACTTCAAAGCATGCCCCAAAGTTTCTACTGGAGAGTCAAGACGAAAATGTGTGCCAACCCCTATGCATAAGTTCACGAGGTCACAGAACTCGCAAGTTGATCACCAAAACATACATCAAGTGGATCACGTGATATCCCATTGTCACCACAGATAAGCACATGCAAGACATACATCAACTGTTCTCAAATCCTTAAAGACTCAATCCGATAAGATAACTTCAAAGGGAAAACTCAATCCATTACAAGAGAATAGAGAGGGAGAAACATCATAAGGTCCAACTATAATAGCAAAGCTCACGATACATCAAGATCGTGCCAACTCAAGAACACGAGAGAGAGAGAGATCAAACACATAGCTACTGGTACATACCCTCAGCCCCGAGGGAGAACTACTCCCTCCTCGTCATGGAGAGTGCCGGGATGATGAAGATGGCCACCGGAGAGGGGTTCCCCCTCCGGCAGGGTGCCACAACGGGCCTAGATTGGTTTTCGGTGGCTACAGAGGCTTCTGGCGGCGGAACTCCTGATCTACTCTACTCTCCGGTGTTTTTAGGGTATATGGACATATATAGGCGAAAGAAGTCGGTCAGGGGAGCCATGAGGGGCCCACGAGGGTGGGGGCGCACCCAGGGGGCAGGCTCGCCTCCCTGCCTCGTGGCCACCATGAAGCTTCCCTAACGTCTACTCCGAGTCTCCTGGATTGCTTCCGTTCCAAAAATAACTCTCCCGAAGGTTTCATTCCGTTTGGACTCTGTTTGATATTCCTTTTCTTCAAAACACTGAAATAGGTAAGAAAACAGCAATTTGTGTTGGGCCTCCAGTTAATAGGTTAGTCCCAAAAGTAATATAAAAGTGTATAATAAAGCCCATAAACATCCAAAACAGATAATATAATAGCATGGAACAATCAAAAATTATAGATACGTTGGAGACGTATCAGGACGCGAGCAGAGCGCTCCACGGTCGCCTCAAGGAAAAGTTGTCCACAAGCCGAGCGCGCCGACAGATGCGAGTAGAGCGCGCCAACGGACGCGACCGAGCATGCCGCGGCGCCTAACGGCGCGCAGAGCTTGCCGAGGGACGCGAGCAGAGGATGGCATTGTGATACGTGGCAAATAAGATGAACTATGCGAGCGATGTCGGAGACAGCAAGCACGAATCAGATTAGAGTTGTGTGTGTGATACGTGGCATTGGTCCATCAATGATGTTTGTGATGGAATAAGCCGTGTGTGTTGCGGGCAAACGCTTGCTGGTGTATAACCTTAAATTTAACCAAAAAGTGTTAATGGATGTTACAAAAATTGTTTAGCTGGAAACTATGTTCAAATACGACTCCAACGATATAATCTATGGCGACATGCATTCGTATTTTATTAGTTAATAAATCCTACTTATAAACCAGGACGGGGATATAGTAGGTAATTAAATCACAAACGTTTTTTTATTAACTGTCCTCCTCACGTACATCTTGTCACCCCACTACCGTAGACGGTTTACAGCGCAAGCTTGCGCAACGCTCGGGGGTGTTCTTTTGGCCAAACGGTGGCGCCAATGAATCGTGGGTGAGCCCGTTCCCACGCAACCTCACAGGTTCCCGCGCAAGCTTTCCGCCCGGCTCGGTGAAATCCCCCAAAATCCCAATGCTTACCGGCCTGCTATAAAAACCCTCATGGCTGGTGAGTCCTGCGTCGCATTTTCCCCTCCCTCCCTGTAGCTTATCTCGTCTGGTTCTTCCACAATCGCCAATGCCACCAGTCCATCGTCGTCGCTCAGCCACTCTGTTGTCATCAGAGGACAACTGCAGCTGGGAGGCTACACCGCGGCGGCGGCGCAGTCCCCGGTGTAGTGTAGTGCGCGTGGCGTCCCTGTTGGGTGTGCGCGGAACACCCACCACACGCTCCGCCGCCACTGCCCGTCGGCAGCTGTTGCCGGCCACCATTGCCGCCACACCACCGTCGAAAGCCAGGGCCATCTCCCGCTCCACCGTTGCGACCCGAAGGCGAGAGGTGGCCGTCGTGGCAGCCACCCCACTGCCGGCCACCATGGTCATCACCCGCTCCGCCACCGCGGTCCGAAGGCGGGAGGTGGTGGTCGTGGCTGCCACCTCATCATCGGCCGCCGTGGCCACCAGCCCATCATCGACCACCGGGATAATCACCTGTTCCGCCACCGCCACCCGAAGGAGGGGGCGGAGGTGGAGGCCCGCACGTGCGTCGGCGACCTTGCGCGCTACATCGAGTTCCTGCGGGAGGAGGAGGAGCGACTCGTCGAGCATACAAAGAGCCCTACTGCAGCCGTGGCCACAGCACACGCCGACGTAGAGGCGAGGAATCAGGAGATCTACGAGCAGTCCGGCCGCTTCGAGAGGGGTCGTCTGGAGCGGCAGTGGGCGTTCGAGCTGGCGAGCGTCGCTGAACGTGCAGCAGCGGCAGGCACCGTATTGCATTTGTCCAGCTCGTCTGTAGGCTCCTCCTCCTCCTCTGCCTCTTACTGAGCGTGCTCGGCAGAGGAGAGGCTGCCGGAAGTAGCACGAAGCCCCTTCGTGGTAGTAGTAGTATTTAGGGGCTATTTTATTCAGTTCATCTGACTATAGATGTGTGGTCGAACTGTACAACGTACTTAAAATTAGCTAGTATATATAGTTGAACTAGCTATTTCAGTACGTTGTTGGCAAAAATTGGGGAGAAGTTTGGTCAGTTTAGCTGTCGAGTTGAACTGTTTGTATAAATTAAGAACGACTGCTTAATGTATGAATGAAATCTATGCTTAATTACTGAATTTTAGTTGCAAAAATTACATGGTGCTCATGATTTCTAGCTGCATATTTTGACAAATCGCAGTGTCACAAGGATTGACAAATGGCAACGTTACTAGATCAAGAAATGTAAATCTTTCCAGTTTTACATATGGCAACATACCCAATATGACAGATGCAAATCTTACCAAATTGTTTGTACGTGGTTGCACACGGGTCATCCAGAACAACCGTTTGTGTTGAAGGGATGCACAAATCCTGCGCTGCTCTCACTTTGCATACAGATGTTCTATCTAAATCGTTCGCGATCAAGAGCTGTAGAAATCCTGCTCGGCATATTTTCTCTTGGCTTCCTGGGGAAGTTGTCGGTTTGCATACGGGTGTTCTAACTAAAACATTTGGGATGAGTGTTCTATATTTAAAAAGTGTATTAAACTGCGGCTTGGGCGCCATTAATGGAGAGGAGGCGAGCAAGGTGGGCGGCCATGGAAATCAAAGGGCTCGCTTCCTAGAGAGCCTGCACAGCGTACAGCTCGCACGCTTCCCGGTGAGCCTACGCACTCGAGGACAACTTGCACGCCTCTCGGTCAGCCTGCGCACCGGACGGCGCTCGCACGCCTCCCGTTCAGTCAAGGTCAAGCAGTTGTCCGCACAACATCTCCTACAGCCATTAAAACCAAGAAACGTGGCGTCACATGAATGGTTAACCGAATTTTGAATTTACTAGAATTTAAAAACCAAGCATCTCAATGTTTTGCCGGCAATCAATGGTGCCCCGGTGTTTGAAATTCATGCCCATTTCTAGCATGGGACCTAAGCATGCACCCAAGGACACAGATTTGATTTTTCAACCAATTTATATGCACTGGAGCATGTCCATGTAGTTCAAATTTGAATTATGCACATAAATGCATTGAAAAACCTCAGTTAATGCATAAAAATTTCCAAACGAACCCCGAAAAATCACAAAAATTCACACAACACTCTTGTTGTTCTATTTTGACACGAGAAAAAAATTGAAAGCAATAAGAGGCAATGGATATCATTTCGTCCCCAAAGGTGGGCGGTTCCCTACCAAAACCATCATGCTTGTTGTGAGAAGCTCCGGTTTTGTGAGAAGCATATACCCAAACCTGCCCCAAATGGGACAAATTTTGTACCACGGCATGTTGATGCCTCTCCTTGATAGCATGCCAAGTTTCATGAATTTCTGACGAGTTTTGTCTTTACTAGAATTTAAAAACCAGGCATCTCAATGTTTTGTCGGCAATCAACGGTGCCCCGGTGTTTGAAATTCATTCCCATTTCTTGCAGGGGGCCTAAGCATGCACCCAAGGACACAGATTTGATTTTTCAACCAATTTATATGTGCTGTAGCATGTGCATGTAGTTCAAATTTGAATTATGCACATAAAATGCATTGAAAACTCAGTTAATGCATAAAAATGTCCAAACGAACCCCGAAGAATCACAAAAATTCGCACAACACTCCTATTGTTCTATGTTGACACGAGAAAAAAATTGAAAGCAATAAGAGGCAATGGATATCATTTCGTCCCGAAAGGTGGGGCGTTCCCTACCGAAAACCATCATGCTTGTTGTCAGAAGCTCCGGTTTGTGAGAAGCATATACCCAAACCTGCCCCAAATGGGACAAAATTTGTACCACGGCATGTTGATGCCGCTCCATGAGAGTATGCCAAGTTTCATGAATTTCACACAAGTTTTGGATTTACTAGAATTTAAAAACCAGGCATCTCAATGTTTTGCCGGCAATCAACAGTGCCCCGGTGTTTGAAATTCATTCCCATTTCTTGCATGGGACCTAAGCATGCACCAAAGGACACAGATTTGATTTTTCAACCAATTTATATGCACTGGAGCATGTGCATGTATTTCAAATTTGAATTGTGCTCATAAAATGCATTGAAAACTCAGTTAATGCATAAAATGTCCAAATGAACCCGAAAAATCACAAAAATTCGCACAACACTCGTGTTGTTCTATGTTGACACGAGAAAAAAATTTGAAAGCAATAAGAGGCAATGGATATCGTTTCATCCCCAAAGATGGGGCGTTGCCTACCGAAAACCATCATGCTTGTTGTCAGAAGCTCTGGTTTGTGAGAAGCATATACCCAAACCTGCCCCAAATGGGACAAAATTTGTACCATGGCATATTGATGCCACTCCATGAGAGCATGCCAACTTTCATGAATTTCAGACGAGTTTTTCTAGAATTTAAAACTAGGCATCTCAATGTTTTGCCGGCAATCAACGGTGCCCCGGTGTTTGAAATTCATTCCCATTTCTTGCATGGGACCTAAGCATGCACCCAAGGACACAGATTTGATTTTTCAACCAATTTATATGCACTTGAGCATGTGCATGTAGTTCAGATTTGAATTATGCACATAAAATGCATTGAAAACTCAGTTGATGCATAAAAATGTCCAAACGAACCCCGAAAATGACAAAAAATCACACAACACTCCTGATGTTCTATGTTGACACGAGAAAAAAATTTGAAAGCAATAGGCATCACGTCCGTGACAAGTAGACCGACTCCTGCATGCATCTACTACTATTACTCCACACATCGACCACTATCCAGCATGCATCTATAGTATTAAGTTCATAAGAACAGAGTAACGCTTTAAGCAAGATGACATGATGTAGAAGGATAAACTCATGCAATATGATATAAACCCCATCTTTTTATCCTCGATGGCAACAATACAATACGTGTCGTTTCCCTTTCTGTCACTGGGATCGAGCACCGCAAGATTGAACCCAAAGTTAAGCACTTCTCCCATTGCAAGAAAGATCAATCTAGTAGGCCAAACCAAACTAAAAATTCAAAGATACTTGCAAAGAGAACCAATCATACATAAAAGAATTCAGAGAAGATTCAAATATTATTCATAGATAATCTTGATCATAAACCCACAATTCATCGAATCTCGACAAACACACCGCAAAATAAGATTACATCGAATAGATCTCCAAGTGAATCGAGGAGAACTTTGTATTGAGATCCAAAGAGAGAGAATAATCCATCTAGCTAATAATTATGGACCCGAAGGTCTGAGGTAAACTACTCACACATCATCGAAGGGGCCATGGAGTTGATGTAGAGGCCCTCCATGATCAATGCCCCATCCGGCGGAGCTCCGGAAAAGGCCCCAAGGTGGGATCTCTTGGGTACAAAAGGTTGCGGCGGTGGAAATAGGGTTTCGTGGTGCTCCTGGATGTTTTCGGGGTATGTGAACATATATAGGAGGAAGAAGTAGGTCGGTTGAGCCACGAGGGGCCCACGAGGGGGGAGGGCGCGCCCAGGGGGTAGGCGCGCCCCCTGCCTCGTGGCCGCCTCGTTGATTGCTTGACGTCCACTCCAAGTCCTCTGGATCACGTTTGTTCCAAAAATCACGCTCCCGAAGGTCTCATTCCGTTTGGACTCCGTTTGATATTCCTTTTCTGCGAAACACTGAAATAGGCAAAAAAAACAGCAATTTGGGCTGGGCCTCTAGTTAATAGGTTAGTCCCAAAAATAATATAAAAGTGTAAAATAAAGCCCATTAACTTCCAAAATAGATAATATAATAGCATGGAACAATCAAAAATTATAGATACATTGGAGACGTATCAGGCATCCCCAAGCTTGAGCTTTTGTGTCTCCTTAATTCTTCTCATATCACGGTTTTCCTAAATCTCAAAAGCTTCATCCACACAAAACTCAACAACAACTCGTGAAATAAGTTAGTATAAACCAAGGCAAAACCTTATCATTATCTACTATAGAAAATCACTAAAATTATTATTCAACATTGCATACTAAATTCCTCTGCATATTTGATACTCCTATCCTCAAATAGAATCATTAAACAAGCAAACATATGCAAACAATGCAAACATAACAGCAATCTGCCAAAACAGTATAGTCTGTAAAGAATGCAAGAGTATCAATACTTCCCTAACTCTGAAAGTTATGAAAATTTACCATACTGTAGACAATTTATCAGAGCTCATTTTGTAAAAAAGTTTCAAAATTTTATCACATTCTGACCTTTATAGGGAATGTTTGCAACAGCGATAAACTTTCTGTTTTCAAATAGCAACATGTATACTTGCAAAATAAGCATAGTAAAGGCTATAAATGCCACTTTTATTGAAATAAAAGATGCAAAATATTATTCTAAATAACAGCAAGAAAATCCTAAAAAAAATTGACGCTCCAAGCAAAACACATATCATGTGACGAATGAAAACATAGCTTCAAGTGAGGTTACCGATAATGTTGAAGATGGAAGAGGGGATGCCTTCCGGGGCATCCCCAAGCTTAGTTGCTTGGATATTCCTCGGATATTAACTTGGGGTGCCTTGGGCATCCCCATATTAGGGTATTGTCACTCCTTATTCCCCTCATATCGATATCTCACCCAAAACATGCAAACAACACAAAACTTAATGGAATTTCATGAGATAGGTTAGTATGATAAAGAGCAAACCATTTCACTTTGGTACTTTCAAAGACAAGATTCATAATTGTTTCCACACAATTCCTACTATAGAATATCATTTCCATAATTTATATTGAGCAATATAATCCATGGAATCTAGAAAACAAGCAAACTATGCATTGAAAACAGAATCTGTCAAAAACAGAACAGTCTGTAGTAATCTGTAATCAAACCATACTTCTGCTACTCCAAAAATTCTGAAAAATTAGGACAACCTGAGAAATTTTTATATTAATCTTCTGCAAAAGAATTAGCATTTTATCACGCTTCTGTTAAAAATGAGAATTCTTTTCCTAAGCTCAAAAGTTTCTGTTTTTCAGCAAGATCAAATCAACTATCACCGTAAGCCATCCCAAAGGTCTTACTTGGCACTTTATTGAAACAAAAGCAATAAAACATGACTAGTACAGTAGCCTAATCATGTGAACACACAAAAACAGTAGGTAAAAGTGTTGGGTTTTCTCCCAACAAGCGCTTTTCTTTAATGCCTTTTAGCTAGGCATGATGATTCCAACGATGCTTGCATAAAAGATAAGAATTGAAACATGAAGAGAACATCATGAAGCATATGACTAGCACATTTAGGTCTAACCCACTTCCTATGCATAGGGATTTTGTGAGCAAACAACTTATGGGAACAAGAATCAACAAGCATATGAAGGCAAAACAAGTGCAACTTCAAAACAATCAACACATAGATAAGAAACTTGATATTATGGAGATATGTATAAGCATAATCTCCTTTCTCATAATAATTTCCAGAGGCATCATGAATGAATTCAACAATATAACTATCACATACATCACTGTTTTCATGATGCACAAGCATAGAAGATTTATCGCTCTTTATGGCATGAATGTCATCATAGATAGCAACTTTATTGTCATAATCAATTGAAACCTCTTCCAAAATAGTGGATGTATCACTAAATAAAGTCATGACCTCTCCAAATCCACTTTCATCAATATTATAATAAGATTCAACACCCTCCAAAATAGTGGGATCACTACTACCTAGAGTTGACACTCTTCCAGACCCACTTTCATCAATGTAATCATCATAAATAGGAGGCATGCTATCATCATAATAAATTTTCTTATCGAAAGTAGAAGGAATCAAAGGATCATATTCATTAAGCAAAGCATCCCCAAGCTTAGGACAAGCATTATTTCCAGAAAATAAATCTTCAAACATGTCATACTCATTAAACATAGCATCCCCAAGCTTGTGGTTTTGCATATCATCACAATCATTCTTATAAATAGCATGAATGGCACCAATAGTATAGCAAACATTATTATCATATTCTTCCAAGCAAGTACTAAAAACATTTTCAAGATCATAAGGGATATCGTTGTCTTCCCAATCATAACCATTACAAAAGGTAGTAGGTATCACAAAATCATACTCAATATCATCATCCTCCATCAACATATTTGATTCACTTTCATGAGGCACAATGGTGATAGGAGCAACATTATTTGGGAGAGATACATTTTTACCCTATTCTTTCTTATTTTCTTATTCTTCACCACATCATGTGTGGGTTTAATTAATCTTTTCAAGCTTCTTATTGATGAGATTGGTAGGATAGGAAGCTCCTCCTTGTTACCTGATTCATTATGATAAACACTAGGAGGGTACTGGGAAATATTTTCCCTTTCATTAGTACTCTCTACATATTCTATTTGTTTTCTTGTCTTTAGATAGCTGGCAATATAAGGATTCTCAATGCAATTTACCATACAAAACATGTAAATTTCCTCTAGATCAAAATCAAGAAATCTCTCAAGATTAAATTTTGGAATACCCTTAGTTATATGTTTCATTTCTTCATACCCCAAAAGAAGACTAAGCTCTTTATGATGCTCAAGGGTAATCAAGTTATCACAATTTTTGGACACGATTTGATCATGAAAGAATATGCATTGGAGATTTAAATGACCATCTTCATTGCAAAGTTCACAAGGATGGCAGAAAAAATAAATCTTTCAGCACAATCATCTAGCCTCTCTTACAACTTTTTCGTTTCTAAATATTTATGCTTCTTACAAAATCTATCCTCCCTTTTTGGTGTGCAATTACACTCCCAATTCACTCCGCAAAAAGTGACATGCTTATAAGAAACATTTTTGTCATGACTTGTGCAATCATCATTACCATTTTGGATATTCAAAGAATTCATACTAACAACATTTCCCTACTTGACTAGCTCGTTCATCAAGAAATCTCTCACAAACAGAGTGTCACTAGTATGCCTCTACTTGACTAGCTCGTTCATCAAAGATGGTTATGTTTCCTAGCCATAGACAAAGAGTTGTCATTTGATTAACGAGATCACATCATTAGGAGAATGATGTGATTGACTTGACCCATTCCGTTAGCTTAGCACTTGATTGTTTAGTTTGTTGCTATTGCTTTCTTCATGACTTATACATGTTCCTATGACTATGAGATTATGCAACTCCCGTTTATCGGAGGAACAATTTGTGTTCTACCAAACGTCACAACGCAACTGGGTGATTATAAAGGTGCTCTACAGGTGTCTCCGAAGGTACTTGTTGGGTTGGTGCATTTAGAGATTAAGATTTGTCACTCCGATTGTCGGAGAGGTATCTCTAGGCCTACTCGGTAATGCACATCACTATAAGCCTTGCAAGCATTGCAACTAATGAGTTAGTTGCGGGATGATGTGTTACGGAACGAGTAAAGAGACTTGCCGGTAACGAGATTGAACTAGGTATTGAGATACCGACGATCGAATCCCGGGCAAGTAACATACCGATGACAAAGGGAACAACGTATGTTGTTATGCGGTTTGACCGATAAAGATCTTCGTAGAATATGTAGGAGCCAATATGAGCATCCAGGTTCCGCTATTGGTTATTGACCGGAGACGTGTCTCGGTCATGTCTAAATAGTTCTCAAACCCGTAGGGTCCGCACGCTTAAAGTTCGATGATGGTTATATTATGAGTTTATGTGTTTTGATGTACCGAAGGAGTTCGGAGTCCCGGATGAGATTGGGGACATGACGAGGAGTCTCTAAATGGTCGAGACGTAAAGATCGATATATTGGACGACTATATTCGGACATCGGAAAGGTTTCGAGTGATTCGGGTATTTTCGGAAGTACCGGGGAGTTACGGGAATTCGTATTGGGCCTCAATGGGCCATACGAGAAAGGAGAGAAAGGCCTCAAAGGGTGGCCGCACACCTCCCCATGGGCTGGTCCGAATTGGACTAGGGAGGGGGGCGCCCCCTTCCTTCCTTCTCCTTTTCCCTTCCCTTTCCTTCCCTCCTACTCCTACTACTTGGAAGGGCTCCTAGTTCTACTAGGAAAGGGGGAGTCCTACTCCCGGTGGGAGTAGGACTCCCCTAGGGCACGCCATAGAGAGGGTCGGCCCTCCCCCTCCTCCACTCCTTTATATACGAAGGCAGGGGGCACCCCAAAAACACAGCAATTGATCTCTTGATCGCCGTGTGCGGTGCCCCCCTCCACCATAATCCACCTCGATCATATCGTAGTGGTGCTTAGGCGAAGCCCTGCGTCGGTAGAACATCATCATCGTCACCACGCCATCGTGCTGACAAAATTCTCCCCCAACACTCGGCTGGATCGGAGTTCGAGGAACGTCATCGAGTTGAACGTGTGCAGAACTCGGAGGTGTCGTGCGTTCTGTACTTGATCGGTCGGATCGTGAAGACGTACGACTACATCAACCGCGTTGTGCTAACGCTTCCGCTTTCGGTCTACGAGGGTACGTGGACAATACTCTCCCCTCTTGTTGCTGTCCATCACCATGATCTTGCGTGTGCGTAGGAATTTTTTTGAAATTACTACGTTCCCCAAACAGTGGTATCAAAGCCAAGTTTTATGCGTTGATGTAATATGCACGAGTAGAACACAAGTGAGTTGTGGGCGATATAAGTCATACTGCTTACCAGCATGTCACATTTTGCTTCGGCGGTATTGTTGGATGAAGCGGCCCGGACCGACATTACGCGTACGCTTACGCGAGACTGGTTTTACCACCGTGCTATGCACACAGGTGACTAGCGGGTGTCAATTTCTCCAACTTTAGTTGAACCGAGTGTGGCTACGCCCGGTACTTGTGAAGGTTAAAACAGCACCAACTTGACAAGCTATCGTTGTGGTTTTGATGCGTAGGTAAGAACGTTTCTTGCTAAGCCCGTAGCAGCCACGTAAAACTTGCAACAACAAAGTAGAGGACGTCTAACTTGTTTTTGCAGGGCATGTTGTGATGTGATATGGTCAAGACGTGATGATATATAAGTTTTTGTATAATATGATCATGTTTTTTTGAAGTTATCGGCAACTGGCAGAAGCCTTATGGTTGTCTCTTTATTGCATAAGATGCAAGCGCCAAATAATTTCTTTACTTTATCGCTATGTGATAGCAATAGTTGCAAGAGCAATAGTTGGCGAGACGACCATGTGACGACACATTGATATAGATCAAGATGATGGACATCATGGTGTCATGCCGGTGACGATGGAAATCATGATGATGCTTTGGAGATGGAGATCAAAGGCACAAGATGATGATGGCCATATCATGTCACACATTTTGATTGCATGTGATGTTTATCTTTTATGCATCTTATCTTGCTTTGATTGATGGTAGCATTATAAGATGATCCCTCACTAAATTTCAAGCTAAAAAGTGTTCTCCCTGAGTATGCACCGTTGCCAAAGTTCGTCGTGCCCAGACACCACGTGATGATCGGGTGTGATAAGCTCTACGTCCATCTACAACGGGTGCAAGCCAGTTTTGCACACACAGAATACTCAGGTTAAACTTGACGAGCCTAGCACATGCAGATATGGCCTCGGAACACTAAGACCGAAAGGTCGAGCGTGAATCATATGGTAGATATGATCAACATAGTGATGTTCGCCATTGAAAACTACTCCATTTCACGTGATGATCGGTTATGGTTTAGTTGATTTGGATCACGTGATCACTTAGAATATTAGAGGGATGTCTTTCTAAGTGGGGGTTCTTAAGTAATATGATTAATTAAACTTAAATTTATCATGAACTTAGTCCTAGTAGTATTAGCATATCTATGTTGTAGATCAATAGCTCGCGTTTAGCTCCCCTGTTTTATTTTTGATATGTTCCTAGAGAAAACTAAGTTGAAAGATGTTAGTAGCAATGATGTGGATTGGATCCGTGATCTGAGGTTTATCCTCATTGCTGCATAGAAGAATTATGTCCTTGATGCACCGCTAGGTGACAAACCTATTGCAGGAGCAGATGCAGATGTTATGAACGTTTGGCTAGCTCAACATGATGACTATTTGATAGTTTAGTGCACCATGCTTAAATGGCTTAGAATCGGGACTTGAAAGACGTTTTGAACGTCATGGACCATATGAGATGTTCCAGGAGTTGAAGTTAATATTTCAAGTAAGTACCCGAGTTGAGAGATATGAAGTCTCCAACAAGTTCTATAGCTAAAAGATGGAGGAGAATAGCTCAAGCAGTGAGGATGTGCTCAGATTGTCTGGGTACTACAATCGCTTGAATCAAGTGGGAGTTAATCTTCCAGATAAAATAGTGATTGACAGAATTCTCTAGTCACCATCACCAAGTTAGTAGAACTTCATGATGAACTATAATATGCAAGGGATAACGGAAACGATTCCCAAGCTCTTCATGATGCTGAAATCGACGAAGGTAGAAATCAAGAAAAGCATCAAGTGTTGATGGTAAACAAAACCACTAGTTTCAAGTAAAGATACAAAGGGAAGAAAGGGGAACTTCAAGAAGAACGGCAAACAAGTTGCTGCTCCAGTGAAAAAACCCAAGTCTGGACCTAAGCCTGAAACTGAGTGCTTCTACTACAAAGGGACTGGTCATTGGAAGCGAAACTACCCCAAGTAATTGGCGTATAAGAAGGATGGCAAATTGAACATAGGTATATTTGATATACATGTTATTGATGTGTACTTTATGAATGTTTATAGCAACCCCTTAGTATTTGATACTAGTTCAGTTGGTGAGAATAGTAACTCGAAACGGGAGTTGCAGAATGAACAGAGACTAGTTAAGGGTGAAGTGACGATGTGTATTGGAAATGGTTCCAAGATTGATATGATCATCATCGCACACTCCCTATACTTTCGGGATTAGTGTTAAACCTAAAATAAATGTTATTTAGTGTTTGCATTGAGCATGAATATGATTGGATCATGTTTATTGCAATACGGTTATTCATGTAAGTTAGAGAATAATTGTTGTTCTGTTTACATGAATAAAACCTTCTATGGTCATACACCCAATGAAAATGGTTTGTTGGATCTCGATCGTGGTGATACACATTTTTATAATATTGAAGCCAAAAGATGCAAAGTTAATAATGATAGTGCAACTTATTTGTGGCACTGCCGTTTAGGTCATATTGGTGTAAAGCGCATGAAGAAAATCCATGTTGATGGGCTTTTGGAATCACTTGATTATGAATCAGTTGATGCTTGCGAACCATGCCTCATGGGCAAGATGACTAAGACTCCGTTCTCCGGAACAATGGAGCGAGCAACAGATTTGTTGGAAATCATACATACTGATGTATGTGGTCCGATGAATATTGAGGCTCGCGGCAGGTATCATTATTTTCTGATCTTCATAGATGATTTCAACAGATATGAGTATATCTACTTGATGAAACACAAGTCTGAAACATTTGAAAAGTTCAAACAATTTCAGAGTGAAGTGAAGAATCATCGTAACAAAAATAAAAGTTTCTACGATATGATCGCAGAAGTAAAATATTTGAGTTACGAGTTTGGCCTTCAGTTAAAACAATGTGAAATCGTTTCACTACTCACGCCACCTGGAACACCACAGTGTAATGGTGTGTCTGAACATCATAACCGTACTTTATTAGATATGGTGCGATCTATGATGTCTCTTACCGATTTACCACTATCATTTTGGGGTTATGCATTAGAGACAACTACATTCACATTAAATAGGGCACCATCTAAATATGTTGAGACGACACCGTATGAACTATGGTTTGGCAAGAAACCTAAGATGTTGTTTCTTAAAGTTTGAGGTTGCAATGCTTATGTGAAAAAGTTTCATCTTGATAAGCTCAAACCCAAGTCGGAGAAGTGCATCTTCATAGGATACCCAAAAGTAGCTGTTGGGTACACCTTCTATCACAGATCCGAAGGCAAGATATTTGTTGCTGAGAATGGATCCTTTCTAGAGAAGGAGTTTCTCTCAAAAGAAGTGAGTGGAAGAAAAGTAGAACTTGATGAGGTAATTGTACCTGCTCCCTTATTGGAAAGTAGTTCATCACAGAAATCTGTTTATGTGACTCCTACACCAATTAGTGAGGAAGCTAATGATGATGATCATGTAACTTCAGATCAAGTTACTACCGAACCTCGTAGGTCAACCAGAGTGAGATCTGCACCAGAGTGGTACGGTAATCCTGTTCTAGAGGTCATGTTAATTGACCATGACGAACCTACGAACTATGAGGAAGCGATGATGAGCCCAGATTCCACGAAATGGCTTGAGGCCATGAAATCTGAGATGGGGTCCATGTATGAGAACAAAGTGTGGACTTTGGTTGACTTTCCCATTGATCGGCAAGCCATAGAAAATAAATGGATCTTCAAGAGGAAGACGGCGCTGATAGTAGTGTTACTATCTACAAAGCTAGACTTGTCGAAAAAGATTTTTGACAAAGTTCAAGGTGTTGACTATGATGAGATTTTCTCACTCGTAGCGACGCTTAAGTCTGTCTGAATCATGTTAGCAAATTGACGCATTTTATAAAATCTGGCAAATGGATAAACAAAACTGCATTCCTTAAAGGATTTATTAAATAAAGAGTTGTATATGATGCAACCAGAAGGTTTTGTCAATCCTAAAGGTGCTAACAAAATATGCAAGCTCCAGCGATCCATCTATGGACTATTGCAAGCATCTCGGAGTTGAAATATACACTTTGATAAGTTGATCAAAGCATATAGTTTTATACAGACTTGCGGTGAAGTCTGTATTTACAAGAAAGTGAGTGGGAGCACAACAACATTTCTAATAAGTATATGTAAATGACATATTATTGATTGGAAATAATGTAGAATTATTCTGCAAATCATAAAGGAGTGTTTGAAAGGAGTTTTTCAAAGAAAGACCTCGGTGAAACTACTTACATATTGAGCATCAAGATCTATAGAGATAGATCAAGACGCTTGATAAGTTTTTCAATGAGTACATACCTTGACAACATTTTGAAGTAGTTCAAAATGGAACAGTCAAAGAAAGAGTTCTTGCATGTGTTACAAGGTGTGAAATTGAGTAAGACTCAAAGCCCGACCACGGCAGAAGATAGAAAGAGAATGAAAGTCATTCCCTATGCCTTAGCCATAGGTTCTATAAAGTATGCCATGCTGTGTACCAGATCTATTGTATACCCTACACTGTTTTTTTGGCAAGGGAGTACAATAGTGATCTAGGAGTAGATCACTGGACAGCGGCCAAAATTATCCTTAGTGGAATAAGGATATGTTTCTCGATTATGGAGGTGACAAAAGGTTCGTCGTAAAGGGTTACGTCGATGCAAATTTTGACACTGATCCAGATGACTCTAAGTCTCAATCTGGATACATTTTTGAAAGTGGGAGCAATTAGCTAGAGTAGCTCCATGCAGAGCATTGTTGACATAGAAATTTGCAAAAATGCATACGGATCTGAATGTGGCAGACCCGTAGACTAAACTTCTCTCACAAGCAAAACATGATCACACCTTAGTACTCTTTAGGTGTTAATCACATAGCGATGTGAACTAGATTGTTGACTCTAGTAAACCCTTTGGGTGTTGGTCATATGACGATGTGAACTATGGGTGTTAATCACATGGTGATGTGAACTATTGGTGTTAAATCACATGGAGATGTGAACTAGATTATTGACTCTAGTGCAAGTGGGACACTGAAGGAAATATGCCCTAGAGCCAATAATAAATTTTTTATTTATTTCCTTATATCATGATAAATTTTTATTATTCATGCTAGAATTGTATTAACCGGAAACATGATACATGTGTGAATACATAGACAAACAGAGTGTCACTAGTATGCCTCTACTTGACTAGCTCGTTCTTCAAAGATGGTTATGTTTCCTAGCCATAGACAAAGAGTTGTCATTTGATTAACGGGATCACATCATTAGGAGAATGATGTGATTGACTTGACACATTCCGTTAGCTTAGCACTTGATCATTTAGTTTGTTGCTATTGCTTTCTTCATGACTTATACATGTTCCTATGACTATGAGATTATGCAACTCCCGTTTACCGGAGGAACACTTTGTGTGCTACCAAACGTCACAACGTAACTGGGTGATTATAAAGGTGCTCTACAGGTGTCTCCGAAGGTACTTGTTGGGTTGGCGCATTTCGAGACTAGAATTTGTCACTCCAATTGTCGGGGAGGTATCTCTGGGCCCACTCGGTAATGCACATCACTATAAGCCTTGCAAGCATTGCAACTAATGAGTTAGTTGCGGGATGATGTGTTACGGAACGAGTAAAGAGACTTGCCGGTAACGAGATTGAACTAGGTATTGAGATACCGACGATCGAATCTCGGGCAAGTAACATATCGATGACAAAGGGAACAACGTATGTTCTTATGCGGTCTGACCGATAAAGATCTTCGTAGAATATGTAGGAGCCAATATGAGCATCCAGGTTCCACTATTGGTTATTGACCGGAGACGTGTCTCGGTCATGTCTACATAGTTCTCGAACCCGTAGGGTCCGCACGCTTAAAGTTTGATGACGGTTATATTATGAGTTTATGTGTTTTTATGTACCGAAGGAGTTCGGAGTCCCGGATGAGATCTGGGACATGGCGAGGAGTCTCGAAATGGTCGAGACATAAAGATCGATATATTGGACGACTATATTCGGACATCGGAAAGGTTCCAAGTGATTCGGGTATTTTCGGGAGTACCGGGGAGTTACGGGAATTCGTATTGGGCCTTAATGGGCCATACGGGGAAGGAGAGAAAGGCCTCAAAGGGTGGCCGCACCCCTCCCCATGGGCTGGTCCGAATTGGCCTAGGGAGGGGGGGCGCCCCCTTCCTTCCATCTCCTTTTCCCTTCCCTTTCCTTCCCTCCTACTCCTACTACTTGGAAGGGCTCCTAGTTCTACTAGGAAAGGGGGAATCCTACTCCTGGTGGGAGTAGGACTCCCCTAGGGCGCACCATAGAGAGGGCCGGCCCTCCCCCTCCTCCACTCCTTTATATACGGGGGCAGGAGGCACCCCAAAGATACAACAATTGATCTCTTGATCTCTTAGCCGTGTGCGGTGCCCCCCTCCACCATAATTCACCTCGATCATATCGTAGCGGTGCTTAGGCGAAGTCCTAGGTCGGTAGAACATCATCATCGTCACCACGCTGTCGTGCTGACGAAACTCTCCCTCAACACTCGGCTGGATCAGAGTTCGAGGGACGTCATCGAGTTGAACGTGTGCAGAACTTGGAGGTGCCGTGTGTTCGGTACTTGATCGGTCGGATCATGAAGATGTACGACTACATCAACCGCGTTGTGCTAACGCTTCCGCTTTCGGTCTACGAGGGTACGTGGATAATACTCTCCCCTCTCGTTGCTATGCATCACCATGATCTTGCGTGTGCGTAGGAATTTTTTTGAAATTACTATGCTCCCCAACAGGCACAACCCACCTGGGTGTGCCAGGGGGCCCTGGTGCGCCCTGGTGGGTTGTGCCCCCCTCGGGGCACCCCCTAGGTGCAGCTCTGGCCCATTGGGTTCCTTTTGGTACAAAAAAATCTCCAAAAAGTTTCGTGGTGTTTGGACTCCGTTTGATATTGATTTCCTGCAATGTAAAAAACAAGCAAAAACAGCAATTGGCACTGGACACTGGGTCAATAGGTTAGTCCCAAAAATTGATATAAAGTTGCTATAAAATGATTGTAAAACATCCAAGAATGATAAAATAACAGCATGAATACTTTATAAATTATAGATATGTTGGGAACGTATCAATAGAGTCCTTGACTTGGATAAAGTGATGCTCTACTTGACTGAATAGGAAAAATAAATAATAGAACTTGTGTGTGCGTGTATGATTTAAGTGGATATGGTTTCCAACAATAAAATTCTCAATTATTCACTTAACCAAAAAATTTCAAGATAGTTATGCTCCATGTGGATGAGACATGTAGTAGATATTGTAGCTAAATTTCCCTTAAGGAATGTATATTAGATATATCTGTTGTAGGAAGCGTAGGACATTTATGTGTCCTGAAGAACCTTGTAGGCTTGCATTGGTCAACTTAAAAGCACGTTATAAGTTTCTATGGAATTGTCAACAATTGTGTACCTTGTAAAAGTGATGTGCATGGATGCGTGATATCGAGTGATACTAATACGGATTTAATCATGGATGGTATATTTTCATTTTTAAGTCCAACCTCCCTCTATCCTCTTGCCTCTCTATGTGTCGTGTAGGCATCTTACGACACTACCATGCCACCTCCTCACTTTGAGAGATAATTAAATATTTTGATGAGACAAAGATGGTCAAATGAAAGGTGGGAGAGAGGTAGAGAGAGACGAGGGAGGAGGGAGGAGGTAGGGGAGAGAGAAGTTTATCACATGACACTTTTCAAAACCCTAGGTGCACCTTGCTAAGGAAAAGCACAACATAATATGGCATAGCATGACTACATGATACATCTTTGGAATCCAAAGTGTGTTGGTGGGATGGTAGGGGGACTGCGACCTGGATGCAGTATTGACAGAGGTGGCGCGACAGATATAGTGGGTGAAATTAGAAGAAGAGTAATTTACCTATTAAAAAATTTGTTAAAGTGTTGTGGACATCCTAAAGGTTTATATTACACACATATTTCGCGGAAGTACTAGAATATGTATGTTCCCTTCAAACGTACGGGCTACCTAGTAAAAGTAAAAAATGTCTTACTAGAAAAAATATGTCATTTATGATGGAAAATTGTCTCCCCCCTTAATTCTTGGCTTCTTGCCTTAGATTTGGTTGCTCACTAGATCATTATATTTAATCAATTAATTATGACATGAGCAAGATTTTATCTTCCTATTATTAATTTTACCTTAGACTTGTTTTGATAATTACTTTGATCTTTTCAATATGTAGTATAAAATAACAAAAAAATATCTTCAAAAGCCAAACATAATAATTTGAAATTTTGCAAGTATATCAATCAACATAATCAAAAACGGTTCTATCCCCTGCAATCGCATAGGTTAGTGGACTAGTTTAGAGGCATCTGCAACGCTGACCGTCAAAAAGGACACGCTACTTGTTTGCATATTTGTCTGAACTCATCCGCTGACACTTAGTAGTCGGCCATCCAACCATATTCTTAAGTCCACAACACTCAAAATAATTATATATAATAGAATAATTCATCCATAAATAACATGCAAATATCCCTAGAACAACAATAGTTCAAATGTAACTATTACATCCAAGATAAACAGATGTTCAATAAGTCTTTTGAATTCATCAATTCCAAATTCAATGATACTCGAGTTAGAACCCGCACATGTCGTCCCATGCACTGTGCCCCTTGAGTTTCATCCAACAATGTATGAACGTAAATGGCCCGCCCTCCAACCTGTGGTATAGCATGGCAATGCGTCTGGGCTATACAACATGATGATTATCAAACTACAATATTAAGTGAATCAATGAATTGACCAACATGTAGAGCTACAAGAAGCAAAACTTATGATCTTAATGGTTTGCGAGCCCGGTGGCCACCTTCTTTTCAGTTTTGCAGTCGCACTATAAAACTTCATGACAGAGTTGAAGATGATATACCACCAACGGGTTAGCGACTTACATTGTGTTCATGGATCACGTGCAATTCGTAGGACGTGAAGTGCTTTTTCTCATGAAACGAAGCATGCATGCTTTGCCAAAAAGTTGAGTCCACTTGCTTCATGCCTACAAAGTCCACATATACAACCTTCCACACATCGCATGATAACTCTTCCTCCATCGCCGAGTACATTGCCATCGTGTTGTTACTCTAGAAAACAGCCAAAAGGTCAACAAAAATCTCAATGACATTTGACCGAACACCTGCAAGGTGTGGTGTCCGTCATGGACACCACCAGCAGTGGGGCGGAGGTCACCTGGCTGCAGACGAATCATGGGTGGACGGTAGCGTAGCCCAAGGTGGGCAGGCGCGTGAGTGGGGGCTGTGGACGTCCGGCAATGCCTGGGCAGCGACCGGAGAGGTATAGTGGCGGCATCGATTGAGGAGGGTGCGGATGCAACGTAAGGAAAATGCAGGGGCGGAATGAAAGAAAAGTGGCCGAAATGGTGATTTAAGTGGGTTGGGGTGTCAGAGTCCTATGTAGCGGAGGTCCAAAATCTCGCATACCTCCACCAATTTATATTCGTTTGTTTGCGGGAATACGAACAAGCGGACCATTCACAGACAAAACAACGGTCTGCATTGGATGACAAACTATATCCGAACAAATTAATTCAGACGTATGTCCACAGAGATGCCCTAACATGGTTCAAATAAGGTGGAGGCCAGTAGTATAACTCCTGTTAAGAAAAAATAGCATAAAAACTTGGAGCCTTACACGAATCTGAGCATCGGACTGCGATTTGTGAATGTAGGACGAGTGCCCAGCAATTCAAAAACAACAATCTATATCTATATCTATATCTATATTTATACCTACTATTAAAGGGAATAGGTATTCTTGGTTTGGTTTAGTCCTTTACGTTTGGTTTACACACGTTAAGCGATCTGGGTCAGTTACTTGTATGTTGATGGGCCTTTTATGGGCTTTCATAGAGAGACCGCGAAAAATAATTAGGTCAAAATAAATCAACATTGTGGGAATTGAACACAAGACCTCCTGTCTATCTCTTAGATGTAACAACCAAAGACTTATGCACCTTCCATATTTACTAATCCCAACTCACTCTAAATATACGAGTGGCAGTCATCATGTTTATTTATTTTTTTGCGAGAAAAGGAGTTGATATTAAAATGACCAAATTACTGAAAGGTCCACACAAAAAAGGAAATTACAACCAAGCCCCTCTGCAACCCGACTACGCCGGCGCCATGGACGAGCCGGTGACGCGCCGTTTGCCGTTGCTCGCCGACGCCTTGGATCGAAGCAGCCCCCGGGCAAAACGGGAAGTCTCCGATCAACGGTCCCTGAGGACCTACACCCATGGCCGTCGTCATCGTCGCACCGCTCAACATCGCCTTCCTTCTCCAGATCTTCAACCGCAGGAATCGCCATCCCTCGATCTCCGGCACGGGGGAACCGTGCACGGCCTCTCCACCGAGCAGCGAGCACGAAGAAAGAAGCTGGTCCACCGCGGAGCTCCACCGGAACTTCGCCGTCGAAGGGGAGACCAACACCTGCAAAAAGCCGATCCAACCGCGCCGCCGCCTCCATGACGCCACCGGATGGCTCCCTAGGCACGCCTACACTATGTACATGTTGCAAATCGGGCCTCCCCCGTCCTCCCGCCGCCGGACGGAGGGCGAGGGAGCCGCCGATTCGGCAACGGCGAGGTGGAGAGCCCGGGGTTCGCACAAATCGCCCTTCGTTCTTGTAGATGGGGAAGGGTGAGGTCCAAGGCTTATGTTTAGGGAGAGCTAATTAAGCGAAAGAGCTAATAAAGGAAGGATTGTGGGCTTAAATATAATATTTAAACGGATGTGGCTAATTAAAGAAAGGATTATGGGTAAATCGGTGGAATAATTATTAGAAAAATTGCGGTCTTAATAAATTCTACATGAAGGGTTTGAGGTAAAAAGGTAGGATAATTAAAAGAAACAATCTATAGGCCTTAATGTGTTGGGGCTACTAAATTAGAAAAGAAAGGATTTGATTCCCGACTAAAATGGGTGAGGCCTTCATGGTAATTAATGAAAGGATCATACTTAAATGCCATTAAAAAGAATTATATTTAAATGAAATCAGTGGGACATTACACCCCGCAAAGAAAATATGAACACGACTAAATTGCAATGTATTTTTTTATGTTCATTTTGTAGAAGGACGATGCTGCCTTGCAACATGTTCTTCATAATGAATCCGATGCTGTGAGACATTATGCTTGTGCAAAACATCAATTTTCTCCGTTGCAATGCACGGGCATATGTGCTAGTGAGAGCAAAATCAATAAGGATACATTAGTTCATACATACGTCCTGATGATTGAGGAACCAGCATTCTTTTTTTCCTAAGAAACACAATACAGATACAAACACTCATATACACATATACACGCATATACATTACTGTACGGCCATTCATTGGATTATGTACATATATACCCATAAAAATTTGAAGTTGAGAACTATGTATGGAAAAGATCATCTAAGCTCACCGCCGCCCCTAGGAGCACTTCCTTCCACCGCCATCCTCCGGCGGCTCCCCTCCACCTTGGTCAACGGTGGTGAGGGGGGTCGCCGGATTCACGTGTGTGGATCATTTTAGCCTTTAGTACCTTAAGTTTTGGGTTGTTCATCGTCTTGGTTTCGGTGCGGTGATGCGCTGAATAAAGATTCTTTAGATCCTACCCTGACGAGGTGATCAGTGCTATGGTTGGGGATGGATTTGGAAATCAGTCTATTCAGGCAAGGATGGTGCAGAGACGACGGCTTCCTTGAGGTGGACCTATGTCCTTGGGCTCCACCATTTGCGACGGCGTCTGCTCCAGCGCCGATGCGGAGCTTGAGGGGTAGTCCAGAAGCGGATGGATTGTGGTCTGCATCGGCAGCATCTGTAACATGTGGATCGTGTGCTAGGTTTCGGCTCGTGGACGGCAGGTATGGTTTCCTCCTCCGACGTCTTAGTCATGTGGTGGCGCCATCGAACGGTAATTGTTTCGCCCTTGGCGAGCCACCTTGAAGCTTCGCAAAACTGCATATCAGCTATGTAAACACATCAAGCTCTGGTGTAGAGGTGATCAGTCATTTTTTTTCCTTTGATGGCTGCTGTGGTGGTGTTCCAATATGGACCATACACAGAGCAAAATGAGTGAATCTACACTATAAATATGTTTATATACACCCCATGTAGTCTATATTGAAAGCTCAAAGGATTCTTCGGTCTTATTTCTAATTTTACTTCTTAGTCTGTGCTTCTTTGTGTAAAGGCTAACCTTCTATCCTACTCGCATGCAACATGCATACATTTACTCTCTCCGTTTCTTATTCTCCACGTCTTACGGTAGCAATAATCGTACACATCCACGGACGTTTTACAGGTGTTTTGCCGATCTTTCCCGAATATGGCCATGCCTAACCAGTTAGGGCATGTACAATGATGCTATTTTAGGAGTGTCATGTAGGATAAATGATGAAGTGGAGGAAAGAGAACTTATAAGAAAAGGCTTGTCTTCTCTTATTTAAGATAAGACAAGAGATGATATCTTAGCACAATATGTGTCACCACGTTTTTAGAAATAACTAATTATGAAGATAAGACTAAAAAATGATCCATTATAGACATTTTTTTTATCATCTCTTAATTACATGTAAGATCTAAGATAAAACTATCTTATCAACCATTGTACATGCCCTTAGGCGCACAACTCTAATCTGCACCGCACATCGATCATACACATCACATCCCGGGCCGCTCGCGCGGGCGGCTCCGGAGGAAAAAACCTAGATCCAAGCGCCCCTCCTCCGGGAGACTTCCTGGCCGCCGCCGCGGCCACCGGCAGCGGCGGTGATGGCGGCGCTCGGCCGCCAAAGGTGGCGGGCAAGATCTGCACGCCCTTGCATGGCTCCTTCGCGCGGGGAGCACCGTCTTGCGGGCGTCGCGGCGGCTGGCGGTTTTGGTGCGGTGGCCCGTGGCGGAGAGCACTGGAGGAGGAGGAGCACGGTCGCGAGGTGGAGAGGGGCGGCGGTCTTCCTCGGGCGCCGGCGTGTGTGTCGGAGGCCGCGGCGCGGGGTCCCTGGCGGCTGCAGATCTCGGAATGGAGCGGTGACCGGGCGCGGCGGCCGGGAGTCGCAGTGCTGTCCGGGGCGTGCGGTTTGCTTCCTGTCGGCTCCCGAGTGGCTCGGGGAAGGCAGCGCCTTGGATTGCTGGTGGTGGCGCGGTCAAGATATGGCCGGAGCTCAGCTCAGGAAATCGCAAAGGGAGCGCCTTGGTGGGTGCGTGCGTTCGCTGGAGGCGCAGCGCGCTGGCTCCTCCCGTGCGTGCCCCTGGTCGCAGCGGCTTGGCTGGCTGCCGGAGTGGTTTGGCCAACCCACGCCTGTGGTGCCGGCGGGTCTTGGCAGCGCCAGGGAGGGTGGCTTGGAGCTGGTGACGTTTGTCTTTCGACCGTGCAGGAGCTGGAGGTTGGCCGGTGTGCTTTCGGCTGTGTGATGGGTTGGTGTTCCGCGACGGTTTTGGCCATGATGGCAAGGCGCTGCTGCAACGGTGGTGTAACCCTGACAGATTATCCCAATCCTTGGATAGGGGTGGGAGGTGTGCGATTGTTGGATGAAAATCTTGCTCGCGTCTTCGGCCGGAGCTGGCGGCGACGGCGCCTGTGGGTGTCGTTTCCCTCCTTGGAGACGTCGCTGAGGTGTGTCGGCATCTCCCCTTCTTGATCGAGGTGTGGTCTCCGGGCGAAAGCCTTGGTCCATTGTAGGACTGGCAATGGCGACGGTGTGACGTCGTTACTCTGTTGAGAGCATCGTAGGAGGAGACTTGGCTAGCTGATTCTGTCTGGTGGTTCTCCGGTGCTTGCCGCTGGTTCGATTTGATCTTCGTGGGCGCTATGTACGCAGCTGCCGGTGAATTGAAGACGATGGCTTTCTCGAGGCCGACCGAGTCTTGCTACCCACGCGTCGTCTCCTCTTAGGCACTCAATGGTGGTAGTGCGTTGGCAAGGAAAATCTGGTTGGAGTTGTTGTTCTTCGAGGTGACCGGTGTTTGTGGTGACGCGGCTAGATGATTGGTTTAGGGCAGGCCCTTTTGCTTGTGTTTGTAATTGTCGTGGTGGCTAATCTGTTGATTAGCTTCGATGTGGAGTTGTGCTACACTTGTTGTTCGCAGCAAGATATAGTTTCTTATACTTGATTTCTGCCTTCTATAAAAATATGGTACGCCTAGGCGTACTCTCAAAAAAAATTCAGCATGTCTACTCTCTCTCTCTCTTCTCTCTTCTCTCTCCCAAATAACTCCATCCCTTTTATGGAGTACACTTCACGGCAATATTCCGTGTCGTGTTAACTTAACTAATAGACATGTGAAAGTCTCGCCTAAGTCACAAAACATTTGTTGTTTCTATGTGACAGAGCAAAAGAAGTCTGGAGAAGACTAGGGATGGACGATATTGTCGACAGAGTTTGTAAAATAGACTATGCGGGTGAGGCAATCTTGGAATATTTACTTTCATTACTAGATCAGGAACTATGTATTATGGGCACTCGTAATGTGCGTGACATGATTGCCATATCAGCCTCGTACTTGTGGTGGGAAAGGCGCAAATTGGTACACAATGAGACTACTCAGAATGCACAACAGATATTCATGGGGATACGCGCTCTCGCTGCCAATTTTGTTAATGCCTCCTCGCCGAAGGCTTCCATGAAAAGAGGAGGATGGTCTAACCCTCCGACGGGATTTGTTAAACTTAACGTTGATGCTTCTTTTGACCTAGACCTTCTCAGGGGTACGATCGGGGTTGTCTTAAGAGATGACAAAGGTAGGTTCATCGGTGGGGGAAGTGGTAAGATTGACTGGTGTGCAGATGTGTTGATAGCTGAAGCTTTGGTGTTAAAATTTGGCCTATCGCTTGCGCAAAGGACGGCTTGTAATCGCATAATTATTAACTCGGATAATATGGAGGTGATCGAGACCATGAACGAAGGAGGACGATCGTCGGGGGCAGCAGCTGCAATTTTTTATGACTGTTTTCACTTAGCTTGCGATTTTTCTATTTCTAGATTCGAGCATTGTAATAGAGAGGCAAATAAAGTTGCTTATGAACTTGCCAAGTTGGCTAGATTTTCATTCATTTCTGATTGGTTTAAGGAACCACATAATGCAATTGTACCAATCCTCATAAACGATGTAATGATTATTTCTAATGAATAAAGCTCGAACTTTCTTTCAAAAAAACTCCATCCCTTTTATTCAACTTTTTCTAACTTAAATCATTTATATCATTTAAACGAATATTTTGATTCCATATATATATATATATATATATATATATATATATATATATATATATATATTTTTAAAATCATGGCGCAAAGACCTTTAGAACAAGATTAAATATTGGATATATTTCAACTATTTTGAATTTTTTAATTAGTGAAATCTGTTATTGTAACGAGTGAAATATGTTACTGAAACGAGTGAAATCAATTTTTAAAATTAGTGAATCAATTTTTTAAATGAGTGAAATCTATTATTGGAATTCCCCTTTGATCAGTAAGTAAAGCCCGAAGAATCGAATTCGGCAGGGCAGCCTCTCAGTGGCCGTGGCTCATGCTTGGACATGCAGATGCAAGTGCAGTCGTCGAGGCTAGTCGTCGAGGCACCAGCAGTGATAGTCCGGCTTGGACGTGCTGAGGAGCTCCTCCGGCGACATGCGCTCCAGCTCCCGCTGCCTCCGCGCCGGGAATGCCACCGCCGCGCACGCATCGTCTTCGCCCCCGTTCTTCGGCGGGCCGTGCCTCATCGAGCTCATTCTCTTGTACAGCCGCATGGCCGCCACGCAGTCCTCGTAGGGGTGCTGGTGGCCCGTCTGGATGTCGTAGCCGAGGCAGCTCTGTGTGAGGAACCGGAGCGAGTTGCTCATCAGCCTGCCGCTCGTCTTCATCAGCGGCGGATATTCCGCCGTGTCCCGCTTCAGGTACGCCGGGTAGTCCATGCCCAGCGCGTCGAGATCGTGCTCCAGGCCGTGGCCGACGAGGAGCCTGGCCGCGCCGCGGGAGGACCTGACCTTCCACGGCTGCTCGCCGTTGAGGAGGATGGCTTCCACCTGCCGCTGCATCATCTTCACCGTCGGCGCGTCCCGCAGGTACTCAGGGCGGATCCCCGTGGTCTCGTACCGGTAGTGCGTCACCGGGACGAGCGGCCTCACAAAGTTCTCGAAGACGATGGCCTCATTCTCGTCGATGACGCAGACGCGCCCGCAAACGTCCAGCGTCCCGTCGCTGCCGCCGCCCACCATCTTGCAGCCCAGCGCCACCACACCACCGACGGGCACTCTTGGCATGGACCTCGAGGGAACCGGGGCGCGGGAGTGGTGACAGGTTGGGCTGTGGGCGCGGAGGGAGCCGGAGCTAGGGAAGACGGCGAGGCAGAGCGAGCAGCCCTTGGCAGCGAAGGCCGTGGCGCAGGCGGGCTTTGGGGGCAGGGAGGCGCCGAAGCCGAGGTGGTCGCGGAGGGCGTCGAGCGAGCGGCAGTGCTTCCCGCAGACGCCGCAGCGCGGCTCGTGCGGCGAGTGGTGCGACGCGCGCATGTGCTCCACCAGGTGCTCCATCCTGTTGAACTGGCGGTAGCACGCCGCGCACTTGTTCCGGCTGCATGCACCCAACGAACTGAATCATCCATCGTCACTACTAGTAAAACATAGAGCAAAAACAAAATGTGCAAAAACTAAAATTTGGTGGCATGATGTCACAAAACTTTCGAACCGACTGCAGCCTATACAGTAGAGTTATTCAACTGCATGCAAAATGTGTAATGAGAAGACAAATGAAACGGAGCAGGTGGCCAGTGAGTGCACCTGTGGGCATCTGAAGAGCTAGCCATGATCACTCAGTCACCTTTCCTAAGCAAATAAGCAGTGCAGGATGCAGCAAACAGAGGTTGAGATTGGTTGGGTGGATCGTAAGAATCTGTTCACATGGACGGGCGGCTATTTATCTGCCTGCAAAACCCATGGCATTCGATTCTTGATGGCGACTTGCCTTCTTCACCAGTGCTTATTACTACAGAGGCGACAAGATGTACTCATCTTTCTTGGAGCATCAAGAACATAGACACCAGCCCCCGAAAAAAAAAAAGAACATAGACACCAGAACGCCCTCATGATACACCAGCTGCTGTATGTAGAAAGGAAAAGAGAGGGGAGAGAGATCAGATACCCTGGTCAACAGATCCGGTTTGAACCAAAAGGCAAGAACAAACTGATGGAAAGATTATCCTATCATTGGCTTTGCTTTAGCGATGGAGGAGAGGCGGAGAGCCGCAGAGGGCCATGGATCCAACCATGGATATCCTAGGAACATACCTTCTGGAGCTAGCTTTGCTTTTGGGGACGTTGTCATCTCGTTCTCGGCGGGGATCAAAGGACGGTCCTGGCCCGGCGCATCTGGTTTGCTATCTTCAGTGACTACAAATCGACGTCGAATAGATTCACAAAACTGAAGGTTCATGGTGAGCGCAACCGCGGCATGTTGGACGGATCTTGTTCAAGCTGAGTTTGGCATGTCATGAGGCCAAAAATAACATATGTTTTCTTCAGTGGACAAAAAATGTGTTTTCTGTTGTAACAACGAGTCTAATGAAGCAAATTCGGTGTTGTAGGTGTTGATTTTTCTTTTGGTAAACATGGTCAAACTATCACAAGTTTGACTGAAGATGCAGTTAAAACTTCAATTAATTTATAATGAAGCAAGTATATGCATAGCTATGTACTCCTGGTGGTTTTGACGATTGTACCTTGAGCTCCTTTACGGTGATTGGGGCAGTACTGGGAGTACTTTCGAGTACTTACCCCTTTGAATTTTATTAGCCGTCCGATCTGGTGGGGGATTAAAAATGAATTAACCTAATTATTTTAATCAGAGAAGGGCATAATGGTCCAGGGTAAAGTATTCTGTTTTCAACCGATCACGTCCACGACGTCTAGATCCAGTCCTCGTTCTCGTCAAGTCCTCGTTCTCGTCCTCTTCATTCTGTCCGACGAGCCCGGCAAGAGGTACCAACAACGTCGTCGGCGTCGTCCTCGTCCCCTTCACTATAAACAACGTGTCCGGCGGCAGGAAGAAGATTAAGGAGCGACATCTGCGGCGGCAGTGTCGGCAGCGACAGTGGCGACACTATAGGAACTTGCCCCCGCCGATCACATCGCTTCCGGGCTTGCATACTAAGGTATGAATCGCCCGAATCTCAACTCCTCCCCGTTGGAAGTGACTCTTGAAGGAACTCCAACTTCCTCGTAGATGGATCTATACTCTGCGGTTGGCCCTACGGTTAGGCCGCAGGGAGATATCAATGCTTGTTCTGAAAGTAGGCTTGTTTTTCTTGATGCAGCAGGAGATATCAATGCCTATGGGAGATATCGCCATAAACTTACTTTGTTTCGTAGCCTGCACTTCCTACTTAGATTAGTTTAGTCATCGTCGATTTAGATTTCCCTAGTGCATGCAATTCAATTTAGAATTTTCCATCATCCATGGTCACTTCACTAGTTTATGGGGGACCCAGTTTATGGGCGTTTATGATCGCTTGCCATAACATGTACAGGGAGCAAAGTTTAAAATTCCAAGCAAGATTTCGTACTGGGTTTTGCATGCATTTATGTTTGTCCTTTCAGATTTTTATTCGTCTGAATTGTGATGCAGGAAGACATGGCGGATGTAAGTCATGAGTCAATGATGGAGTACTATCATATTGCCAACAAGATGTTTAATAGTGAGGATGAAGGTTATAGATTCTATAACAAATATGGTCTTGAGAAAGGTTTTAGTGTCCGGAGAAGTTATGTCGAGTGGGATGAATCCAACTGCCATATAATTTTAAGGAAATTTGTGTGTAGTCGTGAAGGGGTTCGTGAAGAGAAGCACATGGAGAGGAAGATGGAATATAGAAAGAGGAGGCCACGGAGTATAACTCGTGTAGGGTGTAAAGCTAAATTGGTGATTGCAAGACAGGAGGAAACAGGTCAGTGGTTTGTCAAGGATTTCATCAATGAACACAACCATCCTCTAGCCCCACGGGATATGTCGTGTCTTTTGCGTTCACACAGAAGAATTAGCTATGAGCAGAAAGCGGACATTGCAGACATGGAAAAATCTGGGATCAAAAAACACCATATTATGGATATTATGTGCATGCAATATGGTGGATATGATGAGGTTGGATGCATTATGAGGGACATTTACAATTTCTGCCATGCTAACAAGCAGGAAACAATTTCTTCCGGGGATGCTCAAACGATGATCAATCACATGGTGGCGAGGCAAGAGTAAGATTCAGATTTTTTTCTTCAGGTACTTGGTTGATGAACCTGGCCATCTGAAGGGACTGTTCTGGTGTGATAGTCAATCCCGACTTGACTACGAGGCTTTTGGAGACGTTATTGTTTTTGATAGCACATATAGAACCAATAAGTACAATCTGCCATTTGTGCCGTTTGTCGGGTTGAATCACCACCGCAGCACTGTTATTTTTGCATGTGGTATCATTTCACATGAAACAAGCCAGGCATATGAGTGGATGTTACGGACCTTTTCTGATGCTATGGGACAGAAGCATCCTATATCTGTGATCAAGATGGGGACCTTGCAATGCAGAGAGCAATCAGGATGGTGTGGCCTGACTCAAACCATAGGCTCTGTATATGGCACATTCAGCAGAACATTGTACGCCATCTGCATGATGATGCGGTAAAGGAGGAATTCAGATATTTCATATATGATACATCTTCCATTGAAGAGCATGAGAGAAAATGGCTACACTTCTTACAACGGAATAAAGTAACAAGTGAGGACTCCTGGCTCCATTAGATGTATAAGATGAGAAAACTGTGGTGTGCTCCATATCTTGAGGGTCGTTGTTTCCTAGGATTGAGCAGCAATCAGCGGAGTGAGAGTTTAAACTCGGTGCTACATACGCATCTTGGGGCTAAGATGATGTTATTTCAAATGCTAGAGCACTATGAGCGTTGCCTTGCGTCGCGACGCTTGAACGAGGCTCTCCAAGACATCGAGGCCTTGTAGTCCGTTCCATTCACAGAGGAAAATGGTTCAGTTCTTGCGAAACACGCCGCGAAAGTTTTCACTCCTGCTGTGTTTAAGTTGGTCTTATGGAGCATAGATGATGTCAAAAAATGTGAGATCAGAGAGGTACTTGATGCAGCAGAGGTTACCACATACGTTATATCTAAGAAGGAAAGAATGGATAAAAAGATCAAAGTGCGCACGGAGTCGAAGGAAGGTCTGCTTCGTAGTATCAGCTGTTCTTGCCGCAAATTGGAATGCGCAGGCACACCATGTTCCCACATATTTTACATATTGGGAATTTTACAAGAAGAAACACTGCCCAGGTGTTGTGTTCCCACTAGGTGGACAATGGGTGCAAAATGTGCATTCGCACCGACCAGAAAGAGCGAGATGTATGCATACTCTGCAGCCCTACAAAGGTACTGCGAGCTAAGGAATTTTAGTCACGCAGCATGTTTCAAGGCATGCCACTCTGGTGAGACATTTCAGCATCTAAAAAGGGTTTTGTAAGGACAAGATGTTTTCAAGGGATCAACAAGTAAACAAGCTGACAGCAAGGGATCAACTAATGCTCAGGGTAACAGCATTAGGTTTGGCCCGCTGATGCCACAATCAGCTAACCTTGATGGTGAAGGTTTCGAAAAGGTTCTGGATCCCGTGCATGTGCCAGGCCGAGGTGCTCCGAAGAAAAGGATGATACGTCTCCAACGTATGTATAATTTTTGATTGCTCCATGCTATTATATTATCTATTTTGGATGTTAATGGGCTTATTTTTACACTTTTATATTATTTTTGGAACTAACCTATTAACCGGAGGCCCAGCCCAAATTGCTGTTTTTGCCTATTTCAGTGTTTCGCAGAAAAGGAATATCAAACGGAGTCCAAACGGAATGAAATCTTCGGGAGCTTGATTTTTGGAACAAACATGATCCAGAGGACTTGGAGTGGACGTCAAGAAATCGACGAGGAGGCCACGAGGCAGGGGGACGCCTACCCCCCTGGGCGCGCCCTCCACCCTCGTGGACCCCTCATTGCTCCACCGACCTACTTCTTCCTCCTATATATATTCATATACCCCGCAAACATCCAGAAGCACCATAAAACCCTATTTCCACCGTCGCAACCTTCTGTACCCAAGAGATCCCATCTTGGGGCCTTTTCTGGAACTCCGCCGAAGGGGGCATTGATCACGGAGGGCCTCTACATCAACTCCATGGCCCCTCCGATGATGTGTGAGTAGTTTACCTCAGACCTTCGGGTCCATAGCTAGTAGCTAGATGGCTTCTTCTCTCTCTTTGGATCTCAATACAAAGTTCTCCTCGATTCTCTTGGAGATATATTTCATGTAACTCTTCTTTTTGCGGTGTGTTTGTCGAGATCCGATGAATTATGGGTTTATGATCAAGTTTATCTATGAACAATATTTGAATCTTCTCTGAATTCTTTTATGTATGATTGGTTTATCTTTGCAAGTCTCTTCGAATTATCAGTTTGTTGCCATTCTCGATCTCCTTGCTCAAAGCACCTCTCGCAAAACTGCTTTGGGGGATTGTTCCTTGGTATGTGACTCCTCCAATGGTCCAATTAGTTTTTATTCTAGTGCTTTATTCATTGCATATTTTTGCTGCTTAGGTGACCCTGTTCTTAAGTTTGCATGTCAAATTTATATGGTCAAAAGTAGTTTTGATCATGATATTGCCTCTAGGCACTTGTAGGAGTAGTTGCTATCGATATTGTTGAGTTTGGTTCACTTTTATTTTGAAATTATTAAAATTTCAGAAATTTTTCAGAGGAAGAAATATGTTTAGGAAAATGTACTAAGGTGGTCCTTCAAGGAAGCAAGAACCCAGGCTCGCAATGCGCGATGCCAACGAAGAACCACTGAGGGAAGCTCAAGTGCGGGCTTGTGAATGGCCTTCAGAGGACTTTATGGATCGAGCAGGAATCAAGGAAGAATTTAACGCATATGTGTGTAATGATGATCTTGAGAGCTTCGAGGCAGACAAATGCCGCCAGTACCACTATCTCACTAATTCCTTTGTGATGAGGTTTGAATTTTCATCATCACACAATTCTCAAACTGTCATGTTCTCTATGAAAATTCTTATACTATGGACTTAGAGGATTTTAACACTGCTTGTAAACTTCCACAATGGGGTAGTCCTAATGAACCTCGCAAATCTGAATTTAGAGATTTTCTTGCTAGTATAACTGGTGTGGAATCAAGAGACATAACACAAGCTACCATAGGAAGCGTTTCATTTTCCTGCTATACATTATTTTGCTCTCTTCATAGGTAGGTGCATAAATGGTAAGGATGAAGCATGTCACATGGGTGTCCCTAGCCTCAGTGTTCTCAGGAGTGCTGTATTAGAAGATAGACATTATAATTTGGGAGCCATTGTTGCACGTAGGTTGCATAATAATAGATTTAGTGGAGATTTCTTCGGTGGAATTTATGCAACCCTTCTAGCTAATTTTCTTTGTATACCCATACGTGGGTATGATATTGAGTTGCCTCCTGTTTATTTGGATTATGAGGCCATGGTTCGTCATCCGTTTGTTGAGTGGAACGATCAGTTCCTCCAGTACCGACTAATCTTTGACAAATGACGCACCTATCACGTCGCTCTCCCTGCTCCTGCTTTCTTTGACTTTCAGGAAAAAGGGAGATATGTTATAACCAGGGAGGAGGCGGACGAGTATAAGAGGAGGACAGAGACAGCCTGTCTCCAAGCGGCAGCTCATGAGGCAATAGCTTTTGCATCTCAGTATGACCCCGACTATAACTTTGGATATCCGCCAAGCCAGCCGTGGCCATAGACCAACTTTGGCCAAAAGCCTAAGCTTGGGGGAGTACGTATTTCTCACCGACATTACATTCATGTTCATACACTCATTGCTAGTTGTCGGTCTCATACTTTTTCATTGAATCATCCATGCTAATTTATTTCCCCTTTTTATGCTTTCTTCTTGTGTGTTTAATAAACCTTAAGAAAAACAAAAAAAAAGTTGTAGCTTTTAATTAGTTTACTTTCCATGCTTGTAGTAGTAATTAAAAAGAAAACCCAAAAATATTTCTCGTTCTTCTTTTGCTTGTTGCGAGCTTTCCCGTGTAAATAGTTTTATTTCTTTTCTTTCCTTTGGGGGTCGATAGGAGAAGACTATAATGAAAATGTTAAAGTGGCTCTTATATGCATTATCGTTGATCTGACAAAGAGCCCATATTATCTTGTCTTCTCTCTTGAATTGAATGCTTGCAGATTCCACCTTAGTCCAATGCACGTGCACTATTATTATTATCCACAATATTCGGTTGTGCAAGTGAAAGGCAATAATGATGATTATATGATGAACTTATTGAGATGAGAAAAGCTGGTATGAACTCGACCTCTCTTGTTTTTGTAAATATGATTAGTTCATCGTTTCTGATTCAGCCTATTATGAATAAACATGTTTGCAATGTCAATTAGAGATTATAGTTGCTTATGCCATGCTTAATCAGCTAGGAGCTTATAATGGTTTACCTTGCGTGCCAGCATGCTATTAAACTGGTTGTGATGTGGTATGATAGGGTGGTATCCTCTTTTGAACGATTCAAGTGGCTTGACTTGGCACATGTTTATTCATGTAGTTGAAACAAAATCAACATAGCCTCTACGATATTTATGCTCATGGTGCATTAAATCCTACTCATGCTTGCATTCGGTGTTGATTAATTTTAATGCATGTTCATGACTGTTGTCGCTCTCTAGCTGGTCGCTTCCCAGTCTTTTTCTACCCTTCACTTGTACTAAGCCGGCATACTGCTTGTGCATCCAACTCCATAAACCCCAAAGCTATTCCATATGAGTCCACCATACCTACCTATATACAGTATCTACCTGCTATTCCAAGTAAATTTGTATGTGCCAAACTCTAAACCTTCAAATAAACATTCTGTTTTGTATGCTCGAATAGCTCATGTATCAACTAGGGTTGTATGTATCTTCCATGTTAGGCGGGTTATTCTCAATAGGAGTGGACTCCGCTCCTCACTCACGAGAAAATGGATGGTCACCGGGATGTCCAGTCCCATGGTTTATGCAAATCAAATCAAAATAACTGCAAACAAAACTCCTCCGGGACTGTTGTTAGTTGGAGGCACTCGTTGTTTCGAGCAAGCCATAGATTGATGCTTGTTGGTGGAGGGGGAGTATAAACTTTACCATTCTGTTTGGGAACCGCCTATAATGTGTGTAGCATGAAAGATATCGCCATCTCTTGGTTGTTATGTTGACAATGAAAGTATACCGCTCAAAACATTATTCATATCTATTTCAAAACCGAGCTCTGGCACCTCTACAAATCCCTGCTTCCCTCTGCGAAGGGCCTATCTATTTACTTTTATGTTGAGTCATCATCCTCTTATTAAAAAGCACCAGTTAGAGAGCACCGCTGTCATTTGCATTCATTACTGTTAGTTTACATTGAGTATGACTTGACTTGATCTCTTTTACCATGAATTGCAATGTCTAGTTAGTGCTTGATCTTTAAAAGTGCTCTGCATTTATGTTTTGCGGTCTCATAAAGGGCTAGCGAGATACCATCTTATTATATCATATCATGATTGTTTTGAGAAAGTGTTTTCATCCGAGATTTATTATTATTGCTCACTAGTTGATTATGTCATTGATATGAGTAAACATGAGACCTAAATATTATTGTGAATATGGTTAGTTAATAATCTTTGCTGAAAACTTGAATGTTGGCTTTACATATTTACAACAAGAAGAGCAAACAGAGTTTGTAAAAGTTTTTTTTATCACTTTCAATTTAACAACTGAATTGCTTGAGGACAAGCAAAGGTTTAAGCTTGGGGGAGTTGATATGTCTCCGTCGTATCTACTTTTCCAAACACTTTTGCCCTTGTTTTGGACTCTAACTTGCATGATTTGAATGGAACTAACCGGGACTGACGCTTTTTTCAGCAGAATTGCCATGGTGTTATTTTTGTGCAGAAATAAAAGTTCTCGGAATGACCTCAAAATCAACGGAGCATTATTTTGGAAAATATAATGAACATTGGAAGGAAGATCCACGTTATGGGGTGCCCCACCTGTCCACGAGGGTGGGGGCGCCTGCCCCCCTGGGCGCGCCCCCCTGCCTCGTGGGCCCCCTGACACTCCATCGACCTCAACCTGGACTCCATATATTCACTTTCAGGGAGAAAACTGAGAGAGAAGGATTCATCGCGTTTTACAATACAGAGCCGCCGCCAAGCCCTAAACTCTCTCGGGAGGGCTGATCTGGAGTCCGTTCGGGGCTCCGGAGAGGGGAATCCGTCGCCATCGTCGTCATCAACCATCCTCCATCACCAATTTCATGATGCTCACCGCCGTGCGTGAGTAATTCCATCATAGGCTTGCTGGACGATGATGGGTTGGATGAGATTTATCATGTAATCGAGTTAGTTTTGTTAGGGTTTGATCCCTAGTATCCACTATGTTCTAAGATTGATGTTGCTATGACTTTGCTATGCTTAATGCTTGTCACTAGGGCCCGAGTGCCATGATTTCAGATCTGAACCTATTATGTTTTCATCAATATATGAGAGTTCTTGATCCTATCTTGCAAGTCTATAGTCACCTATTATGTGTTATGATCCGTTAACCCCGAAGTGACAATAATCGGGATACTTACCGGTGATGACCGTAGTTTGAGGAGTTTATGTATTCACTATGTGTTAATGTTTTGTTCCAGTACTTATTAAAAGGAGGCCTTAATATCCCTTAGTTTCCGCTAGGACCCCGCTGCCACGGGAGGGTAGGACAAAAGATGTCATGCAAATTCTTTTCCATAAGCATGTATGACTATATTCGGAATACATGCCTACATTGCATTGATGAACTGGAGCTAGTTCTATGTCACCCTAGGTTATGACTGTTGCATGATGAACCGCATCAGGCATAATTCTCTATCACCGATCCATTGCCTACGAGCTTTCCATATATTGTTCTTCGCTTATTTACTTTTCCATTGCTATTATTATCATCACTACAAAATACCAAAAACATTACTTTTGCTACCGTTACTTTTTCTATCGTTACCACTACTATCATATTACTTTGCTACTAAACACTTTGCTGCAGATATTAAGTTTCCAGGTGTGGTTGAATTGACAACCCAGCTGCTAATACTTGAGAATATTCTTTGGCTCCCTTGTGTCGAATCAATAAATTTGGGTTGAATACTCTACCCTCGAAAATTGTTGCGATCCCCTATACTTGTGGGTTATCAGAACCCAGCTGAGGAGAAAGTTGAGAAGATAGTAGCTTCCTGGCAAGGGGGCTTACTCTCGTTGGGGGCGCATCTAAGGCTTGCTGAGACATGTCTGAGTAACACTCCTAGTCAACTATTATCTTTTTTCCGGCTACCTAAAGGAGTGGGTAAACGATTTGACTTCTTTCGTGCAAGCTTAGTTTGGCAAGAGAAAGATGGGGTTAGAAAGTATCACTTGGTCAATTGGTTGGATGTCTGCCAACCTAGAGACCAGGGGGACTGGGAGTTACTAATCTTGATGTTAAGAATATTAGTCTATTGTGTAAATGGTTGTGGAGGTTAGAAAATGAAGATGGTGACTGGTAGGAGATGCTTCGAGTCAAATATCTGCAAAAAAAGACTTTGACTCAATGCGAGGCATCTCCTGGTGGCTCACATTTTTCGAATGATTAATGAGTGTTAAAGATATTTTCTATTCATGCTACTAGAGAGTCGTGGTGGATGGTCGTGAAACCAGATTTTGGGAGGATACGTGGTTGAGTGACAAACCTCTCTGCCTTGTATTCCCTCATTTATATAACTTGACTTTCAATCAACACGTTACTGTTGCTAAGGTTGTGAGTTGGGACTTTAATTGTATTCGTTTTCGTAGATGTTTGCATGGAGAAACACTGAATATGTGGAATGACTTACTTGATATGTCCAGTCAGGTTACCTTGACGGAGGAACCTGACAAAGTTAAATGGTTGCTAACTAAATCTGGAATGTTTTCTGTTAAATCGCTTTATCATTATATTATCGCGAAGAATGATGTGTTTCCTTTCAAAATACTTTGGAGGATGAGGATGCCTCTAAAGGTGAAGGCTTTTGTTTGGCTAGTTATCAAAGGAAGGATACTAACCAAGGATAATCTTAGTAAGAAAGGGTGGTCAGGATATAAGCATTGTGAGTTTATGTGATGCTGATGAAAACATAGACCACCTCTTCTTTACTTGCTCTTTTGCTAAATTTCTTTGGAATGTGATCTGTGGGGCTTTGCGCAATCCAACCACCCCTAAATCTTTCTTTGATTTGTGTCAAAATTGGGTACCAACCTATACTCGCAAAAGATAGGGCTTTGGTGGCCGTTGGTGCTGCTGCCTTAATTTGGACTATTTGGAAAACAAGAAATAAATCTTGTTTTCAATGTGTGATTCCTGTCAAACCTACTAATGTATTTTTTACTCTGTGCTCTTTGTTGGACTCTTGGGTCGTCCTATAGAATAGAGGAGTACAAAAAATGCTTGACGCAGTATCTAAAGGACTCTCTCATGTGGCAAGTGGAGTCTTCAGGCGGGCGCATGGTTGGGGGCCTACAGTTCGAAGAATTTGCTGTTGAAGTCTGAGTTACTATTCATCACCCAGGGTGCAGAATAAATTATTCCTCACCCGAGGTAATCTTACGATCGTTTTATAATTAAATTACGTTTGGAATTCAAATAGTTACATTCCTATTGATTCACTACGTAAAATTTGACATAAGAAAATAAAAATATAGGTCACAAGACAAGAAAATTTACAGTTTATGTGTATTTTAGACTATGATTTTACGTTTGTAATTTTACATAACATAAAATATTTTTTACGGCGATTATATATTTTCTTACGGTCTCTTTTTGCGTCGGAAATAAGACAAAACTTACGGAACGTAAAATTACGATGCATTGATGGTAAAATAGGGTGACGAATAGCGAGACCCTATAGTGTTACTATTCATCACCCAGGGTGCAGAATAAGTTATTCTTCACCCGAGGTAATCTTACGATCATTTTATAATTAAATTATGTTTGGAATTCAAATAGTTACAATGGGAGTAAACTTCGGTTGTCATGCACCAGTGTTGGCCAGGTCCAGAGACTGGGTCACGTTACATGGCTCGCTGATGACAAAAGCAAGGGCTGGATTAAGAAAAAAGTTCTTCAGGCTACCGGTTCGAGAGATATGGGACGTGATATCGAATAAATTAATATGGATTCTTGTGCATTGGTGATGGATGTGAGTTGGTCAAGTGAGGCGTGTTTCTGCCCAGCCACTATGCCAAGAGAAGGAGTCAATGATGGGCGTCGGCTATTCGACGCAAGTGACGATACCTAGAATGTTTTCTGTAGACAGTTCACTACAGATGATTTTGACTAAAACAACACATATATATATAAATTGTGTAAAAAAATATTTATCTTCATATATATATAGTACATCACAACTTTGTCCATTTTTTTTGTATAATTTGCTTAAATGGAACTGTCTGTGGTAAACCTCTAAAAGCTGCATGTCCCGATCAAGAGATCTCCCAGTTGAACATGCGTGGTCGGTAAAATTTAAGGCTACCGTCATGTTTTGGCATTACGTGAGGTTTGGATGAGCAGAGATCAAACACATCCTTTGAATGCCCTGTGAAGGTCTCTCTCAAATAAGAGGCACACACCTAGCTAAGCACTTGCCACACACACAGATCTCTTTTTTTTTAATAACACACGGATCTCTTCTTCCCCACTCCTATGCTACGTGTCTGCACCCTATCTCCATGTCCAACTCACTCTCTACTGATGAGTGAAGACTTGCCTCGTTTGCTGCTGAAACCTGAAATCCCTTCGCTTTCCAAGATGGCGTGATTTTCTACTCTTCCCCTTTTTCTTTCGCACACAAAGCAGTGGTCATACTTGGACCTCACAGCTAATCCCCAGACCCATCTTCGTCCTCTTCCTCTGTTCATCTTCAGAGCTCGAGTCCAACATGCATCTAGCTCCAAGCCACCAGTATCCCTTCCCTCCATTCCTTCTGCCTCGTGCTTCTCAGATTCTCAAGCGGCTGGCGGAAGCGGGACAACAGATGCCGCATATGGCAGAGGACAGCTCTAGGACCGGGACCACAGATCTCTACAAAGACTTATATTTAAAAACGGAGGAAGTATATTCTTATTCTTGTTCGAACTGTCAATGTATGATCTTATACATATTTTTTTGGTGCAAGAGGAGATAGTTGTTGATATCTTTGATGTCATATGTATATGTATTAATTTACAAGGGGTGAGAAGAACCAAATCCATTTCATTTCATTTCTCCAATCAAACATCGAGATGTCACCATTCCATTCCACACATTGTCCTCAACCAAACATGCGAACGGAACCAACCCATTCTGATGGAATGGAACCATGACATTCCATTCCACTTCGTTCTTCAACCAAACACACCCTTAAGGCGCCGAACAGGAGCTCCCACCATGACCAGTCTTTTAGACGGCCCAAAACGAGGGAAAATAATCCCACCATGGCCTAATTAAAGTTGCAATTTTTCATTTTTTTGAGATAAGTGCTGCAAATGCCAGGTCTCGCTTATTACAAGACCAAAGCAATGTTCGCCTACAATGTCGCTCGCAGTGGGTCGACCCAATAACATTCCTCAACTAGTTTTGCAAATCTACTATGCACCAATTTGAACCAGTTTTGGTACCTTCATGAGCAGTTTTAGGAACCTTCCATCCAGTTTCAGGAAGGTTTCGACCTATTCATTTTTTTATTTTTTATTTCACTGGCTTTTTCCATTTTATTTTCTTTCTCTCTTTTTTTTCTATTTTCCAAACATGTGCCAATTCTTTAAATACATGTAAAAATTCTTACCTGTATAAGATGTGCAATTTTTAGAAACACATTGGACATTTTTATTCAAATACACATTGAATATTTATCCTATCACATATTTAACATTTGCAAAATGTACATTGCACTTTTTTTAATACACACTGAACATTTTTTAATACATGTTTGAACATGTTTTTACAATGTAATTAACATTAGAACGTGCAAACCTTTTTTTATGATTACAAATTATCTTTAATCGGCACAAACATTTTCTCTTTGTTATGATTTCATTTCTAAAATTGTGTGCACTATTTTTTACAGTTCACTACCAACTTTTTGAGAAATTTCATAAAACATAGTTTTAGATGCGCAATTATTTTTAAAAGTTGTGAACATTTCTTAAAATTATGTGAATACTTTTGATATTTTCGTACCTTTTTTAGTAATGAAATATTTTTAAAGGTGCGAACATTTCTAAATGGCACGGTCATTTTTTTAATATATGAACCATTTTGAAAATTCTGTGAACAAAATTTTACATTTCATGAAAATTGTTTTTATACACGGTGAAAGTTGTTAAAAATTGAAGCATAGTAATTTTTGAAACGTATATAGTTAGAATATTTTTTATATATAAAAAAGAAAAAGGAAAAAATATGAAGTAAAAGAACAGAAAGGGGGATGTCGGTATATAACTACATGGTGTGTGTTACCGCCCATGCTCTGTCCCATTATGGCCTAGCCCATACCATCAGCAATTGGTGAGACCTAAACGCACCCGACTACACCCACTCTGGTATGTCCATCTTTCGTCTTGAATGTGCTATGCATCTGGAGGCATATATAGACGAAAAATTCAAATAGTGTTCGGGGCTACTGGAGCTTGGTTTTTAAAAATAATGGAAAAGCGCATTTTAGTATCTATATTTACCTGTAAATTTCCTTGAAAAAGTGATTATTGCAGGCTACACAGAAGGAGGAAACAAAATTATGTCGATATATATTTAAGTTACTATTTGTTCTTATAGCTCCACACTCTTTATGTTGCGCAAAAAGGAGTAATATATTGATAAAATTTAACATGTACGTTGCAGACATCGTATGTGTAGAACATATTTCGAAAAAAAGAGAATTATATGTTTTGTATTTCTGAAAAAATGGAGCTCCGACACACCCGAGTGCGAAAACTACCTCGCTCCGTGGATGGACGTCTTGATACAACTAACCAAGCTAGAGAAACCATCTTAGGAGTCTTTGTGCTTCCTCGATTTCTCCCTACTCTTTCAATCTATTGCATCTTTCTTTACTTGATAATTAAAGTGAGATTGATGGTCTGAAAAAGGACACATGAGGACCTGTGTTGCTTACATCCTATACTCTAACAGGTTTGTCTTCGTCCCCTTCCTTTTATTTTCCCCAAATGACTTTACACCACCTTCCACGTGTTGCTAAAACCTCTACTGGATCGATTGCTAGCCCTCTCTATTCTTCATGACATGTCGTTCCCACCACCACATTATCGCCATTTCCCTTGACTAGTTGCTGCCACCATTGGTGCCACCCCATGAACCCCGACCAAGCACTCCCCTAATCTTGACATTAACTCATTACGCCGGTGCCAAGATCCCCCTAAGTTTCATTCAACCTCCGATGCCTTCATTTTCCTCCTAGATACCTTAATAAAGTTAATTAGTTGCTCTAAAAACACACCATGAGGGCTTAGGGAACTACAATCTCTTCCTTACTTTCTTTTCAGAAGACTTCGGAGGGCCTTCTGCAGTGTCACACCTACTCACCCCATCAACGATCCCCTCTTTCTCCTTTGTGTCACACCGGCCACATGCCACATTGGTAAATCTGATGCACTTGCACACACTAGCTAACAACGCCCCATTGCAGCAATCCTTGCAGCTTACGGAATGAGATTAGATGACAAAGTGTATTTATTATCTTGATGTCATTGAGAGTGATGTGGCACCTTTTGTGCATGAATTTCACACAACGATGATGCGAGTGTACCCACATCGGCCTATGGTCTTCGGACCACTCTTTGCCCCCTTTCACTTCCATACTGATCTTCCTTGGCCGGACCACTCATTTCATTCTCAAGCTCCGTGAGAAGAGATAAACCAATTCAAGATGTTTCGAATTTAGCCTTTACGTCATGTTCGTGCTTTAGGTTAGTTCGTACTCCGTAAGCCGCAAGTGCGAGTTTAGTCATGCTCTTATCAACGTGAACGATTACCTTTCCGCCAAACCAGAACGAGAGCCAAGAGGGGCGATCATATTGTCCTTATTTCTCTACGCTACAACATTTTCGGCGTTATAGTTTGACTATCTCGATCTATTCTAAGTAGCACCCGAAAAAGCACGCGCTAAGTGGATATGTACCAAAGCTATATCTCCATAACCAGAGTTGACTACTCATTGGTAGTGAAAAATAAACAAGATAGACATGTTTACTAACACAACAAATACCCAACAGTTGGTTGCCACAAGACATTTTCACATTTTAACATATTGAGAGAATGAAAGATAGGAGTGGTTTATACCCTAAAGTCGGAAGGAAAAGCTTAACATGATAGATCAATGTGTTCCACTCTTGCTAGACAGACGTGGCTTAGATCACGAGTTTGAGACGCGCCCGGGGATGGGGGCATTTTGGTTGGGATTTCAAAACAAACACCCAGGACAAAAAAAGACTCATGTGCCCTCAAGAGCATCTTCTTTCACTTGCATTTATTTCTGAAGTTGCCTCAATAACTATCCAAGACTGCCTTGATCTTTCCATTTATTACTCAAGCGCGCTGAGGCAACTCTGAACTAAGCGTAGGGTATGTCTAGTAATTATGCTTCAAACCGTCCGGCGCCTTGAAGAATGATGCACTATATCAGGGAAACATGAGCGACCAATGAGGATAGGAAAATGGGGGAAATATGTAGTAGAGAATCCTCCCTTCTTCTTTGCTTTCTTGCCTAAACCTTAAAACTCCAAAAGTAACCATTGGAACCTCATGGAAGCCGAGTTAAGAGATTCATTTTATTTATTACTTTGACTAAGTTATTCTAAAATATCAGAGCTAACAGACCATCTGATTGAATGTTTGAGACTCTCATAAGTATGGAAATAAAGTCTCTCCAGTCCTTTCCACAACTTATAAATTTCCTATCAACCTATCAAACCTAATTCCAGACAGAGTGAGTAGACCTTACTTTAATGTACGCGGTGTAAGATAATTAGAAACTCTTGATAGTATTTGGTATAATATCTTGTTCATTCCTAGGAGCAAAAAAGGAATGTCCTTTAGGGGCCTTTAGATACCAAGATTTTTGACATCTTGCTTTCATAGTTATGAATTGCATAATAGAAACAATTAGAAAATTGATTAGTAAGTCGTCCCTCATCCCTATTTGTATCATTTTGGGCCACTAGGCCACTACCCAGAACCATGTGAGAGCCGTATTTTTCAAAATAAATTGTCAGACTATGTTAGAACTATGGATTCTTTAGATCTAGTATTGGTACGCCTGGTTATTTTCCTTTGCTTATGCATGGCAAAGATTTGTCGAGTTCAATCACTACGACAAGAAATACTAAGTATATTTTGGTCAGGCAAAACCTAGATTTGAGATGCCACCCTACCTTACCGCTTGGCCATGTTGCCAAATCAGATCAATAATCAAGCAAAATCCTATTCCACTTATTTTACTAATTACCTAGTATTTGTGGGATGGGATTATTAAACCCTTTTTATTTTTTTAGATCGATGAATCCTTTTGTACTTATCCCTTCTAATAAATTCATTCCTATTATTTACTAGACCTACTTTTATTCTCTTTGACTGATTGCATCTCAAAACGCACATTGCTTAAGTACCTTGTCCGCAAAATGTATTGAACAATATAGTAGGAAAGCATGAATTGAGAATATAAGTCGCGTAGTTCAAATGGCGGGTGCGATTGCTCATATTATAGGTCTTGGTGAAATACTATCAGGTGAATTAGCCGAATTTGTATAGGTCAGTTATTGCTCAAAAATTGGAATCCAAAAATATTAGGACTTTATTAATGGGCGATGGGTTGATGATACAAGAGGGAAGCTTTGTAAAAGCAACGGGAAGAATTTCTCAGATACCCGTGAGTGAGGTTTACTTGGGTAGTGTTGTAATGCTTTGGATAAACCTATTGATGGAAAAGGCGAAGTTATAGCTTCCGAATCTACCTTGTTACATCTCTTGTTATCGTCATCTTGCTCATGTGATTGAGACTTCTTCTAGCTCCATCACAATCCTCTCTATTCTTCGTGTCATGTTGTTCCCACCGCCACATTGTCACCATTTACTCTGGCCAGTGATGCCACCCCATGCACCTTGCGGGTGATCACCTAAACCCCACATGAACTCATTACCTTTTGGTTTCGGTGGATGTCACCATCGACCCCATTAAG
>NC_041388.1:666451383-666485626 GCF_002162155.2 Triticum dicoccoides | reverse complement strand
TGCGGGCAAGTCCACACGCTAAACCTTCAAAGATTAATTATATGAAAAAACAAATCCATTTTTTTGGTGGAGTCCACCAATAAAATAGAAGGATCGACTCAATTCCAAATCAAACACTTGAGTGTGAATTAGAATATCTGAAACATTTCCAAAAAAAATATAAATAATCCTAATGTTGACCGATTTTTTCAACAACTTTGTTGTAAGTAAATTGCCTGAATTATGGATTTGGGCCAGTCGATTCGGGGGAGAAAGAAGTAGGCACAGGGACCGCCGATGGCATCGCCGGGGTGAGAGGTAGCGGTAAGCGGGGGGCGGGGTGGCTAGGCTGGCCAGTGAGCGCCGGGGGCCGTGGGTGACAAAGGTAGGCGGTTCAGCCGGTGGTCGCAGGCGGTTTGGGGGAAGAAGATGAGCATGCGAGAGTCAGAGGTTGAGGAAGGCCATCTTGCCGTTAACTTCACATCAAAAGGTTCCAAACAATCGATTGACCCAATTTGTGTTTTCAGTCACCTAACTCGGCCCTTAGCCCGCCCCATTTTATAACTAAGCGTTTCATCAGACGGAGATCATGTGGCACGATGGTGTGCATGGTTTTTGTATTCTCCCCGGTCCCCGTTTCCGTAGGCAGCATGCATCCACCCACCATATGGTACTCCATGCATGCATGATCCTGCAACTAACACCGCAGCCGGCCGCGCGCTTCCAGTCAATCAGCTCATCATTCGGCGTAATCGTTGGACGCATGCATCACATGCTAATTGACCCAGCCATATGAAGTGCATAGTTTGTTATAGTATTTGTGAAGCACCCGTGGCAGGTGACACCCGGGAAAAGTCATGGAATTTCTATGTCGAGCACCTACAGACACAGAGGCATGGGTACGAACCACGACAACTAACAAATACTAGCACGGATGACAAGTATTTCCGGACTAGCACGGGCGTCAGAGGGGCGATCGACGGGATATATGTTCCTTGCGATCGCCGGCAAACATGCCGCGATCCGATGCCTGCCCAAGCAACCGGGCCGGCATTTTCAGTCACGGGGTGAGGCTTGGCGCGCACGATCGATCTCGCACCGACGCAGGTCACATCAATCAATCAGTCAGTCAGTCAATCAATTCGATCCCGTTTAAGTACTCGATATCTCACCATCGACCCCGCGACCGAACCAGAATGTTTGGTGGGCTCGTGCCCTTTGCTGCCGCCCGACGAGGCGACGAGCAGACCACGCCCTCTCCCACCAAGCATCCAGCAACTCGGCCTCATGATGGTCGTGGATCCATGGCGATCAGCCGCCCATCTCCCGCTGCTTCCGCCTGTCGATTCGTGTTTGGTCGACCACCAGAGGCAACGCACGCAACGCGTGAGAAGTACTCCCTCCGTTCGGAATTACTTGTCGTAGAAATGAATGTATCTAGATGTATTTTAGTTCTAAATACATCTATTTCCGAGACAAGTAATTTCGAACGGAGGGAGTAGCAAACAGAGCAACAATGGCACGCAACATTCACGGGAAATGTACGTACGTACGATGAGATCTTTACAGGATTAACGGAGGAGAGAACTGATTCAGACTCAGGTCATCACATGAGGCCGAGTTGCATGTTTTCATCGGATCGGACGGCAACAACTCCCGAGGGCGGGTGCGTGCATGGGGGAGTTTACGGACTGTAGTTAACGTGTCAGTGCGTGCGTACGTGCAGCTAGCTGCTCGCCCGGGCGCTGTGGCCGGCAGGGGAGACAGCAGGACGCTTCTGCTTCTGCTTCAGCATCTGCGTGGGGTCGCCGGCGAAGAGCTCCTCCCATACGTCGGCGAAGGCGCGGAGGATGAGGTGGTGGTGGCGCGCCGAGTTGAGCGACAGGAACCGCTGCAGCAGCTCCCGCAGCTCCGCGCCACCCGTGATCCCGTTCTCCACCACCATCTCCGCCATGGACCGCCGGAACTCGCCCAGCGGGTCCTCCGTCTCCGTCACCACCGCCACGCTCTCCTCCTCCAGCCGCCCGCGCCCGCCTCCCCACGCGTCCCGCCGGTGCCGCGGCGGCCCCGCGCTGCACCGGCACGCCTGCGCCACGCCGTCCTCCTCCCGGGCGCGGACGCCCAGCGCGCGCACGCCGCGCTCCAGCTCGCGGAGCTGGCCCAGGAGCGCGTCCACGCTCGGCGCGCCCTCGGCGTCCTGGCAGGCCAGCGCCGTCGGTTTCGCTGCCGGGGCTGGCTTCGCCATTGCTGCGGCGCTCGACGACGACGACGACTTGGCCAGTGCCATCGTGGAGAGATTGTCTGCGACGACGGCCACCGACTTGGAGCCGCCGCAGCCAAAGATGAACCCACCCGCGCCGGCCTTCTTCCTCTTCTTGGGCTTGGCAGTCTCCACGCCGCCGCCGCGAGGTGTCGTCGCTTTCATGCCTTGATTCTCGAGCACAGTCAGTGTGCTGGCCGGGTACTTGGCTAGCGAGGAAGAGCTAAGGGAAGAAAAGGAACTAGTGCTCGGGCTTAAGAAGAGCCGGGTGGAGTGAAACCGAGCGCGCAGGAAGCTGCAGCAGCACTAGTGTCACACAATTCTTTTGTTGCGGGCACGTTGCACTCTAGTGGCGTGTGCAGAGTGCAGAGAGAGAGACACGCATATAGATCCAAGTAACTGGATTTCAATCGACTAAAAACTAGCAGTATCAGAGCACCAGCTGTTCGGTGGTCAGTGTCACTGTCTGGTAAGCCGACTGAATGCCACCAGCAGTAATAATTAGCACGAACCAGATGAAATGAAATGAAAGAAGAAAAAACGGTGTTTCCATCAGCGCACGGCGTGCCTTGCATGGTTGCCGAAACGACGGTGAGACGCATGCAGGCTAGCGTACGTGTTCCGGACGATCGAGTCTCCAAAAACTAAAACTCAGCGCGCACTGGCTGCGCCCGCTTGCGTTTCCTTGCGGTGATGTCCACCTCCATGAGAGGGACGTACCGTAGCCGTAGGCTTGCATCCGCAAGACAACTACAGGTCCACGCAAGCAAGGCCCAGAAACGAAGCTACGACCGGGAAACCAACGGCAAAGCTAGCGTCTCCTGATCCACGACGCTTGCGTCCGTCCCGCGCTACCTGCAGCGGGCGGAACAGGGAGCAAGACGAGGGAAGCGCCAGCGGGCGAGGTGGCGGGAGATTTGGATCACGTACGATACGGGCCTGATTATACATAACCAATTTGATTTGTGGATCAGAGGAGAAGGGTCCTACTGTCGCTACAAACTAATACAGTACTACTACATCTACATGCCTTGGAAGAAACGCGGTGTGTGCTGGAACCGGACGCCACTTTGTTTGCTTGCTTGCTGTCCCATTCATTTCATTTCATTTCATCCGCATGTATGTGTCGATCCGTTGCGTCTCTCTCTCTCTCGTCGCTTCACTTCGGCATATATACCTCAACTTGCCATCGCACTACTCCTGGGGCCTCTTCTAGATTAAACGTACTCAAACTCTCAAAGCATGTGGCTAGTTCTACTAGTTAATTGAGCCGAGCTGCTCACATACATGAGACAGCAGGTGTGACAGATAAAAGGAAAAATCTAGCGAGAGAAAGGAAAAGGAGGGAGATCGATCGAGAACATGGTTGCTCTCCATTCAAGTGTGCTTCCGCCGGCCTGCATCTTTTGTGAGCCTGCCTTTTGACCCGGGCACAGGGATTGTATTCGATGAAACATCTACCGTGCCCTGCATCACAATCTGTCAGGGGAAAAAGTTGATAGGGAGATTGGAAACAAGACTAGTGGGCTGCTGCTGGTCGGTGCAATGCAGCAGTGGAGCGGAATCGGAAGTCTTTTTTTTGGAATGTTGGCAGGAGAGCTGCCAAATTCATTGATTAGAAAGGAGTATTACAAATAAAACCCCCAAAGGAGGAATGCATCGTATAAAGACGAGTGCCAAAAAAGAAAAAAATGAAAAAAGAGGTTGCACGGTTTATTAAGGAAAACCGAGCGAAAACCTAAACAGCGCCTAGTTAAACTAGGCCTAAAGCACCACCAAACCCACAAAACGCCAGAAGGCCAACACCCGACTACACGCCTGGCCGGGCACTCGAACGCCTATGCTGCTACCAGAGTACACACCGAGAACCGTCGTACTAGTCCGGGCTGCCACAAGCATATCCACAAACCTCGACGGCACCGGATAGGAACGATATGTCCGATAGAGCGAAACATATGCCGCCCCGATCCCACGAGCATTACAGACATAACTTGTCTTGCGCTCCTAGCATGTGGAGGGTGCTCATGCTGCTCACCACCATCAGCGAGTGACCAATCCCAAATGGATGCACCACCAAAGACTCCCCGCTCACCACAACGCTGCCTGCTCCTGATCAACCACCCCACCACTAACCCTGGTGCTCTCTCACAAGACTTGACTCCAACGCAATGCTCCCAACAGAGTAATGACGCCACAGACGCCACCATCACACACGGTTTTCACCGGAAGACAAGAACTAATCAAGAAAGGTGTCGGATCCCCTCAATGGCGCCTCCAACAAGGAAAACCACACCCAAAAAGCATCGTTCGCCATCAGCCCCGACCAATGTCGGGCATGACTTTCGTCCGGGGACACGAGCACGTACGCCAGGGAAGGCGTCCCCGACTCACCACCACCAGACCAGAGCCAGCACCTCTCACATGTAGATCACTGGCCAGGAGGAGCACCACCGATGGTGCAAGACTCAAAGCAAGGTTCGAAACCTGCACCAATGCAGACCACCATCCCGTCGGGAATCCCCACACATCCAGCTTGAAGATCAGTCACCAACCGAGCCTCCACCTGCACAAGCAGCAGACCGGCTGAAGAATAGCCAGATCCTTGCCTGGCACCACGCGCCGCGCCCCGAAGGTCGCCGGCACGTCACCCGGGAGATCCGCACCGGGGAAGCATCCCCCCTGCGCCAAGCAAACAGGGCCGCCAAAGCCCAGATCGGACCTGGCCCTGCTACCCACGCGCCCACCTCGCGCCGGCGCACACGCGCCCCTCCACGCCGCCCCGTCGGGGCCACAGCCTCCTCCGGCAGGCCGCCCTGGCCACTGCACCTGCCCTCTCCTCCGGCCGCTCTGGTGACCGTGCATGCCCTCTCCTCCGGCCGCCCATGGCCACAGCGCCGCCAGGAACGCAGCAGCCCCCAGATCTGCGCGGACTGACTCCCAGCAACCGCGCTAGCACCGCACGAACGCGGCTCCGCCCCAACGCCGCCAAGCACCATGGCCAGCAGCGCCTCAAGCTGCTCAGAGTCTGTTAAAAGGAACAAGTCCTGCTTTTCTTTTAGGGTCGAAACAAGTTCTGCTTACACTGTTTTTTCGGGCCAGGGCCCAAGAGGCCTTCGCCTCTCTCTCTCTGGAGCAACTAGTTGGCGAGCAAGGAGCCTCACAACAATCAGTGTCATTTGGCGCGCTCTGAGCCGCCCGCCACATGTCGCGTTCTGGGCGCTTCCTTCGATTTTGTTTCTTTTATTTTCCAACAAGCGTTTTCGGCTTTTTAAACGTTTTTTAATTTTTTCGACGTTTTGATTTTCCATCGGTCTTCCTTAACTTTTGGGCCAAAAAATTTTTTTGCACAAAAAGAAGTGTTTTTTTTGCTTCCGTGAGAGGCACAATTTTGCTTTTGAGAGAGGCATAAGCCATGCCTCTCGAAAATAAAAAAAACATGTTTTCTGTTTTCTTTCTTCAGCCAGAGGCACGGTTTTGCTTTCGTGAGAGGCATGATCGTGCCACTTGGAAATGAAAAAAATTGTTTTCTTTTTTTTCTTTCATTAGAGGCACGGTTTTGCTTTCGCGAGAGACACGACCGTGCCTCTCGGAAACGAAAAAAAACGGTTTTCTGTTCTTTTTTCCTTCCGCGAGAGGCATAGTTTTGCTTCCGCGAGAGGCATGGCCGTGTCTCTCGGAAATGGAAAAAAATGTTTTTTGTTTTTTTTCTTTCATTAGAGGCACGGTTTTGCTTTCGCGATAGGCACGACCGTGCCTCTCGAAAACGGAAAAAAATTGGTTTTCTGTTCTTTTTCCTTTCGTGAGAGGCACGGTTTTGCTTCCGCGAGAGGCATGGTTATGCTTTCGTGAGAGGCACAGCCGTGCCTCTCGGAAATGGAAAAAAATGTGTTTTTTTCGTGAGAGGCACTGCCGTGCCTCTTTTGGGAAGGCAAAAAAACCATGCTCCCGGTTCGGTTTTTTCGTCCGGTTTTTGTGAAAAAATAAGTTTGGTCAAACCTATCGACATGGGATCTAGTTTTAAAGATCTCGACGCGAGGAATCCAATGGTGAAAACTATTTGAGATTTGAACGCACGGTTTAAAAGATAAAACGTTTTGAATAAACAAATCTACGAAAAAGGGAAAACTTACAAGTTGCGACAAGTGATGTTCATGCAGCATGCCACCTGTCACAACCTGAAAGGTGGAAGTGATCTTTGTGAGGAGTACTCCGTAATTAGTGATCTCTTTCTAGGGCTATTTCTCACCCATTGCGAGATAAGAATTCGGTCTCGCATCTGGCGCAGCGCTACTGGGCCGGCATGTACTATAGCTATCGTCCGAGTTCTTTTCTCTGTGGCTTTGTTTATCGGTTTTCACTGTTTTCGGCACTTTATATGGTTTTTCTTTGGTTTTTCTTTTTTTTCTTTTCCATTTTTCAGTTTTCTTGGGTTCCCTTTTTGGTTTTCTTTGATTCTTTTGGACTTTCAGTTTTACTTTTTATTTCTTTTTGTCTCAACAAATGTCTGCTTTTTCATATACATGGTTTTCTTATACATCATGAACATATTTTTATACGCGTTTAACATTTTTTAAATATATGTTTTCATGTCTACTTTTTGAATAGACATTTTATATTTTTCTGAAAGTGCTATTGTGAGCTTGAGCACACAGTCACTGGAACTCGGATGAATAGTAAATTTGGAATGAAGAGTGAAAATATTCAAAGATTTCTGATTTTTTTTCAATAAACATTCAAGTTTTTCAACACCCGTGCAAAATTCCGCAATAGAATCACACTTTGTGGAGGTGTGGACAAAATACAAAATCGATGCTCCAAATTGCCTCCAAAACATTATATTTGCACACACATAAAAAACAACAATGATTTTAAATCTGTTTACTAGTTTTTTGGATTAAACTATCCATCCGAGTTCTTGTGAGCTCAAGCTCATATAGTCCATGTCCTATGTTTTCTTTCTTCTATCAAAATAAGGTGTTGCTAACGGCTGTTGTCAAATAATGGCATTGGCATCTTGCTTAGACTGGCTTTTCAGGGCTACGGCCTCTATTAGCGTGTCCAGTCTTAAACTCCGACGGATGAACTCGAGGAAGTCTGATGGGAGCTTGCATGTCCATGTCCTCCTATGTTTTCAAATATCTTATATAGGCCATGTCCTATGTTTTTATTGGCATCTTTGCGACAATCAGTGGCGGAGGCAGGGGGGTGGCCCTCCCCAACATCCTAATTTCCTTTGTATTATGCATATGAACAGTGACATTTTTTTACTGTTGCCTGCAACCGGTCCTTCCCAACATCAGATTATACGCATTTCTGTATCCGCCACTGGCGACAGTAGGAGTCTAATGGGAGCTCGAGAAAGCAGCATGAGTAGTAGGCAGCTCGCCGGACGATTCCAAACTCCGACGGATGGGTGAACTCTCGTTCTCTCTCACAAATCATGACCTTTCACTCTTCAGTATAATAGCTTGGAGATCGGATGAGATCGGTGGACACTGTAATTTTGGTGGTAGCATTGCCACGTAAGTAATACTCCCACTGTCTCAAAATATAAGTTTTTTTCTAAGTCTTATATTTTGAGACAGGGAGAGTAGTACAAAAAAAATTCCTGAAGAAAAAAAACTAGGCCTAGGTCATTTTTCCCCCTAATATGTTGCACGGATCGACTGGTCGAACCATCGAATCAATGGAGATTGGAGCAAGCTCGTGTGGTCGGTTGAGGAACAGAGTCTGCTTCCTCTGCGAACCCCGCGCCGCCCTTCCGTCCAGCTCGCCGCTTTCCACCAAGCTGCACCGCCCCCGTCGACCTCGTATCTGCGCCGCACCCCCTCTGGGGCCTCCTCTTCGACGCACCGTGTCCTCATTCTCCGGGACGCGCCGCCCCCCTCGCCTCCGCCCGGACCGCGCGGCGCCGCCTCCCCGTCTCCGCCCGCCACTGCCTGAGCAGCTCCGCGCGGCGGCAAGACCTCGCCCAAGCCGGCCGCACCAACCCTCGAGGCAGCTTACAGGGGCACCTCATATCATCCCTAATTTCACTAACATATTTACTGCACTTAGTAAAAAGCAGGGCTACATTAATCAGTACTGTTCCAATACTGGCTGCATTATGCCATAAATTGTTCATTTCTAGCTGTCTGGCAGGTCATACTTCTAACACCAAACAAATGTTTAGGAAATACTATCACTTGTAGCCAGTATGTCAACAGTATGCGGTGGTTTTCATTCTCATACACAACAAATATGATCTCAGCTTATGCTTTTACGAAGAAATAACAGTTAACATTGTAGTATTAGGCTATTAGCTACAGGTAAGAGCGCATATGTTTTCTGCTTGCTTAAGAACTTAGGCCACTAAAGTATAATAGTACTGTTGATAATATCATAAGCTCATAGCCTTAGTATAACAGTTGCTAATATGTGGCTTCGTGTGCAGGTATTTGCTTTGAGAGATGCAGGGGATTTAGCAGAGAATGCAACGGCTTATGTCAGTTTGGAGCCCTGCAACCACTACGGGAGAACCCCTCCCTGCACTGAAGCACTCATCAAAGCCAAAGTTAAGGAGGTTGTGGTGGGGATGACTGACCCAAATCCTATGGTAGCATCCAAAGGGATTGAAAAACTCAGAAACGCCGGGATAGATGTAAGGGTTGGCGTGGAGGAAGCATTATGTCTCAGATTAAATGAGGCTTACATTCATCGCATGCTTACTGGGAAGGCCTTTGCAACTTTGAGGTAAATAGTGAACTACAGGTATCTTGCTAGAATTCTAGACTGGTAATATCAGCACACACATTTTTGCCACTTTTTAAATATAGGAATAGGTTCATTTTTAAATATAAGTTGCACAGTATGTTCAAACTTTGTGTTTTAAATCTGTGGTTAGGAAAACGTAGTACACTCATTGCTTCAGCTACTTTGGTGTAGTGATATTTGTATTTTGTACCGTTGCATGCCATTTTCTTTAGTCCTTTTCGTCTGAATATAGTGTGTGACGCTGCTGCTGATGTTTATCTGTTCTCACTGAAGCAGAACCACACTCTCGATGAACGGAATTGTCATAAATCAAATTGGGAGCGGAGCTGATCAACCAGGAGGATACTACTCGCAATTAGCGAAAGAATACGACGGAGTTATAATTTCAAGCGACATGGCCAAGGCGACTACCTTACCAATATCACGCGAGGCTGGCGCAAAGCAGCCTCTTTACATCATCATAGCGCAGGAAGAAGGTTCCAAATTACACATCCCGTTTCTCGACGAGGAGTCTGCATCTAGCGCCATAGTCCTGGCCGATAGTCCCGTCACTGTGGAGCCATCGGGAGTCAGCGTTTCTGTCCTCGATCAGATGAACCTGGAGTCCGTCCTTCAACTTCTCGCAGATCGAGGGTTATGTAGTGTCCTGGTGGATTTCATAGATGACGGGGCTGGCCTAGTGTCGCTGCTGAAGAATTTTCAGGAGGACAAGCTGGTGCAGAAGGTTGTTGTGGAGCTCTCTCCTGTCTGGATGGTGAGCCCAGGGCTGAGCGACCTGGCGTTTGGTGGCAGCCAGTCGTTTCCACTGAAGAATGTGGAGCACAAGGAGGTGAATAGAACTTTGCTGCTTGAGGGATATTTGTAGCATCTTATCTTTTCTGTCTGATGAGGATTTGTGGCCTCCTGTTGTAAACACCCATCCATGTAAACTTGAGCCTGAACCTGCATTCATGCGGAGCTGAATTCATTTTCTTTTGTTCTTCCATGGACAAATAGTTCTTGTAAGGTAAATCCAGCTTTTTTTGTTCTCGGTCCTGCTTGTGAAAATTATTGTGAGTAACAATTGTTGTTCTCGGTCCTGCTTGTGGAAATTATTGTGAGTACAATTGCGGGCTTGTGGCACTTGTGAGTGCAATGACAGATTGTACAGTTTTGTTTGTATTTATTTATTTATTCCATCTTACATAAAATGTTCTATTTTTCCATCTGCTATGGGATATCTGGAAATGTTAAAATGTTCTTTCATGGACAAATGGTTCTTGTAAGTTGTAAGGTAGATCCAGCTTTTCTTGGCTGGTGGGTTGGGGATACCACAATCCCTCTAACCATCCAACCACAGGTTAATTTGCAAAAAAAAACAGTTAAACAATAGAAATTAAGCATGTTGATGCATAGTTCAAAAAAGGAAAGATAGCGGAGAAAGTTAAAGAGGACATTGACTATCTGTGTTTAAGTTGCTTGCATTTTGATTATAACTACAAAGTTAGTTTATTCTTGACAAAATATTAACTCGTGGCGCTGCGGTGGAGTAAGAAGAGGAGATGGAAGCAGGCAGGCCTACTATAAGGGGTAATCGAGGGGTTCTTCACAAAATTGGCACCGTGGGCGAATAGCGAGTAGTCAGCCAAGATTTGTTATTGGGGTGGAGGTTGGCACCTGGCCACCTGTAATTAATTTGTAACAAAATCGTGGAGGAAGTCTTCCCTATCCTCTTTAATATATGATACACACACTTGTGCGTATTCAAGAAAAGAAAAGAAGATGAATGCCGGAGATGATAAAAACTAGAGGGTGATCCAGACAACGAGGCATGTGGAATTAGGTGATCTTTGTCTGCAGGTTTGGCTCAAGTGCTGCAATAGTGATAAAAGAAAGATTCATGGATTATTTGTTGTAAACAAATATTTCTTCTATTTTGGGTGGCTATGTATCTAGTTGAATGTGCCAAGTGAAGTTTCAACACTCTTCAGCGAAATGAAATTTGAAGGAGAAGAGTATGGCTATTGAACGATCCAATTTTCATGGACTAAGATCATCTACAACCGGATTCTCAAAATTGACTGGGCGGATACAGGATCACTAAGTGGACAGGAGAGAGAGGAAAATAATTGACCCAATCAGACCCCTCAAAGCCTCCTTAATGTCCGTGTTGTCCGAGACCCCTTCGTATTACCCTCATGTATGAGATGAGTATGAGAAGTGTCCGGTAAGTGGTCCTGCGTTTACCACATAGAATTTGACCCATCACTAAGCATTTTTTCTTTATTATTTATTTTATTTCTCTCTTCTTCTTCAACAATCACATGCATGTAACCAAACATATAGAAAAAAATTGAGGAACATGGTTGCATGGATAGACAAATAGAAAAGACTCATGCTCTAATGAACATGGATTTTGAGGGAAGACCATCATGGGTAGCTTTATTGATTAATGCATAAAGATACATCGTCTATGAGCTTGCTCACCAGAAAATCTGGAGGCTCGTCAGTCCAACTAGAAGAAAGTTTATTACAATAACTAAAATTAGCTAGCACATGCGCCGCTTGATTTGCTGATCGAAAACAATGCTTAAAGTTGACCTTCCCAATCAAGATAGAGATGTCCACACATTCCGCGAATATCGCTGCCGACGCGTCCCACCAAGTATTCTGACCAGAGCAGTAGTTGATCACCGTTAGAGAGTCATATTCCGCTTCAACTCGCTGAAACCTAGGCTATTTGCCAAATTCAGTCTGTCCCTCATTGCCATTGCCTCTGATGTCATTGCGTCCGCTGCATATGGGATAAACTTACATTGAGCTGCAAGGAAAATACCTCGTTCATCTCTAATAATTGATGCCGTAGCTCTAACTCCTTGCTCCGCAAAAAAGGTCGCGTCCACATTAAGTTTGATGAACTTTGGGTCTGGCTTCAACCATCTTTCCTCTTCTGTCACAACTATCCTCGCCATGGCTCGTTGATAGTTGCTTGTAATTGCCAAGACCGACAAAGTCCATCTTACCATCGGCGGGCAACTCTCATTATGTGTTATCAGGCGGCGTGTCCACCAGAGGTACCAACATCCCACCATTACGACATGTTTAATCTCCAATGTCGGCATTAGAGGTAGTGGTGTTTGATCAATAGACAAGATATACTCCATAATAACTGACCCAGATCTATCAATATTTGTTGCGGTGTTGATGAAATCTGTCAATTCAAGTCGGCTCCACATACCTCTTGAGTGAATACACATGAAGAATAGATGGCGAATATCTTCAGAGCTCTTGTGGCAAATTGGGCACCCTCCAATTGCCCCAACATGTTTATTAGCGAGTATACCTTTTAGGGGCAGAATTCCGTGCAGTTAAACAGACAAAGCAACAATAAACAGTTAACAAGTTACGAGTTTGACATGTTCTTCCTTCCCGGCAAATGGGCCTTGTATCTGAGAAAGGCCCAGAACAATTTGGGACAGTGTGACCCATCCGTGCTCACTAGGCACACCGGGCCCTCGGCAGCACCCGTCACTCCTAGCCACGGCGATGGTGACGGTTGCAGACAATAGAATTTCGCTGGCGCCGGGCGTCCGTCCGTGCTCGGAGAAGAAGGCGAGTGCGATGGCAGCAAACGTGGCGCTGCCCTCCACCTCCGCCTCCTCGGTCCTCCGTCGCCGCCTCCCTCCTCGCCGCTCCGCCTGCCCCCGCAGAGCAGCCTCCAGGCTATCCATCGGTACGTGCTCCTCTACTTCTCTCAAAACTCAATCCAACTTCTTATTTTCACCTCGCCGCCGTACGACCTGCGCTGAAGCTTACTTCCGCCGTGCTCCTGGCTGTGTCGATGGTCTTCAGCAGCGAGGCGAGGGCAGGCCATGGCCAACCCCAATATGAAATGCTGGCCGTTTAAATTTAGATAGGGTTTGAGGTGCTCTGGCAGCCATGACCTGCAATAGCTGTGACTCTGTCTGTGTGGGTACCAGCTTCAATTTCCAGGCCCAATTCATGGCATTGCCATGGCTGTAGCTGTGGCTATGGATGCTACTACTATATGTTTTTATGTGTCATTTTGATCCTGTCTTGTGCAATTGGGCAGTGGCTGCGATGAGCGACGACCCACTCAAGGAGTGGATCCTCGCAGAGGGGAAGGCCACCCAGATCACAGGGACCAGCTCCATTGGGCGCGGCTGCATCAACGCCGCCCAACGCTACGACACCGATGCTGGCTCCTTTTTTGTGAAGACCAGCAGGTGTGCTAGAACCAATTTATGTTCAGAATTAACTCATCATAAAGTGGAGTAGCGCAAGTAGTGATGTTGGTGGCAACAATGGAATGGAAACGTATTGCTGTATGCCAGGCGCATTGGTCCAGCTATGTTTAAAGGGGAGGCTCTGGGCTTGAAGGCGATGTATGACACCAAGTCAATCCATGTCCCTTTGCCGTACAAGGTCAGCGAAAACTCAGACTCAAGAACATGTATAAACTAGTAGGAGTACAAGATAATCATAACTATTGTTCATGACTGAAACTGCACTACACCATAGTTGCAGAGCTAGATACTTATTCTGATTGGTATACATACTCTTATTTCAGTTATATTCATCTGAAGGTCATTGGCTGCTTCTTATCTAGCAACTAATAGTTAGCATCTTAGCAGAGATGTTCTGAACTATCTTTATTTTCACTACCTGACACCTTGCCTACAGCCGCCTGTTCTTCTTCACTTCATTTCTTACTTTGTGTCCCTTTTTATTACAGGTTGGTTCATTACCAACTGGTGGTTCTTTTATCATCATGGAGTATATTCAATTTGGTCGTTCTAGGGGTGACCAGGTAACCTTGTCCAGAAACCCCTTTCGTTCAAAGAAAAAGGTAACTTGTAGCTTTTGTTGCAAGTTTTTATGTAAATCATGCATCATTAACAAACAACTTATTGTCAGACAGCTCTAGGAAGAAAGCTGGCTGAAATGCATAAAGCTGCAAAATCTGACAAGGGCTATGGTTTCTATGTTGAAAATACTATTGGAAGGTAAAATTAAGCGCTCGGTATTCTAAAACTGAACTTATCCCTTTATTATGAAGTCCATCTCCAGTGGTGTGGCTTGCAACTCATGTTTGCTTTGAAATATTGTTCTTTTTAACCCACCAATGTTCCTGATGTAACACTCCACAAATCAACACTTGGACTGCTGACTGGATTGAGTTTTACTCAAAGCATAGACTGGGATACCAGTTGAAGTTGATATCACAGCGGTTCGGAGATTCAGCCATATATGAAAAAGGTACATAAGAAAGGAGAAGAAATGTGGAATTTGACCTATATGTTCCCATTCCTTCTGATGGACACATCATTAACTGACTGCTAGCCATTTTTCTCTTGATTGCAAGTTCGTAGTAGTTCAAGTTTTTCATGTAAGTTCCTCTTGTGCAGGTCAGCAATTGATTGAGAAAATGCATCCACTGTTTGACGGTGCTGTTATTGAACCATGCCTGCTTCATGGAGATTTGTGGAGTGGAAATATAAGCGCTGATACCAATGGAGATCCTGTAATATTGGATCCAGCATGCTACTGTATGTAAAATTCACTATTTCTTGCCCTAATTCCAGAATCACAATCATTGTATGCAATATGTTGATTCATTTTTTATAAGAAAATTGTCGATCAACATACACACGAACCAAGTGGTTATTAATTTGTTTGGAATCACTGACTTTCTTGCACAGTTTTGTTAGAACCCGTAGATAATCGTTGAAGAAACGTCACCATTGTTCTTTAACTGCAGATGGACACAATGAAGCAGAGTTTGGGATGTCCTGGTGTGCTGGATTCGGAGGGGAATTCTACCGCTCCTATTTCGAGGTATCTGATACTCATTTTGTTCCACTACATGTTTCGTAATAAAACAAGATAGTAGAATTTGTGTATCACTCCCATAAAATGCAGCCCCTCACCTCAAGCTGTACTTGTTGAATTCATCTGCATATTTTCCAACACAGCTCGCTGACTGCCTGACTGCTTGTCTTTCTCTCTTCCTATTTAACTATATCACGTCTTGTGCCGGGTGGGCCTCTCAATTTACTGTCCTGATGGAAAAGTTAAATGTAACATACTGAACTGTTATTCAGGTGATGCCAAAGCAGCCAGGCTTTGAGAAGAGGAGGGACCTGTATCTCCTATACCACTACCTGAATCACTACAACCTTTTCGGCTCTGGGTACCGCTCCTCGGCTATGTCCATAATCGAAGCCTGCCTGCAGATGCTGAAGGCGTAGCCTCGTCTTCTTTGAGAACAAGAATTTTCCAACCTCTGCTTCTCAGTGAATTCTGTTAACGAACAATGCATGTATAAATGCCATGTTCTATGTGTACCCCTTGATATGTTGTGGATTCGCAGTGAAATCCTTACATTCTGTTGTAAAATCATTACCAACTAAAACTTCCTTATATGATTACATCTGTAAATATATATCAGTAATAATCCATCACTGTGTTCCTGGCGCACAAATGGGTGTGACACAAAAATAGTGTATCCATCCCTCCCCTTTCATCTTTCCTGTGGTGGACTACAGACGCAGCCATTCCATAGATTCAGCTCCACGGATTCCATAGATTCAGCTCCACGGAGGTAGAGTGTTCAGGGCAGCTCCACACGCTTCGACCGTGGAGTTGGGAGCTGGTGCCTTCCCCAACAGGCCCTCAGACAGTGTAATGAGGACAGAAGTGAAATATGTATACTCTTGTGAAGGAATCTTTTGTTACAGCAGCAATCAATGAAGAGAATCATGTCTTTTGTGAAAAAGCCTCATCTACATCAAAACTTCTTTTCTGTTGAACCCTAGATTCAAGTAAAGAGAAGGGGTATATGCTGAGAGGAAGAGTTGAAGACTTACGTTAGGTGAACAGTTTGCGCCAGTGGGATCATAATCTTTTTTTTTCAGGAAAACGCAAGAAGGGCTTGCATTTCATTGCTTTGGAAAGGAAGGGAGTCTCGGTTACAATCCTCCTAGGAGGGAATTACAGTGTCTGGGGGCATATCAGTGCACGTGCCAGGTTTGCGGCAAGATGGCATGAAGCCCTAGGGCGCCGGCTCTGGCCCAAAGGGCGGCCTCATCTTTGATCTTCGTGAGCCGGTCGGACGTCGAGGGTTGACCTCTGTTGAAGACGCAATCGTTGCGGTGCTTCCATATCATCCATGGGACGAGGTGGGTCACGGAGGCGAGGCCCTTGCGCATGGGCCACCAATCATTGAGGGAGATTTCTCGGTCGGGCGGGGTGCAGGGGATCATAATCTTAGCCAGCATCTTGGTCAATTAGTCCGCAGTGACGTATAAATCGTGTGAACAAGCAAGTACTGCGTGGCCAGCTGAGACACTTTTCTTGAAGTACATGATCATGCCATCTACATTTCATTCGTGAAAAAAGAGTTAATTCAACCAAGGGATCTTATGATCGTGAATAGGACGAAGGTTACTTCTATGTTTATATAGTTCCATCCACTGGTTGTATGAAAGTAGTGATTCCTAATACAAAAGGGCAATGAATTGATTGCATATTTCCTAGAGAACCTTACCATTCCGATTTTGTCCTACCAATAGTCCAAGCAGGAACAGGAGCCGTTCTTGAAGTGGTGGAATCGGTTTCGATCCCTGACAACTATAACCCGATCATAGACCTCTGAGACTATCTTCATGACAGAGTGACAATCCTCACAGATTCTCAGGTTCTTCACTATGCGGATGACAGCCCCTCTTGTCGTGCTTATGAGTCTCAAGGCAAGCGCGAGTTTCTCGCTGTGCTGCGAGATGCAAACTTCTTTGTCCTCCTCATCAACGTCAAAGGTGACTTCTTTAGTTAAAGGCTTGTAGCCCTTGAGGCTTAAGGTCTTGCAAATCTCATCAAGCATTGCATATATTCGATCAGACTGAGGATGTGAACGGTCCCCGGACAAGAACTCGTAAACCACACCATTCAGCTCAACAATGCTGGATCCTGGAGGTTTGTATATCTCATGTTCTTTCATTGAGCTCCTTGCTGCTACGTCTTGAGCTTGCGTTGGTTTTTCCTGAAGAGGAAGGGATGATGCAGCAGAGTAGCGTAAGTATTTCCCTCAGTTTTTTAGAACCAAGGTATCAATCCAGTAGGAGCCCACGCTCAAGTCCCTCGTACCTGCACAAAGCGATAGCTACTCGCAACCAATGCTATTAGGGGTTGTCAAGCCCTTCACGGTCATTTCCGAGAGTGAGATCTGGTAGATATAATATTTTTGGTATTTTTGATATAAAGATGCAAAGTAAAAAGTAAAGGCAAAGTAAAAAGCAAAGCAAGATTAAAGTGATGGAGATTGATATGATGAGAATAGACCCGAGGGCCATGGGTTTCACTAGTGGCTTCTCTCAAGAGCATAAGTATTCTATGGTGGGTGAACAAATTACTGTTGAGCAATTGACAGAATTGAGCATAGTTATGAGAATATCTAGGGATGATCATGTATATAGGCATCACGTCCGTGACAAGTAGATCGAAATGATTCTGCATCTACTACTATTACTCCACTCATCGACCGTTATCCAGCATGCATCTAGAGTATTAAGTTAAAAACAGAGTAACGCCTTAAGCAAGATGACATGATGTAGAGAGATAAATTCACGCAATATGAAATAAACCCCATTTTGTTATCCTCGATGGCAACGATACAATACGTGCCTTGTTGCCCCTTCTGTCACTGCGTAAGGACACCACAAGATCGAACCCAACGCTAAGCACTTCTCTCATGGCAATAACTACCAATCTAGTTGGCCAAACCAAACGGATAATTCGAAGAGACTTGCAAAGATAACCAATCATACATAAAAGAATTCAGAAAAGATTCAAATATTATTCATAGATAGACTTGATCATAAACCCATAATTCATCGGTCTCAACAAACACACCGCAAAAAGAAGATTACATCGAATAGATCTCCACAAGAGAGGGGGAGAACTTTGTATTGAGATTCAAAGAGAGAGAAGAAGCCATCTAGCTACTAACTATGGACCCGAAGGTCTGAGGTAAACTACTCACACTTCATCGGAGGGGCTAGGATGATGTAGAAGCCCTCCGTGATGACGGCCCTCTTCCAGCGGAGCTCCGGAACAGGCCCCAAGATGGGATCTCGTGGATACAGAAAGTTGCGGCGGTGGAATTAGGTTTTTGGCTCCTCCTCTGATCGTTTGGGGGTATGTGTGTATATATAGGAGGAAGAAGTACGCCGGAGGAGCAACGAGGGGCCCACAAGGCAGGGGGCGCGCCCTAGGGGGGGCGCCCCCACCCTCGTGACCGCCTCTTTTGTTCCTTGGAGCAGGGTCCAAGTCTCCTGGATCACGTTCGGTGAGAAAATCACGTCCCCGAAGATTTTATTCCGTTTGGACTCCGTTTAATATTCCGTTTATCCGAAACACTGAAATAGGCAAAAAAACAGCAATTTTGGGCTGGACCTCCGGTTAATAGGTTAGTCCCAAAAATAATATAAAAGTGGAAAATAAAGCCCAATCTAGTCCAAAACAGTAGATAATATAGCATGGAGCAATCAAAAATTATAGATACGTTGAAGACGTATCAGGCATCCCCAAGCTTAATTCCTGCTTGTCCTCGAGTAGGTAAATGATAAAAAGAGAATTTTTGATGCGGAGGGCTACTTGGCATAATTTCAATGCAAATCTTCTTAATTGTGGTATGAATATTCATATTAGAAAGATTCAAGACAAACGTTTATATTGACATAAAAAATAATAATACTTCAAGCATACTAATAATGCAATTATGTCTTTTCAAAATAACATGGCCAAAGAAAGTTATCCCTCCAAAATCATATAGTCTAGCTATGCTCCATCTTCACCACACAAAGTATTTAAATCATGCACAACCCCGATGACAAGCCAAGCAATTGTTTCATACTCTAACTTTTCCAAAACTTTTTCAATCTTCACGCAATACATGAGCGTGAGCCATGGATATAGCACTATAGGTGAAATAGAATGGTGGTTGTGGAGAAGACAAAAAGGAGGGAAAGATAGTCTCACATCAACTAGGCGTATCAACGGGCTATGGAGATGCCCATCAATAGATATCAATGTGAGTGAGTAGGGATTGCCATGCAACGGATGCACTAGAGCTATAAATGTATGAAAGCTCAACAAAAGAAACTAGTGGGTGTGCATCCAACTTGCTTGCTCATGAAGACCTAGGGCAATTTAAGGAAGCCCATTACTGGAATATACAAGCCAAGTTCTATAATGTAAAATTCCCACTAGTATATGAAAGTGACAACATATGAGACTCTCTATATGAAGGACATGGTGCTACTTTGAAGCCCAATATATGAGACTTGCTATATCATGGTGCTACTTTGAAGCACAAGTGTGGAAAAAGGATAATAGCATTGCCCATTTTTATTTATTTTCTTTTTTGGGGGCCTTCTTTTTTTCTTTGGCCTTTTTTTATTGGGACAATGCTCTATTGAATGATAATCATCACACTTTTATTTATTTACAACTCAATGATTACAACTCGATTCTAAAACAAAGTATGACTCTATATGGATGCCTCCGGCGGTGTGCCGGGATATGCAATGAATCAAGAGTGACAAGTATGAAGAAATTATGAACGGTGGCTTTGCCACAAATACTATGTCAACTAGATGATCATGCTAAGCAATATGACAATGATGAATGTGTCATGATGAACTAGATGGTGGAAAGTTGCATGGCAATATATCTCGGAATGGCTATGGAAATGTAATAATAGGTAGGTATGGTGGCTGTTTTGAGGAAGGTATATGGTAGGTGTATGATACCGGTGAAAGGTGCGCGGTATTAGAGAGGCTAGCAAAGGTGGAAGGGTGAGAGTGCGTATAATCCATGGACTCAACATTAGTCATAAAGAACTCATATACTTATTGCAAAAATCTAAAAGTTATCAAAGCAAAGTATTACGCGCATGCTCCTAGGGGGATAGATTGGTAGGAAAAGACCATCGCTCGTCCCCGACCGCCACTCATAAGGAAGACAATCAATAAACAAATCATGCTCTGACTTCGTTACATAACGGTTCACCATACGTGCATGCTACGGGAATCACAAACTCTAACACAAGTATTCTTCAAATTCAAAACTACTCAACTAGCATGACTTTAATATTATCACCTCCATATCTCAAAACAATTATCATGCTTCAATCTTTTCTTAGTATTCAACACACTCAAAAGAAAGTTTCACAAATCTTGAATACCAAGCATATTATTATTAAGCAAATTACCATGCTATTAAGAGACTCTCAAAATAATTTAAGTGAAGCATGAGAGATCAATAGTTTTTTTAAACAAATCCACCACCGTGCTCTAAAAGATCTAATTGAAGCACACAGAGCAAAATTATAACGCTCAAAAGATATAAGTGAAGCACACAGAGCAAAATTATCTAGCTCAAAAGATATAAGTGAAGCACACAGAGCAAAATTATCTAGCTCAAAAGATATAAGTGAAGCACATAGAGCAAAACTACTACGCTCAAAAGATATAAGTGAAGCACATAGAGTAAAACTACTACGCTCAAAAGATATAAGTGAAGCACATAGAGCAAAACTACTACGCTCAAAAGATATAAGTGAAGCACATAGAGTATTCTATCAAATTTTTAATTCATGTATGGCTCTCTCAAAAGCAGCAAGGATGATTGTGGCATACTAAGACACAAAGACTCAAATAATGCAAGATTCTCCAAGCAAAACACATATCATGTTGGTGAATAAAAATATAGCTCCAAGTAAATTACCAATGGAAGTGGACGAAAGAGGGGATGCCTTCCGGGGCATCCCCAAGCTTTGACTTTTTGGTGTCCTTGGATTATCTTGGGGGTGCCATGGGCATCCCCAAGCTTAGGCTCTTACCACTCCTTGTTCCGTGATCCATCAAAAGAATTCACCCAAAACTTGAAAACTTCACAACACAAAACTCAAAATAGAAAACTCGTGAGCTCCGTTAGCGAAAGAAAACAAAAGACCACTTCAAGATACTGTAATGAACTCATTTTTTATTTATATTGGTGTTAAACCTACTGTATTCCAACTTCTCTATGGATTATAAACTATTTTACTAGCCATAGATTCATCAAAATAAGCAAACAACACACGAAAAACAGAATCTGTCAAAAACAGAACAGTCTGTAGTAATCTGTATCTAGCGCAAGATATGGAACCCCAAAAATTCTAAAATAAATTTCTGGACGTGAGGAATTTATCTATTAATCATCTGCAAAAATAATTAACTAAATATCACTCTTCAAATAAAAATGACAGCAGTTTTCGTGAGCGCTAAAGTTTCTGTTTTTTACTGCAAGTTCAACAAGACTTTCCCCAAGTCTTCCCAACGGTTCTACTTGGCACAAACACTAATTAAACACAAACAACACAACCAAAACAGAGGTTAAATAATTTATTTATTACTAAGCATGAGAAAAAACAAGGAATAAAAATAAAATTGGGTTGCCTCCCAACAAGCGCTATCGTTTAACGCCCCTAGCTAGGCATAAAAGCGAGGATAGATCTAAATATTGCCATCTTTGGTAGGCAATCCATAAGTGGCTCTCATGATAGTTTCATATGGTAATTTTATTTTATTTATAGGAAAGTGTTCCATGCCCTTTTTAATGGAAATTGAAATCTAATATTCCCTTCCTTCATATCAATAATCGCACCAACCGTTCTAAGGAAAGGTCTACCAAGAATAATAGGGCAAGAAGGATTGCAATCTATATCAAGAACAATGAAATCTACGGGCACATAATTCCTATTTGCAACAATAAGAACATCATTAATCTTTCCCATAGGTTTCTTAATAGTGGAATCCGCAAGATGCAAGTTTAGAGAGCAATCATCAAAATTACGGAAATCTAGCAAATCACACAAAGTCTTGGGAATAGTAGAGACACTAGCACCCAAATCACACAAAGCATAAAACTCATGATCTTTAATTTTAATTTTAATATTTGGTTCCCACTCATCATAGAGTTTTCTAGGGATAGAAACTTTCAACTCAAGTTTTTCTTCATAAGATTGCATCAAGGCATCAACAATATGTTCGGTGAAGGCTTTATTTTGACTATAAGCACGTGGAGAATTTAGCACGGATTGCAACAAGGAAATACAATCAATTAAAGATCAACTTTCATAATTAAATTCCTTGAAATCCAATATAGTGGGTTTACCAACATCTAGATTTTTATTTCTTTCAATCCCACTTTCATCAATTTCATCATTAAGATCTAAATACTCCGAATTTTTAGAACGCCTTCTAGGTAAAGGAAGATCATATTCAGTTTCATAAAGATTCATATTGCAAAATAAAGATTTAATAGGAGACACATCAATAACTTTTAGATCTTCATCTTGATTTTCATAGGTATTGGAAGAACATGCTTTAATAAAGGCATCTTTGGAAGCACGCATCCTAGCGATTCTTTCCTTGCACTCATCAATGGAAATTCTCATGGCTTTGAGAGACTCATTGATATCATGCTTAGGAGGAATAGATCTAAGCTTTAAAGAATCAACCTCAAGAGAAATTCTATCAACGTTTCTAGCCAAATCATCAACTTTAAGTAATTTCTCCTCAAGCAAAGCATTAAAATTCTTTTGTGAATTCATAAACTCTTTAACACTATTCTCAAATTCAGAGGGCATCTTATTATAATTTTCATAAGAGTTGTTGTAGGAATTACCATAATTATTAGAAGGATTACTAGGATATGGCCTAGGATTAAAATTCCCTCTATAAGCGTTGCTACCAAAATTATTCCTACCAACAAAATTCACATCCATAGATTCATTGTTATTCCCAATCAAAATAGACAAAGGCATATCATTAGGATCAGAAGAAACACTCTTAGTAGCAAATAATTTTATAAGTTCATCCATCTTTTCACTCAACACATTAATTTCTTCTATCGCATGCACTTTTTTATTAGAAGATCTTTCAGTATGCCATTGAGAATAATTAACCACAATATTATCTAGGAGTTTAGTAGCATCTCCTAAAGTGATTTCCATAAAAGTGCCTCCCGCGGCCGAATCTAAAAGATTTCTAGAAGCAAAATTCAATCCGGCATAAAAATTTTGTATGATCATCCACAAATTCAAACCATGAGTAGGGCAATTACGTATCATTAATTTCATTCTCTCCCAAGTTTGTGCAACATGTTCATGATCAAGAGTTTAAAGTTCATAATATCGTTTCTAAGAGAGATGATCTTAGCGGGAGGAAAATACTTAGAGATAAAAGCATCTTTGCACTTGTTCCATAAATCAATACTATTCTTAGGCAAAGACGAAAACCAAGTTTTAGCACGATCTCTAAGAGAAAAAGGGAATAGCTTCAATTTAGTGACATCATTATTGACATCTTTTTTCTTTTGCATATCACATAAATCAACGAAGCTATTCAGATGAGTAGCGGCATCTTCACTATGAAGGCCGGCGAATTGATCTTTCATAACAAGATTCAACAAAGCATCATTAATTTCACAAGATTCAGCATCGGTAAGAGGAGCAATCGGAGTGCTAAGGAAATCATTATTATTGGTATTAGTGAAGTCACACAATTTGGTAGTATCTTGAGCCATCGCAACAAACAAGCAATCTAACACACGAGCAAACAAAAAGCAAACGGGCAAAAAGAGGCAAATAGAGAGGGAGGATAGGGAGAGAGAGGGCGAATAAAACTGCAAGGGTGAATTGGGGGAGAGGAAAATGAGAGGCAAATGGCAAATAATGTAATGCGAGAGATAGGGATTGTGATGGGTACTTGGTATGTTGACTTTTTGCGTAGACTCCCCGACAACGGCGCCAGAAATCCTTCTTGCTACGTCTTGAGCTTGCGTTGGTTTTCCCCGAAGAGGAAGGGATGATGCAGTAGAGTAGCGTAAGTATTTCCCTCAGTTTTTGAGAACCAAGGTATCAATCCAGTAGGAGCCCACGCTCAAGTCCCTCATACCTGCACAAAGCGATAGCTACTCGCAACCAACGCGATTAGGGGTTGTCAAGCCCTTCACAGTCACTTACGAGAGTGAGATCTGATAGATATAATATTTTTGGTATTTTTGGTATAAAGATGCAAAGTAAAAAGTAAAGGCAAAGTAAAAAAGCAAAGCAAGATTAAAGTGATTGAGATTGATATGATGAGAATAGACCCGATGGCCATAGGTTTCACTAGTGGCTTCTCTCAAGAGCATAAGTATTCTACGGTGGGTGAACAAGTTACTGTTGAGCAATTGACAGAATTGAGCATACTTATGAGAATATCTAGGCATGATCATGTATATAGGCATCACGTCCATGACAAGTAGATCGAAACGATTCTGCATCTACTACTATTACTCCACTCATCGACCGCTATCCAGCATGCATCTAAAGTATTAAGTTAAAAACAGAGTAACGCCTTAAGCAAGATGACATGATGTAGAGAGATAAATTCATGCAATATGAAATAAACCCCATCTTGTTATCCTCGATGGCAACGATACAATATGTGCCTTGCTGCCCCTTTTGTCACTGGGTAAGGACACCGCAAGATCGAACCCAAAGCTAAGCACTTCTCCCATGGCAAGAACTACCAATTTAGTTGGCCAAACCAAATGGATAATTCGAAGAGACTTGCAAAGATAAACAATCATACATAAAAGAATTCAGAGAAGATTCAAATATTATTCATAGATAGACTTGATCATAAACCCACAATTCATCAGTCTCAACAAACACACTGCAAAAAGAAGATTACATCGAATAGATCTCCACAAGAGAGGGGAAGAACTTTGTATTGAGATTCAAAGAGAGAGAAGAAGCCATCTAGCTACTAACTATGGACCCGTAGGTCTGAGGTAAACTACTCACACTTCATCGGAGGGGCTAGGATGATGTAGAAGCCCTCCGTGATGACGGCCCTCTTCCAGCGGAGCTCCGGAACAGGCCCCAAGATGGGATCTCGTGGATACAGAAAGTTGCGGCGGTGGAATTAGGTTTTTGGCTCCTCCTCTGATCGTTTGGGGGTACGTGTGTATATATAGGAGGAAGAAGTACGCCGGAGGAGCAACGAGGGGCCCACGAGGTAGGGGGCGCGCCCTAGGGGGGGCACCCTCGTGACCGCCTCTTTTGTTCCTTGGAGCAGGGTCCAAGTCTCCTGGATCACGTTCGGTAAGAAAATCACGTCCCCGAAGATTTTATTCCGTTTGGACTCCGTTTAATATTCCGTTTATCCGAAACACTGAAATAGGCAAAAAAACAGCAATTTTGGGCTGGACCTCCGGTTAATAGGTTAGTCCCAAAAATAATATAAAAGTGGAAAATAAAGCCCAATCTAGTCCAAAACAGTAGATAATATAGCATGGAGCAATCAAAAATTATAGATACGTTGAAGACGTATCACTTACCCGTTGTACAAGGTCCCATTTCCCAACATCAGCATAGACATTAGATAAGAACACACATGCCCCAGCATGCTGAGGATCCAACTTGAGTATCTCCATGGCAGCCATCTCCCCCATGTCGACATTCTTGTGAACCCTACAGGCGACCAAGAGAGCACCCCATAGGACAACATCGGCCTGGAAAGGGACAGCCTTAATGAGAGCCAATGCCTCCTCCAGCTGCCCTGCTCGACCAAGCAAATCGACGACGCATCCATAATGCTATATGGTGGGCTGTACACGATATTCAACAGGCATACAGTCCAGGAACCTCTTGCCCTCATCCACCATGCCAGCATGGGCGCACGCGCTCAGCACCGCGGTCATGGTGATGGAATCTAGGTCCACCCCTGTGTTCTTCATCTCAGCAAACAAGGCCAGCGCATCCCCGGGGAGCCCATTGATGGCCAGTCCGGCGATCATGACACTCCACGTCCGGACATCCTTGTCAAGCGTCTCACGGAACACAGACCATGCGCTCTCGACATCTCCGCACCTCATGTACATGTTGAGCAGAGCGGTGCCGAGATTCCGCGTGGTGCTCCGATGGGTCCTTGCATAGCAAGCATGCGCCCAGCGGCCAGTGTCGAGCGCGCCGAGATGTGCGCAGGTGGAGACGAGGGCGATCAGCGTGACCTCATCAGCGGCGGGCATCTGGCGGGAGAGGCGTAGCACGTGGGCGTAGAAGCCCTGGGAGAGGTGGGCGTGGAGGAGCGAGTTCCAGAGGGGCAGGTCCCTTAGACTGGGGGGACTTGCGCCGAACACCTGGCGTGCGGCGGGCAGGTCCCCGGCGGCAGCGTAGAAGGAGAGGAGTGACGCGCCGATGAAGCGGTAGCGGGAGTCGAGACCGCGGCGGAAGAGGGAGGCGTGGACAGCAGTGCCCGCTGCGGTGGGTGAACCGGCGGGGAGAAGGCGGGCGCAGGCGGCGAGGAGTGGCGGGTAGGTGTAGTTGTTGGGGTTGGAGAGGGGGCCGAGGAGCATGGAGCGGTAGAGAGCGACAGCGAGGTGGGGGCGGGGACCGTGCCCGAGGGAGCGGATGGTGGTGTTGTAGGAGAAGGTGGAGGGGTGGGCTTGGAGGAGGGAGAGCGCGTAGGGGAGGGAGGTGTTGGCGGCCGACGCGGCAAGCGGGGCGGCGGCTGAGGGGTCGGCGTCGAGGGCGCCGGAGCGGAGGAGGCGCGCGTGGAGAGCCCTGTTCGGGAGTGTGCCTGCGGTGGTCGGCGGCGGCATTGGCGGCGGAGGTGGACCTCCGGCAGCACTATTCCAGCCCTCTCAGACCATTAACCTTTTTGGCCGTTAGATCCTTAGTTTGATGCATTTTTGGCCGTCAGATTTGCTCTCAATCGCCCCACAGCCGCAGTTCGTTGTTAACGAGCGCCAACCGTTATGGCCGCTGCTCTGGTCGCATTTTTTGGCCTCTGTGGTAAACTTCGGCCTAATGGACGAACAACATATTGTTAGGTTTCTTACCTTTTTTCAGCTGAATCTGTCGGCATACAATGGCTGGGGCACATGTTAGTATCAGTGTGTTCTTATGACTCGTTTAACTAAATTTATGCCTAATATCAAAATATCAATATCTGTGTCTATGTACGTTTTAATCACATGATATGATATTACTCTCTAGAACTGTTTTAAATAATTGCATCCGATCTAGCAGGTTATTTAACAAGTGAAAATTGTGAAAAAGAAATAGACAAGGCGTTGATGCGTCCAAATGACACCATGGATCAAATGAAAATATTGTGGATCACTCCGACGCTGTTGTCTGCGCTGTCGCACTGGTTTTTGCATGTCGTGTTCCTCTACTTTTGTGCTAGGGACCGTGGTTCTTATTGCATCCTACTCACATAGGTTAGCACGTTTCCTGGTTGACTTCTGGATCGATTTGAAACTAGGATGTTAGGTTTCTTGATTTTCTTATGGCAGCCATTTTTCTGTCAGGTGAGTATCTCACATTAGTTATGTGTTCGTTCTGAGAGAGAATGAGGATTTTTAAGTTATATGATGTTTCGGACCGTCTGAACTGTGATGTCAAGGTTTTAATTGTTCCTACTCTATTTCGCATACATCAACCTTCCAGCTGAGATGTGATTATATTATCGGAGGGTGTCAAATTTAGGGGCCATATTCTTATTGTTTTCTTCAGATCTTGTATTTCCCAAGAACCTGCTGGTGAGATCAATCACGAATGGTTTCAGCCGATGCATCTTCACGGCTGGGAGCACAAAAAACCTTAACTGAAAGTATTCAAGAACAGCGGTGTTAAACTGCAAATCACAGGAATTAGGAGAACTTGTTAGGATGTCGTGCGAGCACAAGGAAAACTCAGCAGACTTTTTGATGACAACTACAAACAAACATAAAAGGTGATATTTTCTTTCTTAATTATTTACCTAGGTTGGAGAAAAAACAAAGTACTGATGGGACATAGTAGGTGTCTGGTTTGGTTGAAGCGCTGGTTTATATGATAGACAGGGTGTGGGAGAAACTTAAAGATTGAGAATTTGTACGTAGCTTTGGCTGATGAAGCTGACTTGCACTCCCCAGTTGCGTTACCAGATGTAAATTATTTATGATGCAAGTTATTCTGAGTATATATGTTGTGAACATTAAGAAATATCCTTCAATTTTGGATCCATAATTAAGAAATATTCAGTAAGCCAATAGATGTGCTATTAAGACAACGTATTCTAGATCTGTAAACAATTATTACAAGCATAGGAAACTACTATAAAGGCGGAAATCCATCTCTGTACCCGAGCTCATCTGCACCCGATATGTGTTCATGCAGCTAGAGGGAAGTCAATGCAGGTTGTGACATGTTTGTTCAACGAAGTCTAACACAGGCAGAATTCAGGTTAAGAAGACGACGAGTAGGTCACACATAAAAATGCCGGTGAAAGACTTTTACAGATCATTTGTCCATTCAGTGTCCATAATGATCGAACCGACTTCACAATACATGTTTGGTATCTCCATATATTTACAGAATATCCTATATAATCTTTCGCGTCTTCATATACTTGCAAAAATTCCTACCATTTTATATCAATAATCAACGGCCATAGCAACGCGTGCCGACATGATCTAGTGATGTACTACTAGGTACCGCTCCATCAGCTGCTTGCGGATGCTGCAGGCGTGGCCATCTCTACTGTCAGAACATAGGAGTAGCCTGAACTCCCTTTTTTTTAACACAACCTGGTTTCTGAAAACGAAGCAATGCACGTATATGGTTTATGTGATTACATTTGTTGTAAATATTCCTGCAACTCCCCTAAAAAAATATTCTTGCAACTTTCTTACAACATTGTGTATCAATTGAAAGGTCGAGCTGCCCCGTGTCGTCTTTGGTGCCTCGAGTAGCGCGGGGTGACCAGAACGGCCACCACCTCCCTCCTCCCCTCCCCTCGGCGCCACCAAAGGAACCGTCAACAAAAGCAGCCCGACAACGGTGGGGCAACGCTTGTTTCAGGCAAGGAGGTGAGTCGTGTTATTCATGTTTCTGACAAGGTCCGTGTAAGCCCCTACCCGATGACGGGAATGACGCTTGCTTCAAGCTCAGGCATTGTAATCTCCGAGAGGTCAAAAATCCCCCCTCCTCCTCATCCGCACGAGTGAACCCTCTTCCTCACCTCTGGCGGCGACGCCGCGGCCGATCGCAACATCCTTGGCTCGATCTCGGGGATGCGTTGTGTTCTGGCCACCCCTCAGTTCAAGAGAAGAGTACCAATTGGATCAAGAATCAAATCTCTATCATATCTTTATATCTAACTTGAATGATTAAAGGGAAATTCATAGCATGAAATATTCCCGAAAGAAAAGCAAAACAATGATTCTTGAAAGCTTGGATGAAAGCAGAAAAAAATCTCTTCTTTTCCGGATCCCATCTCCTCTCAATTCGTCGTCAATGGAAGCAAAAAAATCCAAGATTGATTCGAGTGATTGAAGAAAAAATAGTTGTTAGGAAATGAACCGAACCCGGGAGAAAAGAAATCTTGAAGTGAACAGAGCACGGTAGTCAAAGAATAGGTTTCTCTAAGAAAAAATTAACTGAAACATACTCCCTCCGTCCTGAATTACTTGTTGCGGAAATGGATGTATTACATCTAGATACATCCATTTCTACGACAAGCAATAATGCGTACTTTTTATTTCAATTGCCTCAGGAATAGCAACTGAGCATAAAAACAGTGTGTGTCAGAGACGTTGGCCATTGGGCGTTGCCACTGACTGTAGTCCCACCTCGGATATGGGAGGGGGCTAGGACCACCTTATAAGGAAGAGTGACACACTCCCTTCAGACTAGTCTTTTGGGATGTAGTGGGCTCTTTGCTTGTAAGGGTGTGTCCGATGCGCATCGAAAACGTCGAAACATATGTCGAAGGTTGGGAGCTGGGTCTGGGACGCTAACAATCGGTATCAGAGCTAGGGCCCAGTCTACCCTGTTTAGGGGGGATTGGGTGTCAGAGACACTGGCCATTGGCGTTGCCGGTGACTTTAGTCCCACCTCGGATATGCGAGGAGGCTAGTACCACCTTATAAGGAAGAGTGGCACACAATGATAATCATGCTCAAGATCAGAGGGCTATTAAATAGCATAATGGATCTGAACATATAATCTTCCACCAAATAAACCATATAGTAATCAACTACAAGATGTAATCAACACTACTAGTCACCCACAAGTACCAATCTGAGATTCTGGTACAAAAATTTAACACAAGAGATGAACTGGGGTTTGAGAGGAGATGGTGTTGTTGAAGATGTTGATGGAGATTGCCCTCCCAAAGATGAGAGAGTTATTGGTGATGACGATGACGATGATTCCCCCCTCCAGGAGGGAAGTTCCCTTGGCGGAATCGCTCCGCCGAAGGGCAAAAGTGCTCCTGCCCAAGTTCCGCATCGAGACGGCGGTGCTTCATCTCGAAAGTCCCCCTCTGATTTTTTTTCTAGATCAAAATGACCTATATATCAGAAGATGGGCACCGGAGGTGGGCCGAGCCCCAGGCGTGCCCTGGTGTCTTGTGCTCACCAGGGTGGCCTCCTCCGGTAGTTATTTGCTCTAGTATTTATTATATATTCTAAAACAATTCTCCGTAAATTTTTATCTCATTTGGAGATGTGCAGAATAGGTAGCTCTGACGTAACTTTTTTAGGTCCAGAATTCCAGCTGCCGGTATTCTCCCGCTTTGTGTAAACCATTCATATCATGAGAGAAAAGGCATTAGAATTACTCCATAAAGCATAATTATGCATAAAAACATTGTAAATAATAGTAGAAAATAATGATGCAAAATGGACATATTAGGAGGTACCAAAGTAATCTAGGAGTGGATCACTGGACAACGGTCAAGAATATCCTGAAGTACCTGAAAAGGACCAAGGATGTGTTTCTTGTTTATGTAGGTGACGAAGAGCTCGTCGTAAAGGGTTACGTCGATACTAGTTTTCACACAGATCCGGATGACTTTAAGTCACAAATCGGATGCGTATTTATATTGAATGGTGGAGTTGCCAGTTGGTGCAGTTCCAAGCAGAGCATCGTGGCAGGATCTACATGTGAAGCGAAGTACATAGCTGCTTTAGAAGCAGCGCATGAATGAGTCTGGATGAAGGAGTTCATATCCGATCTGGTTGTAATACCTAATGCATCGGGTCCAATGACAATCTTTTGTGACAACAATGGAGCAATTGCCTTAGCGAAGGAATCTAGGTTTCACAAGTGAACCAAACACATCAAGAAACGCTTCAGCTCCATTCGTGAAAAGGTCAAGGATGGAGACATAGAAATTTGCAAAGTACATACAGATCTGAATATATGGCAGACCCGTTGACAAACCCTCTTCCGCGGGCAAAAACATGATTATCACCAAGACTCAATGGGTGTTAGATTCATTACTATGTAATCTAGATTATTGACTCTAGTGCAAGTGGGAGACTGTTGGAAATATGCCCTAGAGGCAATAACAAAATGGTTATTATTATATTTCCTTAATCATGATAAAGGTTTATTATTCATGCTAGAATTATATTGACTGGAAACTTAAATGCATGTGTGGATACATAAACAAATACCGTGTCCCTAGTATGCCTCTACTAGACTAGCTCGTTGATCAAAAGATGGTTAAGGTTTCCTAACCATAGACATGTGTTGTCACTTGATAACGGGATCACATCATTAGAAGAATATTGTGATGGATAAGACCCATCTGTTAGCTTAGCATATGATCGTTCATTTTATTGCTACTGCTTTCTTAATGTCAAATACATTTCCTTCGACCATGAGATCATGCAACTCCTCGATACCAGAGGAATAGCTTGTGTGCTATCAAACGTCACAACGTAACTGGGTGATCATAAAGATGCTCTACATGTATCTCCAAAGGTGTCTATTGAGTCAGCATGGATTGAGATTGGTGATGTCTACTACACAACCTTCTTCTTGTAGACGTTCTTGGGCCTTCAAGTGCAGAGGTTTGTAGGACAGTAGCAAATTTCCCTCAAGTGGATGACCTAAGGTTTATCAATCCGTAGGAGGCGTAGGATGAAGATGGTCTCTCTCAAGCAACCCTGCAACCAAATAACAAAGAGTCTCTTGTGTCCCCAACACACCCAATACAATGGTAAATTGTATAGGTGCACTAGTTCGGCGAAGAGATGGTGAAACAAGTGGTATATGGATAGTAGATAACGGTATTTGTAATCTGAAATTATAAAAACAGCAAGGTAGCAAGTGATAAAAGTGAGCATAAACGGTATTGCAATGATAGGAAATAAGGCCTAGGGTTCATACTTTTGCTAGTGTAAGTTCCCTCAACAATACTAACATAATTGGATCACATAACTATCCCTCAACATGCAACAAAGAGTCACTCCAAAGTCACTAATAGCGGAGAACGAACAAGAGATTATGGTAGGGTACGAAACCACCTCAAAGTTATTCTTTCCAATCAATCCGTTGGGCTATTCCTATAAGTGTCACAAACAGCCCTAGAGTTCATACTAGAATAACACCTTAAGACACAAATCAACCAAAACCCTAATGTCACCTAGATACTCCAATGTCACCTCAAGTATCCGTGGGTATGATTATACGATATGCATCACACAATCTTAGATTCATCTATTCAACCAACACATAGGACCTCAAAGAGTGCCCCAAAGTTCTATCGGAGAATCACGACGAAAACGTGTGCCAACCCCTATGCATAGGTTCATGGGCGGAACCCGCAAGTTGATCACCAAAACATACATCAAGTGAATCACGTGATATCCCATTGTCACCACAGATATCCACGGCAACAAATACATCAAGTGTTCTCAAATCTTTAAAGACTCAATCCGATAAGATTACTTCAAAGGGGAAACTCAATTCATTACAAGAGAGAAGAGGGGGGAGGAGAAACATAGGATCCAACTATAATAGCAAAGCTCGCGATACATCAAGATCGTGCCAAATCAAGAACAGGAGAGAGAGAGAGATCAAACACATAGCTACTGGTACATACCCTCAGCCACGAGGGAGAACTACTCCCTCCTCGTCATGGAGAGCACCGGGATGATGAAGATGGCCACCGGAGAGGGATTGCCCCCTCCGGCAGGGTGCCGGAACGGGTCTAGATTGGTTTTCGGTGGCTACGGAGGCTTCTATCGGTGGAACTCCCGATCTATTATTCGTTCTGGAAGTTTTAGGGTACGTAGGTATATATGGGTGCAGGAAGTACGTCGGATGAGCCACGGGGGCCCCACGAGGCAGGGGGCGCGCCCTAGGGGGGGCGCCCCCCACCCTTGTGAGCACCTCCTGTATCTCCTGACGTGGAGTCTAAGTCTATCAGGTGGCTTCAGTTCCAAAAATAACTTCTCCAGTTGATTTCGTTCCGTTTCGACTCCGTCTGATATTCCTTTTCTTCAAAACACTGAAATAGGCAAAAAACAACAAATCTGGGCTGGGCCTCCGGTTAGTAGGTTAGTCCCAAAAATAATATAAAAGTGGAAAATAAAGCCCAATATTGCCCAAAACAGTAGATAATATAGCATGGAGCAATAAAAAATTATAGATACGTTGGAGACGTATCAATTGGCATTGTCATTCCGTGTGAGGGAGAGGTATCTCTGGGCCCTCTCGGTAATATAGCATCACAAGAAGCTTGCAAGCAAAGTGACTAAGGAATTTGTTACGAGATGATGTATTACGGAACAAGTAAAGAGACTTACTGATAACGAGATTGAACTAGGTATGGAGATACCGACGATCGGATGTTGGGCAAGTAACATACCGACAGACAAAGGGAACTATGTATGTTGTCATAAAGGTTCGACTAATAAAGATCTTCGTAGAATATGTAGGAACCAATATGGGCATCCAGGTCCCACTATTGGTTATTGATCGGAGAAGAGTCTCGGTCATGTCTACATCATTCTCAAACCCGTAGGGTCCTCACGCTTAACATTTGTTGACGGTATGGTATTATATGAGTTATGTGAATTGGTGACTGAATGTTGTTCGGAGTCCCGGATGAGATCACGGACATGACGAGGAGCTTCGGAGGTAAAATTTGATATATAGGACGATAATATTTGGTCTCCGAAAGACTTCCAGAATGCACCAAAGTATTATCAGATCACTGGAAGAGGTTCCGGGAGGCCATGGGAGCATATTGGGCCAAACGGACTAACGAGGGAGAGCACACCAGCCCACATGGGGCTGGCGCGCCCCACCTCGTGGCAGGCGGCCCAAGGGAAGGAAGGGAGAGGGCAAGCCCCCTCTTTCCTCTAATT
>NC_041388.1:666435440-666451039 GCF_002162155.2 Triticum dicoccoides | reverse complement strand
AACCCACAAGTATAGGGGACCGCAACAGTTTTCGAGGGTAGAGTATTCAACCCAAATTTATTGGTTCAACACAAGGGGAGCCAAAGAATATTCTCAAGTATTAGCAGCTGAGTTGTCAATTCAACCACACCTGGAAACTTAATATCTGCAACAAAGTGTTTAGTAGCAAAGTAATATGATAGTAGTGGTAACGGTAGCAAAAGTAATATTTTTGGTATTTTGTAGTGATGATAACAATAGCAACGGAAAAGTAAATAAGCGAAGAACAATATATGGAAAGATCGTAGGCAATGGATCGGTGATAGAAAATTATGCCGGATGCAGTTCATTATGTAGCAGTCATAACCTAGGGTGACACAGAACTAGCTCCAATTCATCAATGTAATGTAGGCATGTATTCCGCATATAGTCATACGTGCTTATGGAAAAGAACCTGCATGACATCTTTTGTCCTACCCTCCCGTGGCAGCGGGGTCCTAGTGGAAACTAAGGGATATTAAGGCCTCCTTTTAATAGAGTACCGGACCAAAGCATTAACACATAGTGAATACATGAACTCCTCAAACTACGGTCATCACTGGGAGTGGTCCCGATTATTGTCACTTCAGGGTTGCCGAATCATAACACATAGTAGGTGACTATAGACTTGCAAGATAGGATCAAGAACTCACATATATTCATGAAAGCATAATAGGTTCAGATCTGAAATCATGGCACCCGGACCCTAGTGACAAGCATTAAGCATAGAAAAGTCATAGCAACATCAATCTCAAAACATAGTGGATACTAGGGATCAAACCCTAACAAAACTAACTCGATTACATGATAAATATCATCCAACCCATCACCGTCCAGCAAGCCTACGATGGAATTACTCACGCACGGCGGTGAGAATCATAAAATTGGTGATGGAGGGTGGTTGATGATGACGACGGCGATGGATTCCCCTCTCCGGAGCCCCGAACGGACTCCAGATCAGCCCTCCCGAGAGAGTTTAGGGCTTGGCGGCGGCTCCGTATCGTAAAACGCGATGAATCCTTCCTTTTTATTTTTTTCTCCCCGAACACGAATATATGGAGTTGGAGTTGAGGTCGGTGGAGCTCCAAGGGGGCCACGAGGTAGGGAGCGCGGCCCCCACCCTCGTGGCTAGGGTGTGGGCCCCCTGGCCTTGATTCTTTGCCAATATTTTTTATTATTTCCAAAAATAATCTCCGTGGAGTTTCAGGTCATTCCGAGAACTTTTGTTTCTGCACATAAATAACACCATGGCAATTCTGCTGAAAACAGCGTTAGTCCGGGTTAGTTCCATTCAAAGCATGCAAGTTAGAGTCCAAAACAAGGGCAAAAGTGTTTGGAAAAGTAGATACGACGGAGACGCGTCAACTCCCCCAAGCTTAAACCTTTGCTTGTCCTCGACCAATTCAATTGACAAACTGAAAGTGATAAAGAAAAACTTTTACAAACTCTGTTTGCTCTTGTTGTTGTAAATATGTAAAGCCAGCATTCAAGTTTTCAGCAAAGATTATGAACTAACCATATTGACAATGACTCTTAGGTCTCATGTTTACTCATATCAATGGCGTAATCAACTAGCGAGCAATAATAATAAATCTCGGATGACAACACTTTCTCAAAACAATCATAATATGATATAATAAGATGGTATCTCGCTAGCCCTTTCTGAGACCATAAAACATAAATGCAGAGCACCTTTAAAGATCAAGGACTGACTAGACATTGTAATTCATGGTAAAAGAGATCCAGTCAAGTCATACTCAATGTAAACTAATTAGTAATGAATGCAAATGACAGAGGTTCTCTCCAGCGGGTGCTTTTTAATAAGAGGGTGATGACTCAACATAAAATTAAATAGATAGGCCCTTCGCAGAGGGAAGCAGGGATTTGTAGAGATGCCAAAGCTTGATTTTGAAATAGAGATGAATAATATTTTGAGCGGTATACTTTCATTGTCAACATAACAACCAAGATATGGCGATATCTTCTATGCTAAGCACATTATAGGCGGTTCCCAAACAGAATGGTAAAGTTTATACTCCCCCTCCACCAACAAGCATCAATCCATGGCTTGCTCGAAACAACGAGTGCCTCCAACTAATAACAATCCCGGGGGAGTTTTGTTTGCAATTATTTTGATTTGATTTGCATAAAGCATGAGACTGGGCATCCCAGTGACCAGCCATTTTCTCGTGAGTGAGGAGCAAAGTCCACTCCTCTTGAGAATAACCCACCTAACATGGAAGATACAGACATCCCTAGTTGATACATGAGCTATTCAAGCATACAAAACAGAATGTTTATTTGAAGGTTTAGAGTTTGGCACATACAAATTTACTTGGAACGACAGGTAGATATCGTATATAGGTAGGTATGGTGGACTCATATGGAACAACTTTGGGGTTTATGGGATTGGATGCACAAGCAGTATTCCCGCTTAGTACAGGTGAAGGCTAGAAAAAGACTGTGAAGCGACCAGCTAGAGAGCGACAACAACCATGAACATGCATTAAAATTAATCAACACCGAATGCAACCATGAGTAGGATATAATGCACCATGAACATAAATATCGTAGAGGTTATGTTGATTTTGTTTCAACTACATGCGTGAACATGTGCCAAGTCAAGCCACTCGAATCGTTCAAAAAAGGATACCATCCTATAATACCACATCACAACCATTTTAATAGCATGTTGGCACGCAAGGTAAACCATTATAAGCTCCTAGCTAATTAAGCATGGCATAAGCAACTATAATCTCTAATTGTCATTGCAAACATGTTTATTCATAATAGGCCAAATCAGCAACGATGAACTAATCATATTTACAAAAACAAGAGAGGTCGAGTTCATACGAGCTTCTCCCATCTCAATCAGTCCATCATATATCGTCATAATTGCCTTTCACTTACACGACCGAATGATGTGAATAATAATAACAGTGCACGTGCATTGGACTAAGCTGGAATCTGCAAGCATTCAATAAGTAGGAGAAGACAAGGCAATATGGACTCTTGGTTAAATCAACAATAATGCATATAGGAGTCACTTTAACAATTTAATTATGGTCTTCTCCTATCGACCCCCAAAGAAAAGAAAATAAATAAAACTATTTACACGGGAAAGCTCCCAACAAGCAAAAGAAGAACATAAAATCTTTTTGAATTTTCTTTTTAATTACTACTACAAGCATGGAAATTAAAACTAGCTAAAATCTACAACTAATTTTTTTGTTTTTCTTAAGGTTTATCAAACACACAAGAAGAAAGCATAAAAAGGAAAATAAACTAGCATGGATATTACAGTGAAAAAGTATGAGCACCCACAACTAGCAATGAGTGTGTGAACATGAATGTAATGTCAGTGAGAAATACGTACTCCCCCAAGCTTAGGCTTTTGGCCTAAGTTGGTTTATGGCCACGGCTGGCCTGGTAGATATCCAAAGTTGTAACTAGGGTCATATTGTGATGCAACAGTCATTGCATCGTGGGCTACAGCTTGGAGGCGAGCTATCTCAGCCCTCCTCTTATACTCTTCCGCCTCCTTTCTGGTTATAAAATATCTCCCTTTTGCCTGAAAGTCAAAGAAAGTAGAAGCAGGGAGAGCGACGTGATAGGTGCATCATCTGTCAAAGATTAGTCAGTACTGGAGGAACTGATCGTTCCTCTCAACAAAATGATGACGAACCATAGCCTCATAATCCAAATAAGCAGGAGGCAACTCAATATCATCCTCACGTATGGTTATACCAAGAAAATTAGCTATACGGGTTGCATAAATTCCACCAAAGAAATCTCCATTAAATATATTATGACGCAACCTATGTGCAACAATGGCTTCCAAGTTATAAGATTTATTTCCTAACACAGCACTCCTAAGAATACTGAGGTCAGGGACACACATGTGACATGCTTCATCCTTACCATTTATGCACCTACCTATGAAGAGAGCAAAATAATGTATAGCAGGAAAATGAAGGCTCCCTATGGTAGCTTGTGCTATATCTCTAGATTCCCCCACAGTTATACTAGCAAGAAAATCTATAAATTCAGATTTGCGAGGTTCACTAGCACTACCCCATTGTGGAAGTTTGCAAGCAGTAGTAAAGTCCTCTAAGTCCATAGTGTAAGAATTTTCATAAAGATCAAACAGGACAGTTTGAGAATTGCGTGAAGATGAAAATTCAAACCTCATCACAAAGGAACTAGTGAGATAGTGGTACTAACGGCACTTTTCTGCCTCAAAGCTCACAAGATCAGCGTTACGCAAATATGCGTTAAATTCTTCTTTAATTCCTGCTCGATCCATGCAGTCCTCTGAAGGCCATTCACAAGGCCACACTGGAGCGTCCCTTGGTGGCTCATCATCAGCATCACGCATTGCAAGCCTGGGTCCTTATTTCCTTGAAGAACCACTTCGGTACATTTTCCTAAACATATTTCTTCCTCTGAATTTTTTTTGAAATTTTTAGTAACTTCAAATAAAAGTAAACCAAACTCAACAAAATTGATAGCAACTACTCCTACAAGTGCCTAGAGCATATATTATGCATTAGAACTATTTGGAACCATATAAATTTGACATGCAAGCTCAAGAACATGATCACCTAGACAACACAAATTTGCAATGAATAAAGCACTAGCACAAAAATTAATTGGACCAATGAAGGAGTCACATACCAAGGAACAATCCCCCTAAGCAGTTTTGTGAGAGGTGCTTTGAGCAAGGAGATCGAAAATCACAGCAAAATGAACTAGAACTCATGCTTGAGCTGGATGGTGATTTTTTGGGGAGGAAGAAGAAGTGTGTGGGTGAAGGAATAAGTGGAGGGGAGCCACCGTGGGCCCACGAGGCAGGGAGGTCCGCCCGGGGGGGGGGTGCGCGTGCCTTGGACCCTCGTGGCCAGGTGCCAGCTCCCCCTGCTGTGTTCTCAGTGCTAGATATTCTCAAATATTCCAGAAAAAAGCATATTTAAATTTCAGGGCATTTGGAGAACTTTTATTTTCGGGGTATTTTTATATTGCACGGATAAATCAGAAAATAGACAGAAAATTCTTTTTTTACTTTAATTCAACTAAATAAAAGAAAGTAAAAAGAGGATACAGAGGGTTGTGCTTTCTAACTTCATCCATCTCATGATCATCAAAAGGAATCCATTAACAAGGTTGATCAAGTCTTGTTAACAAACTCATCCCGAATAACATGGAACCGGAGAAATTTCGAATAACACTAAGTTACCTCAACGGGGATATGCATGTCCCCAATAATAAGAATATCGTATTTCTTCTTGAGAGTGGGTAGAGGAAATTCAAAACCTCCAAAAATAATTGATGGAATTTTTCCAATAGAATTGATACTGTGGACTTGAGGTTGTTTCCTCGGAAAGTATACCGTATGCTCATTACCATTGACATGAAAAGTGACATTGCCTTTGTTGCATCAATAACAGCCCCTGCAGTATTTAAAAAGGGTCTTCCAAGAATAATAGACATACTATCGTCCTCGGGAATATCAAGAATAACAAAGTCCGTTAAAATAGTAACATTTGCAACCACAACAGGCACATCCTCACAAATACTGACAGGTATAACAGTTGATTTATCAGCCATTTGCAAAGATATTTCAGTAGGTGTCAACTTATTCAAATCAAGTCTACGATATAAAGAGAGAGGCATAACACTAACACCGGCTCCAAGATCACATAAAGCAGTTTTAACATAGTTTCTTTTAATGGAGTATGGTATAGTTGGTACTCCTGGATCTCCTAGTTTCTTAGGTATTCCACCCTTAAAAGTATAATTAGCAAGCATGGTAGAAATTTCAGCTTCTGGTATCTTTCTCTTATTAGTAACAATATCTTTCATGTACTTAGCATAAGGATTCATTCTAAGCATATCAGTCAAACACATACGCAAAAGATAGGTCTAATCATTTTAGCAAAGCGCTCAAAATCCTCATCATCCTTTTTCTTGGATGGTTTGGGAGGAAAAGGCATGGGTTTCTGAACCCATGGTTCTCTTTCTTTACCGTGCTTCCTAGCAACAAAGTATTTCTTATCATAACATTGATTCTTTGATTGTGAGTTATCAAGATCAACAGCAGGTTCAATTTCTATATCATTATCATTATTAGGTTGAGCATCAACATGAACATCATCATTAACATTATCACTAGTTTCATGTTCATTACCAGATTGTGTTTCAGCATCAGAAATAGAGATATCATTTGGATTCTCAGGTGTTTCAGCAATAGGTTCACTAGAAGCATGCAAAGTCCTATCATTTTTCTTTTTCTTCCTTTTAGAAGGAGTAGGTGCATCTATATTATTTCTCTGAGAATCTTGCTCAATTCTCTTAGGGTGGCCTTCAGGATACACAGGTTCTTGAGTCATTTTACCGGTTATAGTAGCCACTCTAACAGCATAATCATTATTCTTACTATTCAATTCATTGAGCAAATCATTTTGAGCTTTAAGTACTTGTTCTACTTGAGTGGTGACCATAGAAGCATGTTTACTAATGAGTTTAAGCTCACCTTTAACTCTAGACATATAATCACCCAAGTGTTCAATCATATAAGCATTTTGTTTCAATTGTCTACCAAATAAGCATTGAAGTCCTCTTGCTTAACCATAAAGTTATCAAACTCATCCAAACATTGGCTAGCAAACTTAGTAGGAGGGATTTCAGCTTTATTATCTATAGAGAGAATTTACCTTTACTACCTGTGTCGGGTTATCAAGACCATGTGTTTCTTCAATAGGTGATGGATTAAAACCATATATTTCTTCAACAGGAGGTAAATTAAGACCATGTATTTCTTCAATAGGAGGTAAATTCTTAACATCTTCAGCTTTAATACCCTTTTCTTTCATAGATTTCTTTGCCTCTTGCATATCTTCAGGACTGAGAAATAGAACACCTCTTTTCTTCGGAGTTGGTTTAGGGATAGCCTCAGGAGCTGGCTCAGGAAGTGTCCAATTATTTTCATTTGTCAACATATTATTCAATAGAATTTCATCTTCATCCAGTGTTCCTTCCCTAAAAACAGAACCAGCACAACTATCCAGGTAATCTCTGGAAGTATCGGTTAGTCCATTATAAAAGATATCAAGTATTTCATTTTTCTTAAGAGGATGATCAGGCAAAGCATTAAGTAATTGGAGAAGCCTCCCCTAAGCTTGTGGGAGACTCTCTTCTTTAATTTGCACAAAATTATATATATCCCTTAAGGCAACTTGTTTCTTATGAGCAGGGAAATATTTAATAGAGAAGTAATAAATCATATCCTAGGGACTACGCACACAACCAGGATCAAGAGAATTAAATCATATCTTAGCATCACCCTTTAATGAGAATGGAAATATTTTAAGGATATAAAAGTAGCGAGTTCTCTCATCATTAGTGAACAAAGTGACTATATCATTTAATTTAGTAAGATGTGCCACAACAGTTTCAGATTCATATCCATAAAAAGGATCAGATTCAACCAAAGTAATTATATTAGGATCAACAGAGAATTCATAATCCTTATCAGTAACAAAGATAAGTGAAGTAGCATAAGCAGTATCATATTTCATTCTAGCATTCAGAGTTTTTTGTTTAAGCTTAGCTAATAATTTCTTAAGATCACTTCTATCATTGCAAGCAAGAAAGTCTCTTTTAGTTTTTTCATCCATAACATAGCCCTCAGGCACAATAGGTAATTCATATTTATTAGGAGAGCCTTCATCATCACTTTCATCAGTATTATCAGTTTCAATAATTTCATATTATCTAGCCCTAGCAAGTTGTTCATCAAGAAATTCATCGAGTGGCACAGTAGTATCAAGCATAGAAGTAGTTTCATCATAAGTATCATGCATACCAGAAGTGGCATCATTAATAATATGCGACATATCAGAATTAATAACAGAAGCAGGTTTAGGTGTCGCAAGCTTACTCAAAACAGAAGGTGAATCAAGTGTAGAGCTAGATGGCAATTCCTTACCTCCCCTCGTAGTTGAGGGATAAATCTTGGTTTTCGCGTCTTTCAAGTTCTTCATAGTGACCGGCAGATATAAATCCCAAGTGACTCAAAGAATAGAGCTATGCTCCCCGGCAACGGCGCCAGAAAATAGTCTTGATAACCCACAAGTATAGGGGATCGCAATAGTTTTCGAGGATAGAGTATTCAACCCAAATTTATTGATTCGACACAAGAGGAGCCAAAGAATATTCTCGAGTATTAGCAGCTGAGTTGTCAATTCAACCACACCTGGAAACTTAATATCTGCAGCACAGTGTTTAGTAGCAAAGTAATATGATAGTAGTGGTAACGGTAGCAAAAGGTAACGGTAGAAAAAGTAATATTTTTGGTATTTTGTAGTGATGATAACAATAGCAACGGAGAAGTAAATAAGCGAAGAACAATATATGGAAAGCTCGTAGGCAATGGATCAGTGATAGAGAATTATGCCGGATGCGGTTCATTATGTAACAGTCATAACCTAGGGTGACACAGAACTGGCTCCAATTCATCAATATAATGTAGGCATATATTCCGAATATAGTCATACGTGCTTATGGAAAAGAACTTGCATGACATCTTTTGTCCTACCCTCCCGTGGCAGCGGGGTCCTAGTGGAAACTAAGGGATATTAAGGCCTCCTTTTAATAGAGTACCGGACCAAAGCATTAACACATAGTGAATACATGAACTCCTCAAACTACGGTCATCACCGGGAGTGGTCCCGATTATTGTCACTTCGGGGTTGCCGGATCATAACACATAGTAGGTGACTATAGACTTGCAAGATAGGATCAAGAACTCACATATATTCATGAAAACATAATAGGTTCAGATCTGAAATCATGACACTCGGGTCCTAGTGACAAGCATTAAGCATAGCAAAGTCATAGCAACATCAATCTCAGAACATAGTGGATACTAGGGATCAAACCCTAACAAAACTAACTCGATTACATGATAAATCTCATCTAAATCATCACCGTCCAGCAAGCCTACGATGGAATTACTCACGCACGGCGGTGAGCATCATGAAATTGGTGATGGAGGATGGTTGATGATGACGACGGCGACGAATTCCCCTCTCCGGAGCCCCGAACGGACTCCAGATCAGCCCTCCCGAGAGAGTTTAGAGCTTGGCGGCGGTTCCGTATCATAAAACGCGAAGAATCCTTCCTCTTTATTTTTTCTCCCCAAACACGAATATATGGGGTTGGAGTTGAGGTCGGTGGAGCTCCAGGGGGCCCACGAGGTAGGGGGCGCGCCTAGGGGGCAGGCGCGCCCCCACCGTCGTGGCTAGGGTGTGGGCCCCTGGCCTTGATTCTTTGCCAGTATTTTTTATTATTTCCAAAATAATCTTCGTGGAGTTTCAGGTCATTCCAAGAATTTTTTAGCATAATTGGTTTGCTGCCAAAAATTGGCATGCCAATGTTTGGCATTGTGCCAAATATTGGCAACTACTTGGTTGGCTATGAGTTGTTTTGCCTCTCTCACATAAAGTTGCCAATAGTTGGCAAGTCTCGGTATTGCCAATAGTTGGCAGTGCCAACATTTGGCAAGCCAAATATTGGTAGCAAACCAATTATGCTCTTTGTTTCTGCACATAAATAACACCATGGCAATTCTGCTGAAAACAACGTCAGTCCGGGTTAGTTCCATTCAAATCATGCAAGTTTGAGTCCAAAACAAGGGCAAAAGTGTTTGGAAAAGTAGATACGACGGAGACGTATCAGGGGGCGCCTCCCCTCCTGCCATCCCCCACGCGCCTAGGAAGGAGGGGGGCCAGGGCGGGAGCCCAGGGCGGCCGTCGGCCCTCTTGGGGGGCGCCCTAGGCTGCCCCTTCTCCCTCCCTCCACCTATATATATGTGAGGAGGGGAGGGGGCAACACACACCATGATCCCCAAGCTGTGTGCGGTGCTCCCTCTCCCTCTAGTTCTACTTTCTCCTCTGTTCACGTCCGTTGTGCTTGGCGAAGCCCTGCGGATAGTTTCATCACCATCGTCACCACATCGTTGTGCTTCCAGAACTCATCTACTACTTCGCCTCTCTTACTGGATCGAGAAGGCGATGACGTCATCGAGTTGAATGTGTACTGAACGCGGAGGCGCCGTACGTTCGGTACTTGATCGGGACGGATCGTGAAGGTGTACAACTTCATCAACCGCGTTGATAAACGCTTCCGCTTAGCAATCTACAGGGGTATGTAGATGCTCTCCCCCTCTCGTAGCTATGCATCTCCATGGATAGATCTTGCGTGTGCATAGAAATTTTTTGTTTTCCATGCAACGTTCCTTAACAGCCACAAGTGAGGGCAGTGTGCCGACCCAACTTTTATTTCTCTCGTATGTTTTGTTTCTTCCTTATTTCATTTTTTTCTTAATTATTTTTGTATTCCGAAAAAATAGATAAATATATATTTCAAAAAATTTCTTACCTAATTTTGAAAACTGTTCACCATTCATTAATAAATATTAAGGCGAAGTAAAAATTTGTTTAAACTACAGTAAACAATGATTACAATTTTTTTAAGAAAGTTCATTCGTTTAAAACATGTTTTTCAGATTTAAAAAGGATCAGGAGATGTATTTTTTGTTTGCATAATTTACAAAATATATAGGTATAATTCTAAAAACAATTCACATATTTAAAGTATGTGCGCACATTTGAAAACATATGTTCATGACGTTTAAAAATGTTATACATTTGCTATAGAAACTTTCACTGTATATTTTAAAAATGTTCAATATGCATTCGAAAAATGTTTAACGTATATTAAAATCTCATTTATATGTACTGCACAAATTTAACGCATGTTAAAAAAATTTAACATGTACTTCAGAATGAAAAGAAGCATAAAGAAATCAGAGAAAACAAAGAGAAGTAAAAAAACAAATATAAAAAACGAAAACAACAAAGAAAAATTGGAAAACACGGACAACCACTAGAAACGAATATACAAAACCGAGCAAAGGGTTTCTAAAACTAACTGTGACAGCTCATAGAATCTTCTCAAAACCGCTCCAATGTAACTCCAATTGTGTCGGGCCATTCAGACAATCCTGAAGGCGACCTAAGCTTATTTCTTGCAGTAAGTGAGATATGGCTGTCGTGTCCTATTTGGAGCTTCATTCATTCTCACAGAGACTCGTACTGGCCTTTTTGACGCTAACAATAGGAACTAGCGTACAAGCGATTTTTTCCGTGTTCATCTTATCTAGCTTCTGTTCTTTTTGTTGGTTTTATGACATTTTTATTTTGGTCTTTAAAAACACATGATTTTATTTTTGATTACAATTTTTCAAAAAATTGTAAATATTTTTTAAAGTGAAAAAATAAAAAACTTTGCGAACATTTTTTTGGTAATCATTGATTATTTTTATACTTTTTTAAAAAAAATCATTTTTATTTTTTAGAAACATGTACATTTTTCGATACTAACATTTTTTTGAAGGAAAAATAGCAAAAAGATTTCGAAAAACTGCAAAATGTGTAAAAGAAAATAATAGAAGAGAAACCCGGAACGTTATGGTACTCTGGCTAGGGATAAAGGAGCGAGACCACTAGGGTCGTTTGCTCCGTGTCCTGTGCGATTGCTTGACATAATGTTGCAGAGAGTGACAAATAGGAAAGTTCCTAAACATAACTTTTTGTAATTGTAATAAAGAAAAGGAAAGCCCATTGTTAACTCAGAGGCCTAAGATAAGTAAAATGGTGAAATGGCATTGTCCTCCTGGATTTCTGGTCACTAAAAGAACTGGCTACGGTTGCTGATAAGACTAACATTGCTCAAGAATATATAGTTTACCTTTCTCAGAATAATGAAAGAAACACCATGGCTTTTGTTAGCATTTCGAAAATGGCCGCCACTTGGGCTGCAATGTTATGTAAAAGACAATAAAAGTTTGCGGTTGCTGAACTGCCAAAAGCATGTTAGGCAAATGGGATTATCACAATCCACCGTATTGTCAGACACAGCCTAAGAGGCCCTATGCATGTTAGGCAAATGGGATTATCACAATCCACCGTATTGTCAGACACAGCCTAAGAGGCCCTATGCGCACCTTAAACTCATTTAACGAAATGTGTTCGAACAAGAAGCGCAAAAACCCTAAAATGTACTTTGAACTAAAACCACGACACTTATTTTGGACGGGAGGGAGTGGTATCTACTACTACAGTAAGAAACCGTGGCAACCCAAGATTGCAACAGATATACCAAATGAAAATGTGAGCCGTGGCATTTGAAAAGCAAGGTTGAGCTGAGATTGCTGTTTCAGTGCCTAGCCTGCATCCGAGTCCCTGTCTGATAAAGTGCCGAAGTCTGTAGAGCCCTTTCCGCGCCAACACTTCGTGCCTACCACACTAAAGCAGCCTGGCGTCGCCGTCTCTGCAAGTGAGCCATTGTTTTCCGATCTCACTCCGGCCGTCAGGCTCCCATCTCGCAAATCCGCTTGTCTCCTCACGCTCCGCCTCCGTGCCGCCGGAGAAGGACGCGTCGAGCAGACGGAGACAGAGAGAGCTCGGCCGGAAAACGGAGAGCGTACGTGCATACATACTGTGCGCAGCCAGGGACACTTCCGTCTGCTGCCATTGGTCTCGTGGTTTGCTTTTGCTACCCTGTCTCGTCTCTTTCAGATCGAGATGTACTAATGGATGTAGGGCATCCGGTGCGTGTGGTGGCTTTGGACCGATCGAGTACGTACAGCGGTTCACCGTAGTTAGGCTAGCTATATAAAACCTAATTAAAGGCACTAGATCCAGTACGTGACATAAAGCTTGCAGTAGCCTGTGGTCTAATGCTCGACGGGATACACATCTAGTCATAGTTGTTTCATCGGAGATTTGGAACGAGCGAAATACAAGAGTGTTTAGGAAGGTGTCCTCCATGCCAAACGTAATCATGTTTAGAATCAAGCGGAGGTCGGACTTTGGGGATTGGCATGAGCTAAACGTTTGAGTTCTTTTATGCCGCGAGAGTAGGCTTATCGGTTTGGGGCCGTCTAGGCTGTCGGTCATGTAATTCAAAAAATTTCTTAATTAATGAGATGAGGCAGATCTTTTGCCTTTGTTTTCAAAAAAAAATATTTGTCCCCGTGTGATCGTTCTCTGTTTTCTTGCTGTGACCTCTGTTTTCTTGCTTCGACGCATCGTGGTGACACTGCAGGGCACCAGTCCAGCCTGAGATTAGGTTCGCTGGCAGACACGACGGCAATGTTCTGGCGGCTATTTCGTAGCGTCGTTAACTTCGTAAGCTGATGATGGCGCTGCACTGATCGACTTTAACAAATACTGCAACGACAGTGGCGAATGGCGACACGCCTAGCCTAGCCTGGAGTCTTGCCCATGGCTAGGGCGATTCGCTAGCCACAGCGTCAATGCAGTGCATGATCGGCCCAGTTGACTCTGCCTCCGGATTTCGATCTCACCCGTACGTCGCTAGCTAGCTTTTCCGCCAGCACCATCTGATCACGTAACATATCCCGACAGCCAACTGATAATCCCCCAGAGGCTGCTGCAGATGGACGACGTGCACGGACGGGCGGCCACCGCAGGGGCGTGCGTGGAGCTCACGCGGACCACGGGGAAAGAAAACTGCGACGCCCGTGCGCGACGGCCGGTCGAGTGGTCGTCAAAAGCCGTGACCGAGCGGGTGGCGGCCGGTGGAGCTACGCGCAGGCGCAGCCGGACCAGGCCCGCACTCGCGATGGCCGCCTTTTCTTCAGCTACTGGATTTGACTGATGCCGGCTAAACGGCGTCGCCCTCCGTCGTAAACTCGTAGCGGGTGAGAAAGTCTAGCTAGCAGCGGTGAGAAAGACGAAATGGTGGTGTCTTTTTGTTTTTGCGGGTAGAAATGGTGGTGTCTTGAAAGGGATTCGGATGATAAGACCATATGAGACAGTGGTCTAACTTGTTCAGGTGATCTTGTGAGTAAATAATGCAGCCTATTAGTGTAGGGCAATTGATTAGCTGACTTCTGAAAGAAGAAGGTGCACCATGCACGAGCAAAACCATCATCAGCCGCAGTCAGTTTCGGCTAATTCCGGAGGGGACGATTTCTGAACGAATGGTACAGCCAGACGATAAGGTTTGGAATTAGTGGCACAAATCCTCGTCACATGCTCGATCGCCCGGTCCCCGTATCTGTCGAGGTACAGTTTCCCATAACTTCCTTGGCGCTACGACTTCCAGGGGCCAGCTTTACGTAGGGAATTCTCTCGATCGCAAGGACCTTTTCGTCTGCTTGATTCAATTCTTCAGCCTACTCTTCAGCCCCGTCCAAGAAAAGATCTCAAAACGATTTACCAAGCAACAAAAAATTCTTGTTTAACTACGCACTCCGTATGTTGCTGGCCACGTTTACACACATTTTGTCTGCTTTACTTCAGCGTACTCTTCAAACCGGTGGAAGATCGAAAAGATCTCAAAATCTTCTAATTGACCGTCCGACAAGATAATGTGATGCACTACAGGTGCTCCAGACTCCAGCGGTAGGACTAGCAGTAGGAACTAAGCAGACACGTCACGACTATAATCGCCCATGCCTTTTTTTCTGAAAAGGAAGCTGACACGCCACGCATATGTATCGCCGGACTAGAAGATTGCACCAACAGTTCGTTGATTATTCTGCATGGGCCTATTCTGGATAACCAAAAGAAAATAGCAACATATACATCCTTTCACAAAAACTAGCAGGACATTTGGTTTTAGCTATGGCTTATCTTTGTCTCCCAAAAAAAAAAAGCTATGGCTTATCTTTTTCTATCTAAAATGACCGATGCATACATGACGCATAGTATGTTGGATGCGAACAAAGGCAATATGGACTATTTGTTACAATAATGGTACGGCCAAGAGTTACATATGCTTACAGTCCAATAAAGTTTTCCACAATTAAGGAGTAATCACTAATCACCATGACAGAGTATTGGTGGGTTTGGGGTGATTTTTAAGTGCTTTTTATGAGCCCTAAATTGTAAATGAAAATATCTCTCAAACCACGTGTCTAAATTAAATTACAAACCATTTTTGTCGTTGTGCTCATCGTGTTGAGATCTACGAGACTAGACCCCTTTTTTGTGAGAAAAACTCCTAATCTATTCATCAACTGTCAAGGTAGTACAAAGAACACCAAAAGTAAAAAAAAATCTAGGTCATTAGACCACCTAGCGACAACTAAAAGCACTGGAGCGAGCCAAAGGTGAGTCATCGTCATCGCCCCTCCGTCAATGGAGCCAGGCAAACCTCGTTGTAGTAGGCAGTCGTGAAGTCGTCGTGCTAAGTCCCCATAGGACCAGTACACAAGGGCAACAACCGCCGATGATGAAGAGATGCGTAGATCAGAAAGAACCAACTTGTAGACACAAGAACACATACGAACAAAGATTGGATCCACATGGATCCATCGAAGGCAAACGCCGACCGAATCCCGCGAAATCCGTCGGGGACAAACCTCCCCATGCCCTCCAACGATGCTAGAAACACTACCGGGATGGGGCTAGGCTGGGAGGACATTATTCCATCTTCAGAGAGCCGTCACTGCCTCACCTCTCGGCCTAGGACAGAAACACCCCTCC
>NC_041388.1:666321282-666435268 GCF_002162155.2 Triticum dicoccoides | reverse complement strand
CCTGGATCCACCACGGTTCTATGGCCCTAAGACCACAGAAGACGAGATAGACCGGCGGCGGTGGCAGCGCTGACGGGGGGCATGAGAAATCCTATCGATATCTCTATAGCTATACCTAATCGCTAATAGATTTTAATGACCTTTTTTCATATGCAACTTGTACTCTGAAAGCTAATAAACTTGTGCTCCCCGCAACAACACACGTGTACTTTACATGATAGTGTAATATGTAACATCCTCAGCATCACACTACAGTAATCTCCCCTTAATGAAGGTCATGTCATCATGATCATAATGCCAAAATGCCACTTGTCCAAAATCTGCTTCAAATTTAAATTCTCATTGCATGTCAAATATTTGCTTCTTCTTTCATGCAAATAAAATAGTTCACACTATGGCAAATATTCTCTAAGTATTTGTCATGATGAAACCTACCTCTGTTGGATTCCAAAAATGCTCTTGGAAATTATTTAAGTGGTCCAACAACAATTTAATTTGGCCTTTTCAATTTCTAAAAGTTCTTAAACATTTCCAAATGCTCAAAAAAAAATTTGTGCAACTTCACAATATTGCAAAGTAATTATTGTGGCATGTGGCACATTTTACAAGAGTCATTTGGTGCTTGGAATAATTGCAAGAAATAGCTTTTTGATTTCCAGAAAAGAAAAACTAAAAGAAAAGGAAAAGAAAGAGAGAAAAGGCCCCTGACCCCCCCCCCATTTCCCCACTGGGCCTCCACCCTGCCGGCCCAGTCGGCCACACCACAGGCCGGCCCACTCTCCCGCTCCCCTAGCCTATTAGGCCGCTCCCTCCCCGTAACCCTAACCCCGCACGACCCCCACTCCTCGTTCCCCACTCCCCCCACTCTCCCTCGTTCCCTCGCGCCGTCACCCATCACACACACACATACGCACAGGGGAGGGGCGCATCTGTTCGGTCTCCCTCCCCCCGACGCGCCCGCACCCGAAGGCTGCAACTAGCCGGCGTCGAGCGCCGCCTCTCCCGACCATCGTCCTCGCGCCGCCGCTAACTAGCGCTGCCATGCCCAACTGCTTCGCCTGCCCCGTCCTCGTCGACTGCAAGCAACGGATCGAGACCCGATCCACTACAACCTCGACACCGACTGCTTCTTCCCGGCGGCCGTCGTCTCCATTGCCGGTCGATCTCCCTCAGCGCCTCCCCAACCTCGCCGAGCTTGTCCATGGCCTCCTCGGGGTGAGCCGCACCCGTTCCCCTTCATCTCCGTTGGTTTGTCGCCGTTTAGCCGCCGTCCCCACATTACGTCCGCCATGGCCAGTCCGCCGGAGCCCCTGCTCTCGCACGCACCCGCGGTGTTCGCTGGCCGCGCCCAGGCACGCCCCCCGCACCCACCTGCGCCGAACCCCGCTAGCTACCCGCAAGCGTGCCTGCGCCCTGCTTCGACCCACCGTGCTCACCCGCGCTGCTGTGCTGTGGCGGCTGCTACTCTGGCTACTGCTCCACCGCGGCCCCGCACGGTGCTCGCCGCTCGCCCCACCTCCGTCGGCCGTGGCCACGACCACGACCCGCCCCGGGCAAGCTACGGGCGCCCGTCGCCCGTTACGCCCATGCCCGCGCGCCTCACCACACCCCCGCCGCCGCGCCTGCTCCAGCCGGTCATGGCCGCTGCCGTGCCCCCTGGCCGCGCCAGCGCCCCCGCTGACCTCGCCCGGGCGTGGCGCCCGCGCCCAATGCCTGGTAGCTCGCCCCGCTGGCCCCTGTGACACTACTAGGGGGCCCACGCCCCTGGTTATTCTTTTAAAAAAAGATAGAAAAGAAAAAGTTAAAATTAATTAATTAGTAATGCAATTAATTAACTTAATAAACCTGCTTAATAACCTAATTAACTAGATTTGATAATCTAATATGGTTTAACTAAACAGTGTCTATGACAGGGGGAGCCCACCCCTTGACTGGTCAATTGGGACCCCCTGGCCCACCTGTCAACCACTGGGTACACTTTTGTGTACACTGTGCTGGGTGCACATAGCATTTTAACCTTTATTTTCGAATTAGTAATAATTTCAGAATATTGCTAAAATTTAGAAAATCATCTTAAATAAACCGTAGTTCGGATGGAAAAACTTTGTACATGAAAGTTGCTTAGAACGACGAGACGAATCCGGATACGCAACCCGTTTGTCCGCCACACGTCCCTAGCATAGCAAACCTGCAACCGTCCCCCTCCGTTTCATCTGTCCGAAAATGACTAACTTCGGGAAAAACTTTCCCGGATGTTTCCCCCCTTCGCCAGTATCGCCTAGTACTGCGTTAGCGTTAGCTCACCCATGGCACCGCGTTTTACCTTGTTATATTTTGTGATGCTTGTTTGCCCCGTATTTACCGTTTCTCCCCCCTCTTCTTCTCCGGTAGACCCCGAGACCGATGATGCCGCTGTGATCGACTACTTCACCGACGAACCCTACTTCTTGTCTGAGCAACCAGGTAAGCAAACCCCCTTGAGCATTCCGATATCGCCCATTTCTTTCCCTCTCATGCTTGCATTAAAACTGCTACTGCTTTCTGTATGATCCTACTCTGATGCATAGCCTGTTGTTGTTACCTGCTTTCATACCTTACCTGCTTATCCTAAAATGCTTAGTATAGGTTGGTTAGAGATCCATCAGTGACCCCACCTTGTCCAATGTTGCCTCGCTTTATGTTCGATGACTCGATCAACGTGATCGACGTCCAGGCCCCGACACCGCACTACTACTACTAAGGATGGTGGCCAGAATCATCACACTAGGGACACAAAGCATTACTAGATTACTGGGTGGTTCTCTAGGACAACTAGGTCATAATAATAGTTCCAACATATATATCGAGGCAATGGAATACCTCAACACACTGGTTAGTGTGATTAATCTGGCCCAAAAGACATCGAACACAGGAGAAAAGGATTTGCAAATGCATTAGATTGTTTAGGAACCTGGGATGACTCGGACAGCATAACGGCTGTAAATGCTCAAAATGATTTGAGACATCCTGCAAAATGGTGGCATAACCACTCAACATCACAAAATCAAAGTTCTGAGGCCAGCTATGACATATGGAAGTAGTAGGAACTGAACTGAGGCTTGAACTCAACAATCCTAGGCAACTACGGTTTAGTAACACGTCATCCTGATAGATAGGTGAGAAGGCCTAGTTTCTTAACCCGCGTAGAATGAGAGAATGACTCAGATCAGAGGGCATAAGGTAAAGGAGTAAAAAGAGCCTTACGTTCCCTACCACAATCAATTCCCCTACATAACTAAAGCATTTCTAGACACAAGTTCGACCAGTTTGGCTTGGTAATCCTACAGGCAGTCAGGCTTTGATACCAAAGCTGTCAGGACCCCGATTCCAAGTCACATCGATCTAGCCAGTAACACCTCATATCACTTTGCGGCCTCACGCACGGTATTCCCATGGGTGTCGCCTTACCATGGCCCGGGACCGTTTGCGCCTTTTGGCTCACGTATATGATAGTGTCGCTAGCATCCATATGACAGAGAACCCGGGCCGACATGGCTAATCATGAACCCAAAGCGGCACTAACCTATGGGGATAGGCATACATGAATCACATCGAGCGTGTCGGTCAGCAGCGTGTGAATTCGGGCTGTAGCACTGGGCTAACAGGACTCCGGGAACCCGGGATGTAGCAGGCTAGGCAGGACTCCGGATGTCACCGCGTGACATTTCCCTAAAGGGACAGACAAAGGAACGAAGTGAAACACATACCGGCCAGTCAAGTGTCCTGAGCAGTAGTGCTGGGCTAACAGGACTCCGGTGAACCGGGCTGTAGCGGACTACTATGGCTCATGGAAGCACTAGACTACATTTCCCCATAAGAGGGGCTGCCAAGGATAAACAACTAGATTGTCGGATCCCACACATACCAAGCATTTCAGTCATACACACAATATGCTCGATATGTGTAAATACAACATGGCATCACAACATAACTCTACAACTCAAGTATGTATTCATTAGGCTCAGAGGAGCGAGATAATACAAACATGGGTCTCATGACCCAACATTCAGAGCATACAAGTCAAACACATGCGGAAGCTTAACATGTCTGAGTACAGACATCTACAAATGAAAAAGGCTGAGAAGCCTGACTATCTACCAGATCCTGCCGAGGACACAAGATCGTAGCTGAGGTATCAAGCTAAACGTCGAAGTCCACGCGAAACTACTAACGAGACTGAAGTCTCTCTGCAAAACATAAATTAAGCAAACGTGAGTACAAATGTACCCAGCAAGACTTACATCAGAACTAACTACATATGCATCGGTATCAACAAAGGGGGTGGTGGAGTTTAACTGCAGCAAGCCAGCTTTGACTCAGTGGCTAACCTGAACTACGACTGCAAGTAACTCTTTTGAGGTGGCGCACACGAGTCCACATATTCACCATTCAATACACCACTATGGATTTACTCCCGTCTCCCTACGAGAAGGCCATTCATAGCACTCACACTTATCTTGCGAGTTTTAGAGTATCCACTTTCGCTTGTCTATGAACTGTTATAGGCAACCCAGAAGTCCATTACCGTGGACACGGCTATTCGAATAGATGATGTTAACCCTGCAGGGGTGTACTTCTTCACACACGCTCTCACCACTTATCGCCGTTTACACGACATGTACTCGGCAACCTTCAAGCGGAAGCCCAACGAGGGTGTCGGCCACGGCCTACCTAAACACTCAAGTCTCTAGTCTAGGTTTATCGCCTATCCAGGTTCCATCCGCAGGGAGTCCGGCCGAGGTTTCCACATACGGCCCCGAACGATGTGTACAGGGTTCCGAGACACCAAACGGGCGCCCGGCATGCCCGGCCACGGTGTATCTACCACATCATAGCCCACCCCTAGGGTCAGCGCTACGCACGGCCGCCAACACATATCCTATAAACACCAGAAACTAGTTGCAACTCCTGGACAGAGGACAAGGGTGATCAAGAAGCCGAGAGGGTCCACTGGTTTCGGGCCCAATGCGTGGTAATAACTGTTTCATGGATCACAAACACAGAACTCAGTTCCTAAGAACAGTTTCAATGAGACAACCCACCATGTACTCCTACATGGCCTCTCATCGCTACCTTTACCAAATCATGTTCACACACCTAGCTCACACACTGTAGGACATGTTTACACACCTCCGGTTCATCCCCGATGAACCAGACCTGACACGACTCTATGCAATAGCAGGCATGAAAAACAAGCATGAATGAGTAGGCACATCAGGGCTCAAACAACTCCTACTCATGCTAGTGGGTTTTATCTATTTACTGTGGCAATGACAGGTCATGCAGAGGAAAGGGGTTCAACTACCGCAACATGTAACAGTTGAATCGTTGTTGTCCTAATGCAGTAAAAGAGAGCAGGAGCGAGAGAGTGGTTTGTATCGGAATGAACAAGGGGGTTTTGCTTGCCTGGCACTTCTGAAGATAGTATAGTTCTTCATCGGTGTCATCGATCATATCGTCAGAACGTCGTCTACTGAAGGGGGACAAACATCGGCAAAAGAGAGGAACACAATCAATGCATATGCGACAATATGATGCATGACCATGACATGGCAATATGCTGTGTTTTGAGCTAATGCATCTAGTTATGATCTAAATGAAGTTGGTTTGAATACAAGATTCAAATTCCAACTTCATATATGATTATTTAAATGCCCTTTATTTGTTTTGTCCAAAACAGAGGACAAACATTGTTCAAACATGCATGAAAATGGTACAAATGGATTCCTTGATTTTTTCTGATAATTTTCCATATATAATTTATTTCATTTGGAGTTACGGTTGATTTACTATGAATTTTTGAAGTTTAGGCAATTTTTAGAATTTTCTGAACTATTTTTAATCTAGGAATGACTTATTACGTCAGCACTACGTCATGCCTGCGTCAGCAAGTCAAAGCAGCGGTCTAGGTCAAACCTGACCAGTGGGGTCCACTGATCGGTGACACAATGCTGGCATGAGTCACTGACGTGTGGGGCCGATCAAAGGCCACGTTAGTAAGGTCAAAGCTGACGCGTGGGTCCCGCGGGGTTATGACTAATCTAAGCAGAAATAAAGCTGAGGTTAATTAGGGCGTGGGGCCCATTTGTCAGTGAGGAAGGGGGTTAATTAGGGCGTGATTAGCCCCTAATGACGGTGCCACGTCAGCCTCGTCGGAGCTCAGCCGGCGGCGACCAAAACCGACGACAGAGACGACGTGGGAAGCGCTACAGGGGACGGTTTCGTCCGCGGTCGGTCCCATTGGAAAGCTGGCGCTCGGCCGCATCCAACGATGCAAGCGGGGTTGCCGGGAACGGTGTGTCGCGGCGACGGCGGCGGGCAGAAGGGGCGGCCGGAGTTGGGCTCGAGCGGGTCTGGGGCTCTAGTGCGAGCTAGAGCAAACAGTGCGGCAAGTTCGCTTCCCGGGGACGCGGTGAGCATGTTGGTGCTGCTTAGGAGAGCGGGGGAGGTCGGGAGCGCAGGGCTGGCCGGCCATGGCGGCGGCGGCGCTCGGGAGCTTGTGGGGTAGCGGCTAGAGGGCGAGCGCGACAAAGGGAGGAGGGGGAAAAGACTACAGGCCTCACAGCGGATCTTCTGGTGCGGACGGCGAGCTCGGGGAGGTCCTGTAGCCGGCGAATCGACGACGGCGGCCGTCAAGGCAGAGGATGAAGATGGCGATGGTGGCGACGCTGCAGGGCTCCTGCGGTCGCGTGCCTCAGTGTGTAGCTCCACGGAGTCGTGGCGGAGCTCGTGGTGGCGCTGGTTGGGTGGGTGGTGGCCTATAGCCACGGCGACAGCGCGCTCTCGGGCTCACGGGAAGAGAGGAAGAGGGAGCCAGAGGAGGGGGAAGAACGGGGGGAGGCTCTGGGCGTCTCCGTGGCGCCGCGAGGATGTCGGGGAGGCTGCCACCGCGAAGCAGGAGGTGGAGGCTCGGGCACGGCGCGTCGACACGCCTCTGCCAGTAGCCAGAGGTTGAAGATGGCTCCGCCCCTGGTGGGCTGGGCCACGAGGTGGGCTGGCCGGTGCAGCTGGGCCGGCTACAGGTAAGGCCAGGTAGGTTTTCTCCTCTGTTTTGATCTTTGGTTCTGTTTTCCTTTATTTAATCACTTTGCCACTGTTTTTTAAATTCCAGCAAAAGTGGAAACAGTGAAAACATCCCTCTGAATATTTTTATATTGCACAATGGGAATATCCAAAGGCACATAAATTATTTCAGAGTTATCTGAAATTATATTCCATATATTAAGAATATAAAACCAAATCCAAATACAATATTGATTTAAATTCAATGCCCAAAATAAATCCTTAAAAATGTGCATTATTTTTGGTTTGGATCAAAGCCCTTGCCAAAAATACCAAATATCAATAAAGATCATTTTGGTTTCATTGAATGCAAATTTTAGTTGAACCTAGTTTGATTCAAGTGATGCTAGGGTTTGAACATCCCCATTTCAAGATTAATTGAAATTGAAAATGATGCATGGATGCAATGCCACTAATTACAAGAAGATTCCTAGGGCTGTGACACCATATTTCCTCCTTGATCCCATTTACTGGGTAAGTTAAATTACTTATCCTCTACAACTCATTTCCCCCCGTCCAACCTCTACTCTGATTTACCTTCTGGCATTGCACCTAGTACTTGATACTAGGAAGCTTTATATCCCATCACGTCATTCCTAGCCTGATTGACTATATTGTTATCGTGTCAACTTTTAACTGGGCTACCTGGTCCTTATGCCCGGAGCAACTTCCGACGATGAGCTAAGCTTACGTCGATCTTCCTCATCTTATCATTTCACCTCAAACAACAAGCTTGACTTTGAGCTTGTGTCGAATCCGTGGTTCTCTTAGCCTTTCACTTCATCCTTCCTTTTTTGCTCGGTGGCATCTTCTTAGAGTCTCTCGACAAAATTTCTCTTGATCACCGTCAACACTTTGGCTTCTTTAGAGATGTCAATTGAATTCATGGCTATAAATACCATCCTTGCCTCTCGATGACTTGTGTCAGCATCAACAACATTCTTGTCTTCCCCCCCAACACAAACTTGATCATATTAATTTTGGGAATACATCCTTTTTGACCTGTCGATTGATTGCTGTTGAGCCCGTCGGCCACACCCTCACCTTTTCCCTGCTAAAATGGTATGACTTATTTTCTAAGTTGTTTCCGATGGATCCTTGGTGTAACCAAAGTCTGACCTTTGCTTGAAACCATGTCAATGCTATCTCGAAGCATGTCTGTGGTAATCCGATCTCCAATAAGAACATTTGAGGCACGATACTAATTTTTCTTTATCAATTATCCAAACAGCGTTGTATGGGTAATGTAATGAAATTTCTTTCCCTTTACCTAATTGGTTATCTACTTACTATCCTGTCATGGATATCTTGCTCTGCTTGTCCTTGGGAAGGATATACCCCTGAGATATGTGTTTAAACACATTTTCCTTTCCATTGTTCTGGTTAATATACTAACCATATTTTTCCTTTCCATTCTTTTGTTTAACCTTTCCGGTAAACTAACTTATCTCAGTAGAGATAATTTCCTACTTAGGTAAACACCTCAATGTATAACTCTGTCAGTAAAGACCCTGTTACTATTATTGATGACATTCCGGTAACCACCGATGGATGAGAACTTTGCCTATTGGTCCGCCTCGTTCAACAAGCAGGAAGATGGTTCTTTTCGTCCCTCGCCCTTGGTACCGACGTTGTTGCCGACATAACTGACAAGCTGCCCTCTGACATGCCTTGCTATCATGACCGTGCAAAATGCTAGTGTGTTGGGGAACGTAGCAGAATTTTAAAATTTTCTATGCATCTCCAAGATCAATCTATCGAGTCATCTAGCAACGAGGGAGAGAGGAGTGCATCTACATACCCTTGTAGATCGCGCACGGAAGCGTTCAAGAGAACGGGGTTGATGGAGTCGTACTCGACGTGATCCAAATCATCGATGACCAAGTGCCGAACGGACATCACCTCCGCGTTCAACACACGTACGGTTGGGAGACGTCTCCTCCTTCTTGATCCAGCAAGGGGGAAGGAGAGGTTGATGAAGATCCAGCAGCACGACGGCGTGGTGGTGGATGCAGCAGGATCCCGGCAGGGCTTCGCCAAGTGCAAGCGGGGAGGAGAGGTGTAACGGAGGGAGAGGGAGGCGCCAAGATCAAGGGGGTGCGGCTGCCCTCCCTCCCCCTCTTTATATAGGGGCCTTGGGGGGCGCCCCCACCCCTAGGGTTTCCCAACCCTAGGCGCAGGGCAGGCCCAAGGGGGGCGCACCAGCCCACTAGGGGCTGGTTCCCCTCCCAACTCAGCTCATGGGGCCCTCCGGGATAGGTGGCCCCACCCGGTGGACCCCCGGGACCCTTCCGGTGGTCCCGGTACAATACCGGCGACTCCCGAAACCTTCCCAATGGCCGACACTGGACTTCCTATATATATAAATATTTACCTCCGGACCATTCCAGAACTCCTCGTGACGTCCGGGATCTCATCCGGGACTCCGAACAACTTTCGGGTTACTGCATACTAATATCTCTACAACCCTAGCGTCACCGAACCTTAAGTGTGTAGACCCTACGGGTTCGGGAGAAATGCAGACATGACCGAGATGCTTCTCCGGTCAATAACCAACAGCGGGATCTGGATACCCATGTTGGCTCCCACATGCTCCACGATGATCTCATCAGATGAACCACGATGTCAAGGATTCAATCAATCCGTATACAATTCCCTTTGTCAATCGGTACGTTACTTGCCCGAGACTCGATCGTCGGTATCCCAATACCTCGTTCAATCTCGTTACCGGCAAGTCACTTTACTCATACCGTAATGCATGATCCCATGATCAACCACTTGGTCACATTGAGCTCATTATGATGATGCATTACCGAGTGGGCCCAGAGATACCTCTCCGTCATACGGAGTGACAAATCCCAGTCTCGATTCGTGCCAACCCAACAGATACTTTCGAAGATACCTGTAGTGTACCTTTATAGTCACCCAGTTACGTTGTGACATTTGGCACACCCAAAGCACTCCTACGGTATCCGGGAGTTGCACAATCTCATGGTCTAAGGAAATGATACTTGACATTCGGAAAAGCTACAGCAAACGAACTACGCGATCTTTGAGCTATGCTTAGGATTGGGTCTTGTCCATCACATCATTCTCCTAATGATGTGATCCCGTTATCAATGACATCCAATGTCCATAGTCAGGAAACCATGACTATCTTTTGATCAACGAGCTAGTCAACTAGAGGCTCACTAGGGACGTGTTGTGGTCTATGTATTCACACATGTATTATGATTTCCGGATAACACAATTATAGCATGAATAATAGACAATTATCATGAACAAATAAATATAATAATAACCATTTTATTATTGCCTCTAGGGCATATTTCCAATAGTCTCCCACTTGCACTAGAGTCAATATTCTAGTTACATTGTGATGAATCGAACACCCATGCAGTTCTGGTGTTGATCATGTTTTGCTCTAGGGAGAGGTTTAGTCAACGGATCTGCCACATTCAGATCCGTATGTACTTTACAAATCTCTATGTCTCCATTTTGAACACTTTCACGAATGGAGTTGAAGCGACGCTTGATATGCCTAGTCTTCCTGTGAAACCTGGGCTCCTTGGCAAGGGCAATTGCTCTAGTGTTGTCACAGAAGAGAGTCATTGGGCCCGACACATTGGGTATGACTCCTAAGTCGTTAATGAACTCCTTCACCCAGACTGCTTCTTGTGCTGCCTTCGAGGCTGCCATGTACTCCGCTTCACATGTAGATCCCGCCACAACGCTCTGCTTGCAACTGCACCAGCTTATTGCCCCACCATTCAAAATATACACGTATCCGGTTTGTGACTTAGAGTCATCCAGATCTGTGTCGAAGCTAGCATTGATGTAACCCTTTACAACGAGCTCTTTTTCACCACCATAAACGAGAAACATTTCCTTAGTCCTTTTCAGGTACTTCAGGATATTCTTGACCGTTGTCTAGTGTTCCATGCCGGGATTACTTTGGTACCTTCCTATCAAACTTACGACAAGGTTTACATCAGGTCTGGTACACAACATAGCATACATGATAGACCCTATGGCCGAGGCATAGGGGACGGCACTCATCTTTTCTCTATCTTCTGTCGTGGTCGGGAATTGAGCCGTGCTCAATCTCGTACCTTGCAATACAGGCAAGAACCCCTTCTTTGACTGATCCATCTTGAACTTCTTCAATATCTTGTCAAGGTACATACTCTTTGAAAGACCAATGAGGCGTCTCGATCTATCTCTATAGATCTTGATGCCTAATATATAAGCAGCTTCTCCAAGGTCCTTCATTGAAAAACACTTGTTCAAGTAGGCCTTTATGCTTTCCAAGAATTCTATATCATTTCCCATCAACAGTATGTCATCCACATACAATATGAGAAATGCTACAGAGCTCCCACTCACTTTCTTGTAAATGCAGGCTTCTCCATAAGTCTGCGTAAACCCAAACGCTTTGATCATCTCATCAAAACGAATGTTCCAACTCTGAGATGCTTGCACCAGCCCATAAATCGAGCGTTGGAGCTTGCACACCTTGTCAGCATTCTTAGGATCGACAAAACCTTCCGGCTGCATCATATACAATTCTTCCTTAAGGAAACCATTAAGGAATGCTGTTTTGACGTCCATTTGCCATATCTCGTAATCATAGAATGCGACAATTGCTAACATGATTCGGACGGACTTCAGCTTCGCTACGGGTGAGAAAGTCTCATGGTAGTCAACCCCTTGAACTTGTCGATAACCCTTAGCGACAAGCCGAGCTTTATAGATGGTTACGTTACCATCCGCGTTTGTCTTCTTCTTAAAGATGCATTTATTTTCTATGGCTCGCCGATCAACGGGCAAGTCAGTCAAAGTCCATACTTCATTTTCATACATGGATCCTATCTCGGATTTCATGGCTTCCAGCCATTTGTCGGAATCCGGGCCCGCCATCGCTTCTTCATAGTTCGAAGGTTCACCGTTGTCTAACAACATGATTTCCAAGACAGGGTTGCCGTACCACTCTGGTGCGGAACGTGTCCTCGTGGACCTACGAAGTTCAGTAGCAACTTGATCTGAAGTTTCATGATCATCATCATTAACATCCTCTCTAGTCGGTGCAGGCACCTCAGGAACATTTTCTTGAGCTGCGCCACTTACCGGTTCAAGAGGTAATACTTCATTAAGTTCTACTTTCCTCCCACTTATTTCTTTCGAGAGAAACTCTTTCTCTAGAAAGGACCCATTCTTGGCAACAAAGATCTTGCCTTCGGATCTGAGGTAGAAGGTATACCCAATAGTTTCTTTAGGGTATCCTATGAAGACGCATTTTTCCGATTTGGGTTCGAGCTTTTCAGGTTAAAGTTTCTTGACATAAGCATCGCATCCCCAAACTTTTAGAAACGACATCATAGCCCCAAAATGGCAGCGGTAAATCGGTAAGAGACATCATAGATCGCACCATATCTAATAGAGTGCAATTACGACGTTCGGACACACCATTACGCTGAGGTGTTCCAGGCGGCGTGAGTTGTGAAACTATTCCACATTTTCTTAAGTGTGTGCCAAACTCGTGACTCAAGTATTCTCCCCCACAATCTGATCGCAAGAACTTGATTTTCCTGTCACGTTGATTCTCAACCTTACTCTGAAATTCCTTGAACTTTTCAAAGGTCTCAGACTTGTGTTTCATTAAGTAGACATACCCATATCTACTCAAGTCATCAGTGAGGATGAGAACATAACGATAGCCACCGCGAGCCTCAACACTCATTGGACCGCACACATCAGTATGTATGATTTCCAATAAGTTGGTTGCTCGCTCCATTGTTCCCGAGAACGGAGTCTTGGTCATTTTACCCATGAGGCATGGTTCACACGTGTCAAATGATTCGTAATCAAGAGACTCCAATAGTCCATCTGCATGGAGCTTCTTCATGCGTTTGACACCTATGTGACCAAGGCGGCAGTGCCACAAGTATGTGGGACTATCATTATCAACCTTACATCTTTTGGTATTCACACTATGAATATGTGTAACATTACGCTCGAGATTCATTAAGAATAAACCATTCACCATCGGAGCATGAACATAAAACATATCTCTCATATAAATAGAACAACCATTATTCTCGGATTTAAATGAGTAGCCATCTCGAATTAAACGAGATCCTGATACAATGTTCATGCTCAAAGCTGGCACTAAATAACAATTATTGAGGTTTAAAACTAATCCCATAGGTAAATGTAGAGGCAGCATGCCGACGGCTTTCACATCGACCTTGGAACCATTCCCAACGCGCATCGTCACCTCGTACTTCGCCAGTCTCCGCTTATTCCGCAGCTCCTGCTTTGAGTTAGAAATGTGAGCAACCGCACCAGTATCAAATACCCATGAGCTACTATGAGTACTGGTAAGGTACACATCAATTACATGTATATCACATATACCTTTAGTGTTGATGGCCTTCTTGTCCGCTAAGTATTTGGGGCAGTTCCGCTTCCAGTGACCACTTCCCTTGCAATAAAAACACTCAGTCTCGGGCTTGGGTCCATTCTTTGGCTTCTTCCCGGCAGCTTGCTTACCGGGCGCGGCAACTCCCTTGCCATCCTTCTTGAAGTTCTTCTTACCCTTGCCTTTCTTGAACTTAGTGGTTTTATTCACCATCAACACTTGATGTTCCTTTTTGATTTCCACATCTGCTGATTTCAGCATTGAATATACCTCAGGAATGGTCTTTTCCATCCCCCGCATATTGAAGTTCATCACAAAGCTCTTGTAGCTTGGTGGAAGCGACTGAAGGATTCTGTCAATGACCGCGTCATCCGAGAGATTAACTCCCAGCTGAGTCAAGCGGTTATGCAACCCAGACATTCTGAGTATGTGCTGACTGACAGAACTATTTTCCTCCATCTTACAGCTGAAGAATTTGTCGGAGACTTCATATCTCTCGACCCGGGCATGAGCTTGAAAAACCATTTTCAGCTCTTCGAACATCTCATATGCTCCGTGTCTCTCAAAACGCTTTTGGAGCCCGGGTTCTAAGCTATAAAGCATGCCGCACTGAACGAGGGAGTAATCATCAGCACATGACTGCCAAGCGTTCATAACGTCTTGGTTCTCTGGGACAGGTGCATCACCTAGCGGTGCTTCTAGGACATAATCTTTCTTGGCAGCTATGAGGATGATCCTCAGGTTCCGGACCCAGTCCCAACTCAGCTCATGGGGCCCTCCGGGATAGGTGGCCCCACCCGATGGACCCCTGGGACCCTTCCGGTGGTCCCGGTACAATACCGGCGACTCCCGAAACCTTCCTGATGGCCGAAACTGGACTTCCTATATATAAATCTTTACCTCCGGACCATTCCGGAACTCCTCGTGACGTCCGGGATCTCATCCGGGACTCCGAACAACTTTCGGGTTACTGCATACTAATATCTCTACAACCCTAGCGTCACGGAACCTTAAGTGTGTAGACCCTATGGGTTCGGGAGACATGCAGACATGACCGAGACGCTTCTCCAGTCAATAAGCAACAGGGGGATCTGGATACCCATGTTGGCTCCCACATGATCCACGATGATCTCATCGGATGAACCACGATGTCGAGGATTCAATCAATCCGTATACAATTCCCTTTGTCAATCGGTACGTTACTTGCCCGTGACTCGATCGTCGGTATCCCAATACCTCGTTCAATCTCGTTACCGGCAAGTCACTTTACTCGTACCGTAATGCATGATCCCGTGATCAACCACTTGGTCACATTGAGCTCATTATGATGATGCATTACCGAGTGGGCCCAGAGATACCTCTTCGTCATACGGAGTGACAAATCCCAGACTCGATTCGTGCCAACCCAACAGATACTTTCGGAGATATCTGTAGTGTACCTTTATAGTCACCCAGTTACGTTGTGACGTTTGGCACACCCAAAGCACTCCTACGGTATCCGGGAGTTGCACAATCTCATGGTTTAAGGAAATGATACTTGACATTCGGAAAAGCTACAGCAAACGAACTACACGATCTTTGAGCTATGCTTAGGATTGGGTCTTGTCCATCACATCATTCTCCTAATGATGTGATCCCGTTATCAATGATATCCAATGTCCATAGTCAGGAAACCATGACTATCATTTGATCAACGATCTAGTCAACTAGAGGCTCACTAGGGACGTGTTGTGGTCTATGTATTCACACATGTATTACGATTTCCGGATAACACAATTATAGCATGAATAATAGACAATTATCATGAACAAAGAAATATAATAATAACCATTTTATTATTGCCTCTAGGGCATATTTCCAACATAGCGCCCTTTCTACTTTTAACCCACATGGTGGGACCATAACCCGCAGTTCCACAGGGTCGAAACCTGACTCTCCTATATATCTTTGATTCCGAAATATTCTTGCATTTGGCTTCGTATCATGTCACGAGTCACCTCTCGAGGGATGATCTATTCCCGATGCTCTGAACCCCCTTCTCACACTCTGTGCAGGTATCGATCGTTTGTCCATTCACTTGAAACTGCCTATTGTACCTTCATACTTTGCTCTCGGTGTTTATTAAGCTTCAATTTGAGAGATACTTCTGCCTCATTCCCCATTGTTCATCAGATAATTAACCCTATACGGGCCAGTTCTCCCGAAGTTACTCTTTACTTCCCCACTTAAATCTCGGGACGAGATTTCTTGTAGTGGAGGAGATTTGTGACATCCGCAGCATCACACTACAGTAATCTCCCCTTAATGAAGGTCATGTCATCATGATCATCATGCCAAAATGCCACTTGTCCAAAATCTGCTTCAAATTTAAATTCTAATTGCATGTCAAATATTTGCTTCTTCTTTCATGCAAATAAAATAGTTCACACTATGGCAAATATTCTCTAAGTATTTGTCATGATGAAACCTACCTCTGTTGGATTCCAAAAATGCTCCTGGAAATTATTTGAGTGGTCCAACAACAATTTAGTTTGGCCTTTTCAATTTCTAAAAGTTCTTAAACATTTCCAAATGCTCAAAACAATTTTTGTGCAACTTCACAATATTGCAAAGTAATTATTGTGGCATGTGGCACATTTTACAAGAGTCATTTGGTGCTTGGAATAATTGCAAGAAATAGCTTTTTGATTTCCAGAAAAGAAAAACTAAAAGAAAAGGAAAAGAGAGAGAGACAGAGAGAGAGAGAGAGAGAGACAGAAAAGGCCCCTGACCCCCCCCCATTTTCCCACCGGGCCTCGACCCCGCCGGCCCAGTCGGCCAAACCACAGGCCGGCCCACTCTCCCGCTCTCCTGGCCTATTAGGCCACTCCCTCCCCGTAACCCTAACCCCGCACGACCCCCACTCCTCGTTCCCCACTCCCCCACTCTCCCTCGTTCCCTCGCGCCGTCACCCACCACACACACACACATACGCACAGGGGAGGGGCGCATCTGTTCGGTCTCCCTTCCCCCGATGCGCCCGCACCCGAAGGCTGCAACTAGCCGGCGTCGAGCGCCGCCTCTCCCGACCATCGTCCTCGCGCCGCCGCTGACTAGCGCTGCCATGCCCAACTACTTCGCCTGCCCCGTCCTCGTCGACTGCAAGCAACGGATCTAGACCGGAGCCACTACAACCTCGACACCGACTGCTTCTTCCCGGCGGCTGTCGTCTCCATTACCGGTCGATCTCCCTCAGCGCCTTACCAACCTCGCCGAGCTTGTCCATGGCCTCCTTGGGGTGAGCCGCACCCATTCCCCTTCATCTCTGTTGGTTTGTCGCCGTTTAGCCGCCGTCCCCACATTACGTCCGCCATGGTCAGTCTGCCAGAGCCCCTACTCTCGCACGCACCCGCGGTGTTCCCTGGCCGCGCCCAGGCACGCCTCCCGCACCCACCTGCGCCAAACCCCACTCGCTACCCGCATCCGTGTCTGCGCCCCGCTTCGACCCACCGCGCTCACCCGCGCTGCTGTGCTATCGCGGCTGCTACTCTGGCTGCTGCTCCACCGCGGCCCCGCACGGTGCTCGCCGCTCGCCCCACCTCCGCCGGTCGTGGCCACGACCACGACCCGCCCCGGGCAAGCTACGGGCGCCCGTCGCCCGTTACGCCCATGCCCGCGCGGCTCGCCACACCCCCGCCGCCGCGCCTGCTCCGGCCGGTCATGGCCGCTGCCGTGCCCCCTGGCCGCCCCGGGGCCCCCGCTGACCTCGCCCGGGCGTGGCGCCCGCGCCCAATGCCTGGTAGCCCGCCCCGCTGGCCCCTGTGACACTGCTAGGGGGGCCCCACGCCCCTGGTTATTCTTTAAAAAAAGATAGAAAAGAAAAAGTTAAAATTAATTAATTAGTAATGCAATTAATTAACTTAATAAACATGCTTAATAACCTAATTAACTAGATTTGATAATCTAATACGGTGTAACTAAACAGTGTCTATGACAGGGGGAGCCCACCCCTATTGACCAGTCAAATGTTGACTGGTCAACCGAGACCCCCTGGCCCACCTGTCAGCCACTGGGTACACTTTTGTGTACACTGTGCTGGGTGCACATAGCATTTTAACCTTTATTTTCGAATTAGTAATAATTTCAGAATATTGCTAAAACTTTAGAAAATCATCTTAAGTAAACCGTAGCTCGGATGGAAAAACTTTGTACATGAAAGTTGCTCAGAATGACGAGACGAATCCGGATACGCAACCCGTTTGTCCGCCACACGTCCCTAGCATAGCAAACCTGCAACTGTCCCCCTCCGTTTCATATGTCCAAAAATGACTAACTCCGGGAAAACTTTCCCGGATGTTTCCCCCCTTCGCCAGTATCGCCTAGTACTGCGTTAGCGTTAGCTCACCCATGGCACCGCGTTTTACCTTGTTATATTTTGTGATGCTTGTTTGCCCCGTATTTACTGTTTCTCCCCCCTCTTCTTCTCCGGTAGACCCCGAGACCGATGATGCCGCTGTGATCGACTACGTCACCGACGAACCCTACTTCTTGTCTGAGCAACCAGGTAAGCAAACCCCCTTGAGCATTTCGATATCGCCCATTTCTTTCCCTCTCATGCTTGCATTAGAACTGCTACTGCTTTCTGTATGATCCTACTCTGATGCATAGCCTGTTGTTGTTACCTGCTTTCGTACCTTACCTGCTTATCCTAAAATGCTTAGTATAGGTTGGTTAGAGATCCATCAGTGACCCCACCTTGTCCCATGTTGCCTCGCTTTATGTTCGATGACTCGATCAACGTGATCGATGTCCAGGCCCCAACACCGCACATCACCCCCCTAGTTGTACGACACTACAGAGTTACTATCGAGTGCCGAGGGTGAACCTCATACATCACTCTTGATGAGATCTCTGTAGTGTAGCTATTCGGTCGTGATCATCGAGGGTGATTTCCTCCTTAACTACTTCCGATACGGCTCTGTCGTGCAACCCCTCAAGTGTGAACCTCGAGGGTGAATCCTCTTACGTTCACCTTGATGATTACATCGAGTGGAATTCACTGAGGGTGATTCCTCTGTTTTTTTTCTCTTGGTGTTAGACACACAGTTAATATGGTTACTATGACTTTACAACTGAACCATGTTACTAAAGACGGGTAGGCCCTGAGGGGTACCAGCGCGAGCTTAATAGCGAGTGATGTGGAGTCGGGTTGACCTGGAAGGTGCCCGCGAGATACTTACGAGGCGTGGCCGGGCATTCTTAGCCCTTGTCGCAAGTACCCGAGACGGGGCGACGGGGTCACATCGATCGTGAGTCTCTGCTTGTTACCGCGCGTTCCTAATCCACTACGATTTGGATATTTGATCCGAGGGGCCTCTGGCCTGATAGCACTAACCATCACGTGGGCATAGTATGGGCGTTCTGCATCGTATACATCAGCCGAAGCTTAATAGACGTCAGCGACTGAGCGACGCGCGCCGGGTTGGACTGTGTAAGCACCTGCCTTGTTGAAGGATGTAGCTAGGTCTGCTCACCGGCCGCCCACGCAACGTGCAGGAGTTCCCGGGGAGATGGCCCATGACCCCTGGGGGCATAGGTTTAGTCCGGCATGCTGGCCTCTCTATTAAGCCTAGGTCGGGTTGCGGCGTATTGTTTGGCCGAGGCCGGGCATGACCCAGGAAAGTGTGTCCGACCGAAGTTAATCGAGCGTTGTGGTTAAGTTGGTGCACCCCCGCAGGGAAGAAAACATCTATCGATAGCCTGTCCTACGGTAACGGACACTTGGAGTTGTATCCCGATCGATACAACTAGAACTGGATACTTGTGATGAGAATTGGATGGTGATGAGACTTGGATATGAGATGATAACTGGATAGTATGGCTCTGGGATTGCTTTCTCGCGGGGAGTCGAGAAAGGATCTCTGGCCGAGGTTGATAACACTACTACTACTACTACTACTACTACTACTACTACTACTACTTTACTTTATGCTACTCTACTCCCTCCTGTTGCTGCAAGATGGTGGTTTCCAGAAGATGCTAGTCTTCGATAGGACTAGGTCTTCACTCTATTCTGGCATTTCTGCAGCCCAGTCCACATATACAACCCATTCCTTTGATACAGATGCGTACTTAGTTTAGATCTGATGTAAGTCTTGCGAGTACTTTGGATGAGTACTCATGGTTGCTTTGCTACTTCTTTTCCCCCATACCCGATTGTTGCGACCAGATGACGGATCCCAAGAGCCAGACGACGCCACTGATGACTACTACTACCCGGAGGATGCCTACTGCTAAGTGAAGACCGCAGACGATTAGGAGTAGTAGGAGGCTCCCAGGCAGGAGGCCTCGCCTTTTCGATCGTTGTTGCTTTTGTGCTAGCCTTCTTAAGGCAAACTTGTCTAACTTATGTCTGCACTCAAATATTCTTGCTTCCGCTGACTCTTGTGTATTCGAGCCCTCGAGGCCCCTGACTTGTAATATAAAGCTTGTATTATTTTAATTTGTGTCTAGAGTTGTGTTGTGATATCTTGATCGTACACATTTGCGTGTATGATTAGTGTATGATCAAATCGGGGGCGTCACATAATACATGAAATCGTTTAGTTTTGACCTTATAAACCCTATTTTAAAGGAACACCACAACCCCTCCATGCAGCCCTTGAGCCCACATAGCCGCGCAGGAGCGCTCTAGACACAGAGTTGAACCACGATGCCTTGTGGCCGCACCTGCCGGACCTCGGTCTTCCTTGAGCACCGCCACCGCATCACCCACGATCGCCTTGAGCGGCCCTCGCTAGACTTCCGCCTCCCTGAGCATCGCCGCCATGCACAACCACTCTCGTTGTGCCACGAGAAAGCAGCCATGCCTCCGTTGGCACTGTGTGGGCTTTTCCGGTCGGCGACGGAAAGGGGAGGAGGAAGGGGGTGGGGGACAAGGCAAGGGCTGGTGGTGTGCCTCGGTGCCGCTCGATAGCAGCAAGCGAGCTCTCTGTTTCGTTAAAGTTAGTGTGTGATTGACAGAGTACATGAAACAACAATGTATTCTTCAAAATTGCTCATTTTAGACCAACTTTGGTACAAGATCCAAGTTGAAATTATGAAACAAGAGAGAGCAAAAATACTATGAAATGCAATATAATAATGTAGTAAAAATCTATGGTCTGACCTTTTGTGTTGGGTATAAATAGCCTAGGGTTAATCCTCAATAACATCTGGGAAGAAAGTACAACAATTATGTTTTCTACAAAGAAGAGAGAGAGAACAACTTCTTAGCTAACAAAGGAAACTGGGACTAGGAGTGTTACTCCTCACCAATCACGGGACAAAGAGACGCTTTTACATTCTAATGAAATGTGTGCTGCAAGTTTGTAACTGGTAATCGTACCTACATAAATTCGGTGGTCACAAGAAACAGTTTTCAATCAATGACAAAGAGAATATACAGTTCGCACGAAACCCTTTCATGCACCTGGACGGTCAGTTTCGGTGCTTGATCGTTGCTTTAACCGATCGTTACAGGCACCTTACAGCTTGTAGCTTACAAGTTCTGACAGCAATCTTTCTTAATCGGAACTTGGTGTGGTGTCGCCTGATTCTGATATCACGTCCAATTATTAATGCGGAGCTTACATGGTGATATATTAGGCGAAGAGCTATTGGGGCATATACAAAGCCGACCCTTGAACCGCCCATGTATGTCTGGACCTCGCAGTCCGGACCATAAAAGTCATCCAACGCGGTCAGTATTGGTTCGTCGAGCGGTCCAGACATGCTTTCTCTCGTAAATTGAAGACAAAGTGGGGGAGGTCCTGCGGGAGTCCGAACAGCAGCCACGTAGGACTCCGATAGCCTTGGCCCACTCTATCCCCGCTCCCGGTCTCATTTCCTTTCACTCCGCCCCTTCTCCCCTTTACGTTGCATCTGTACCTTCCACCTCCGCCGCCGCCGCTGTACGTCTCTTGCCGCTATAGAGGCATTGTCGGACGTTTGCAACCAGCTCCGACACGCCCGCTCGCCTTTACGACGGCACTGCCCACCCTGGAGCCGTTCGTACCCAGGTACACTCCGCCTCCCGTCGACGACCTTCATGGCGGACACCACGCTCGGCAGGTATTCCGTCAAATCCTATTGAGCCTATTTTCGAACGCTATGTAACGTGCTTCGTCAGTTGGAGGTAAGATGATCATTGCATGCGGCAGAGGACGAGATCGTAAGTTTTGCTTCCTCTTACTCAACTTGTTGGTTGATTTTTCGTTCACTCAATGTTGGTCTACACATTATGTAGCCCGCACGAACTGCCATGATGTACCACAGGACAGAGAGACGGCCATTTACGTACACGCACTGTTGGATGAAGCTGAAGAGATAGTGTGTGTGTGGGACGACATGACAAGTTGATGAAAAACTTATTGGACATCCGGTTAATCTATTCTTATTTGAGACATTTTTTACTAATTGCATGCTATGTATGAATGATTTGTGTGATTTTCTATCCAAACTTTGGTGAATATCACCCGGTTTGTATGAATTTCGTCTGATTAATTCATATGCGGGTTGAAATGTATGCGGGCAGCGCTGATGGCGGCCTTCCGTATCCGTGTCTGTAGACTGCCTCTCTACCCGTAGACGGATGCGGAAGAAAATTTACGGGTAACCGTTGGAGATGCCCTTATATTAACTAACAAAGGAAACTGGGACCAGGAGTGTTACTCCTCACCAATCACAGGACCAAGAGATGTTTTTATATCTTATATTCTAATGAAATGTGTGATACAAGATTGTAACTGGTAATCCTACCTACATAAACTCGGTGGTCATAAGAAACCGTTTTCAATCAATGACAGAGAGAATATATAGTTCGTAGGAAACCTTTTCATGCATCTGTACGGTCAGTTTCGGTGCTTGATCGCGGCTTTAACCGATCGTTACAGGCATCTTACAGCTTGTAGCTTACAAGTTCTAACACCTTTTTTTCAATTAATCAGAACTTGGTGTGGTGTCGCCTGATTCTGATATCACGCCCAATTATTAACCGTTGAACCTAGATGATGATGATGATGATGATCTTGATGATATAGCAGGCGAGGAACTATTATATGATAAAGAAACCAAGACAGGTGTGGCGCGTACGTCATGATCCCGGGACAAAGGACAGTGACAGCGCAAAAAGGAGCCGCTGATTGGCTCTCATCCTCAAACCACATGCATCGTTTGGAATCGCGGCAAGTTTTCAACGAACGCAACATTGCATTACATGCAATACGCACGCACCTTGGCTGGCTGGATCATGCGTGGTGCGGGGCATACACGGTCCGGAACCGGCCGAACGTACTACTAGCTAGTGGAGTAGAACAGCTCGAATCATACGTTGGAATCACCTCGGAATCCGCAAAAACGAGACGGCCCGAATCGTCCCGTCCCGCTAGCATCCAGCCGGAGCGCGCGCGCACGGCAGACACGAACCGGCCGGCCGGCCGGCGCGCACAGCGCCCGGAATCGACCTCTCGGGGGAGATAAAGCGAGCGTGACCGGTCACCGGTCGGTCACGCACAGCCCACGACGCACGCGCGCGACAAGTCGAGTTGGTTTCGTCTCGGAGGACTTCATCCGGGAATCAGAATCAGAGGCCGTACACCGGACCGGAGGCAGCGGCAGCCGAGGAGGGAAGCTAGCCAGCCAGCGCGCGGTGATGGGGCAAACCAGAGAGGAACTGGAATGATCGGGGGGCACGGCCGCGGGCTGCCAGATCGCCTCGACTCGCCCTGTACTGTGCGCGCTGTGGGCGCGCGCGCAGTCGCGCACGGCTGGCCGGTGGCCGCACACCAAACCAAAAGGCGGGGAGACGTGCGAGGGCCGCCGGTGAGGAGGAGGGACACATCCACGTCAGATAGATATAGGTAGATAGATAGACGTACGCACTGGTCTGCGCTTCGCACCAACGCTACCTAGGCTAGCTAGCCACCAAAGCTGCCCGCCGATCGCACCTCCTCTCCTCTCCTCTCCTCGCCGCTAGTCTCTATTTAGGACCGCCCGCGATCACCAATTCCCTTTGCCTCTTGTGTGCCATCGCTGCAGTTGCGTGACACGCTCGCCTAACCTCCGCACCCCCTCCACCCTCCGCTGCCGTGGCCGGCGGTACCGCACCATTCCCACACACCCTCACTAGCTTAGCTACTCCGTTGTTCTCACCTATCCCATTTGATCTTCTGACCGCCTACCCGCTCACCTTCTCCCTGCGAGAGACGGTGTGCAACCCAGGCCGGAGGCATGTCGGCCAAGGTGAGTGAGCAAGCGCGCTTCTTCTTCCCGTAATGTTCATGGATTGATTCTGAAATCCCTATCCTGATTCCATATGCGTCCACATGCATGTTCTTTGCTCGAGGTTCTCTTCCTCCATGGGGGGTCTTGCTTTAGAATCCTTCCCGGGAACGCGTTTCTCTCTTTTATTTACTCTGCACCTGCATCCAAATGTCTTCCTCTGCTTCAGACTGTAAACTAACTCTGGCTTGCCGATGCTGGCGTGTTTGCTCTGCTGCAGAAGATCGTGGTGAAGCTGGAGCTCCATGACAACAAGGACAAGCAGAAGGCCATGAAGGCCGTCTCCGTGCTCGTCGGTACGCACGCCGCACCCATCTCGTCCGCAGTCCGCACTGCTCTGCCTTTTTTCCCATGATGAATCCATTAGTCAAAGACCACCAATCCACTGACTGACTGACGCCGACGGCTCTGCTTTCCTCTGTTCCGCGTTGTTTATTTCGCCAGGCATCGACGCCATATCCATGGACCTGGCGTCGCGCAAGATGACGGTGATCGGCACGGTGGACCCGGTGGACGTGGTGAGCAAGCTGCGCAAGGGCTGGGCGGCCTACATCGAGTCCGTCGGCCCGGCCAAGGAGCCCGAGAAGAAAGAGGAGAAGAAGGAGGAGGCCAAGAAGGAAGGCGGCGACGGGGCCAAGAAGGAAGGCGGCGACGGCGGCGACGCCAAGAAGGAAGGCGACGGCAAGAAGGACGGCGACGGGAAGAAGGACGGCGATGGCAAGAAGGAGGAGGGCGACGGCAAGAAGGACGGCGACGGGAAGAAGGACGGCGACAAGAAGGAGGAGGGCGACGGCAAGAAGGACGACCAGAAGAAGCCCGCCGCCGTGGCCCCGCTGCCGTACCCGCACCACATGCCGCTGCCGCACCACATGCCGCCGCCCTACATGTTCAACGCCGACTACATGATGAACCAGTACCGGCCGGCGCCGCCGGCCTACCCGCCGCCGTACGTGCCGCCGCAGCACTACTACGTGCGGAACATGAGCATGGAGGAGAACCCAAACTCGTGCGTCATCTGCTAAGTCAAAGTCTATCCCTCGATCGCTCGCGTACGTCCCGTGGGGCGACCATGCATGCATCTGTGTATAGTAGTATTTTCTCGATCGTTTTTACGAGACCAGCAAAGTTTGCAAGATGAAACTGTACACCTAGTAGTCGTCTACTATAGCACCACGCGTACGTACGTACATACGTACATTTGTAATGTGAAAATTGCGAGGCTACGTACCGCCTTCCCTAGTACATGCCACAGCTACATCATCTTTCCTTTCAACAACAGAGAACAAAACTAGAGAGAGAAGAGTGGTTTACAGAGAGAGAGAGAGAGAGAGAGAGAGAGAGAGAGAGAGAGAGAGAGAGAGAGAGCAGAGCAGTGTGCGGTGCATGATGGGCGGTGATGCAGCATGTGGCTGCAGTTCAAACTTTGCTTTCTAGAAAAAGGGGAAAAGAGGCGCAATAATACGGTTATTTTTGGCATTTTGTCATGCAATTGTAGCCAGGCGCATCTTGCATGTGCAACGCCATTGTACAGAATACTGTATATATATGGACCATGAGAATCAGCAGCCGTTGGAACGATCTCCCGCCCGTACAGTTCCAGTTGGTGAGAATCGGAATTATGCTCACCCTGACCTGACCTGACCCAGCTAGCTGGATGCATCGCACTTATTTTTGTTCTCTGTTTGTTCTTTGATCAACCAGCATGCATGCATACGATTCACGTGCTGTTTGAATTCAAAGGGGGACAAGAGTCCGTTGCACGTCAGAATAATGGAAGATCCATTTAGTCAGTGTGCTACAATTTCATCACTGGATTAATGAGAGAACGTCTTGAGGAAACTAAAACTGCACATGAGCATCTTCCCGCGAAAAAAGGAAGTGCACATGAACATCTTCCCGCCAGAAAAAGAACTGCACACCAGCATCTAACCCTAACTGGCTCGTTTCTACGAAAAAAATGGGTGTAGCCATCAAGTGCGATGCACGCAGCCATCTTAATTATAATCAGTTCTCGCAAGGAAACAATTTGATTAGAATGTGTTGGTAGGTAAACCAAGACAGAATCAGATAAAGAAATGATAATGGTGACGCTGCAAAGCATGCGCGCCGACGCAACGATCTGCATCTGATACATATGTAGGCGGGTCGCTGAATGAAACCTGTCGTCAGACGACGCTATCATTAGGTGATCATGCTCAATAATTGTTCCAGTTTAGCACGTCTCTCTCCTCCTCCTAGACCACCTCTCCTCATCCGCCATTGCCGAAAGACGCTCTACTTTCCAAGAGAAGAAGCAGCCACAGAAATCTCGAAGAGAAGTTCAAGTGGCCATGCATGTCTTTTTCGATCTAGCTAGTGCACCCATCACCGAACTCTGACCGCTATTTAAATACAGTGCTAATCGAGTCGGTTCGCGCCTCAGCGGCCACCATATGACATGAAAAGGGTTAGATGCCAAAAGGGTCGATGGATTTGTCACCTGAGATCACTTAATTACTACCAGTTCATTCATGCGTGCGCACTCTCTCTCATTAAACAAACCACACAATCTCAGCATAAACTTGCAAGTTGCAGTGAAAGACGGCACGGTTAAACTAGCGGGTTAAGTTCAGAAGCGGCCAAAACGTAGCGGTCCAGAATAGCTGCGGCGTCGCGTCGGCGGACCAAACGGGAGTATAAATTCGTCGTCGCCTTGGCCAGTTTTCGCGGGGCCGATGAGTCGGATGACGGCGACGGCGGCTCGTCTCCAGCCCCCGCCCCTGACGACAGCCGGCCAGTCTCATCGCCCACCGACACCTCTTTCTTTCAACACTCAAGGACCAGATCTTGAACAGCTTAGCGGAAGGTGACGTCCAACTTTCGGGCTCGGAGGCGGAGGCGTGCTTCACAGTTCAGCCTGATGACATGACAATAGTAAGGAAAAAATGGGTCTAGATGAGGAGTCGGTGGATGAGATGATGTGAAGGCGATTTAAAGAAGTTGCGGTTTTAATTTGTGATGAGGCCGGTAAGAATTGGCCTAGCTTGCACACACCAGTGCTGTGGTCGGTGACGATGGCGATGGAGGAAATGGAATTTAGTTAACCTGCCTAGGTACGTCGCTTACACCTGCTGCGGTTTTTCATCACCTGCTGCACTCGTTGTCAGTCACACAGATAGATAGCTAGGCAAGAACAGGACTTGTTCGACGGAGGGAGATACTGGCCGTATAAAACTGTAGTAGATGTTCTGGTCTTACAAAACTGTAGATGTAGATGTTGCTCACCTGTGGAGGAAGATACTGGCCGTATGGAAGTGTAGATGTTGACACGCTGAAACTGCACCTCAGACGCGGTCTTCCAACGAAGATACACTTGTGACTACCAAGCACATGTACTCTAACTGTAACAACTCGTGACTACGTACGGTACGGGCATCTGCGTGCGTTCTGGTCTTCTATATTTGCCATGACTAATTGCAATCAACCGGCGGCTGATGAGAGTGTATCCATCCACGCCGCGTCGGATTTGATGTAACACAAGGAAGCACCCACTCGTTTTCCAACAGTGGAGTGGAGAAATCGATCGACGTTGCCAGCGGAGCTACACGTAGGCGCAATAGGAGCTACACGCGCATAACGTTCTCATGGCCATTTTGGAACTTCTCCGCCAAATTGGCCTTGTTGCTTTTGGCTCCCGCATTTTCAGTGAGCCCTTCTTATTTGTAACGAAAAATGTATTTGGCAACCCTGATCGTTTTTGTAAAAACGCTATACCACCTGGATGCCGTCCATTCAAATCCGACGCACACGACACGTTCCAGCGAGCCAAACCGAGCCGTTTTGTTTTTTCTGTTGCTGGTTTGTGGGCCATCGCTCCACGCCCGCCTCGCTCGAACCGTCTCCTCCCTAATGCGCGACTTAACTCCCCCCCAGTGCCTCAGTTCATTTGGTAACCGCGCGCCCGCTCCGCTCTCTGGTTCTCGGCCGCTCCACCCCCGCTCTCTCTCCATCGACGACGAGCGGCGGCGCCTTCTCCGGCCGATTCTCGGCGCTAGTGTTCTGTTCCACCGGTGAGTTTCGACTCAATCCCCCTCACATCCGCCCCTAGTAGTTCGTGCTCTGTTTCTCGACGCCGTTAGTGGCGGGATGTTCGTCGGGTTGGTCGCAGGTTAGAACATACGAGGAATGCGCCCAATACGTTCAATTCGTGGTGCAATTGCTATTTGTTAGCCCCTATTTCGCATGCACATCGTTTTACTGCTTAATTTTTTGTTTTCGATTTTGTAGGTAGTTGCCGTCATTTTTGAACTGATTCCCTCTGCTACACGGTTCGATTCTGATTTCTAGGGTTTTCTCTAGATGCAAAACCATTATGTCTCCGTTCATGATTCACTGCCGTTATCCTATGATGATTTCTGCCGTTATTTTGGTCGCCGGTAGGGTTTGGTGGATTTTACAACGAGTCTCCTCACTCAGGCTCCATTTTATCATCCTCTGTTCATGCTCTTATGGTTGCATTGAAGGCATTGAATTACCACATGTATAATTAGGTTGCTGGTGAGAATCCCATAGTGTTTGTGTGTTTTATATGTAGTTCATCTCGTTTTGTGTTTAGGCTGTCATGATGGATTGTTTGTTATAGCACTATCAGTGGTGTCTCGTTTCATGATGTATTTTGTGTTTCTAACTTATGGATGTGCCATCACTTAACTTACCCGAGCTTTAATTGTGAATATTACCATCAGTGGTGTGAATAATTTATCAGGAGTCCACCGTAAAATTTATCATGTCACTGATTTTTTAATACTTAGTGCTGTGATGTCCAATATATGTGTTTCTGTGTAAGTTGTTGCCATCCCTAATTTGCATAATTTATCTTGAAAATTTAGGTATCCAATATCTAGTAGAAGCACACATGTCCTTATTTTGTTTTCATCCTTCTCTGTTTTGGATGAGTTATCTTGTTGCGTGTTCACAAGTTACCAATGTATCATAAGAATATGTGTGTGACTATTAATTCAACAGCTATGCATCCTTTATGCTCACTTTTTTCTCTTTGTTATTCTTGTGTGTCAGGCCACAATGCCAAGGAAGCGCAAGTTAGATGGTGACATTGAGGAGGTGAACCCCTTAAAGAAGCATAAGCCTCCCGCAGATCGGAGCATGGCTTCTCCTAGTGCTCTTGTGACTGCTTGTAAGGACATGTCAGATGAGAGAATGTCCGCGATTGATGACATGGATTTCACTAGTTTGCGGAATATCAAGTGTGATAATATGCCCAATCGGCTTTCTCAATGGCTTGCCGGTCTATATGACCCTGATTCCCATGAGGTCGTTGTACCTGGTCGCGGAAGGTTACCGGTCAATGAAGAGTCTGTGCATCGTATAATGGGTGTGCCCCGAGGTGATATTGAGGTGGATTTCAAGGTTCCTACAGATGCACAGCTTGAACTTGCGGGAGATCTTTTTGGTGAACTTGGACATGCTCCTAAAACTGTGTATGTATTAAATATTATCTTGAGCACTAACCGGCGTGATGACAATTTAAAGCTTGTGGCTTGTGCTTGCTGCCAGCACTGTGATGGCGCCGACGACTTCCAACAAGATCAGCACCAGATGGTATCATGTGTTGGTAAGCACACCCGACTATCTTTCTAGTTTGCACTTTTTATCTCTTTTCTTTTTTTTACCTGGTAACTTTTTTGCTTCTTAGTCTGATGATTATGCACATATGCACTTGATAACTTTTCCCTTATTTGGATTGTAGTAATTTCTGTCCCTTGATTTCTTTATGATCTGAAGTGTGGTAATTATGTAGTAATGCACCTGATAACTTTTTCTGAAAGTGTCGTAATTATATAGTAATGCACTTGATAACTTTTTCTGAAAGTGTGGTAATTGTGCAGTAATGCATCTTGAAAGGGCATTTCCCTACTTTACGTTTTGGATAATGATGACAACCCTTTGTGGTCTAATCGTGTGCTATATGTTTCAGGTTCTCGATGCTTAGGCTTACATCGGATTGCTATTGCCTCTCGAAGGAAAAGATCGAAGACGTGTCCTCTACGCTTTTATTTTCTTTGGTCGTAGAGTACCCGTACTATCAAGAGGGAATCCTCATTAGGAAGCTCTGGGAGAATCAGTTCACGTACACTTTTCTCACCCTCTCTTTGCCTTCCTCAGGTGTGTGTGGGAGAGAGAGTTTTCCTTGCCTCTTCCCCTCCTTTCTGCTCACTGTTTCTGCCCAGCGGTTGTACTGCTCTCTGGAGCGGTTGTACCACTGGGTCTTGTCGCTCACCAGCTTTGCTCGAGCGGTTGTACCGCTGCCTCCGGGCGGTGGTACCGCCACCATGCTCTGCAACAGCTGGGGCGGTGGTTCCGTCCATGCACCGCTCAAGTACCGCTCTCGCTTCTGGTTTGATGCGGTTCTTGGGTGGTAGTGGCCCGGTTGGTCCGGTCGTTCCACGATGATCGGTACCACCGGTGGTCCAAGCGGTTCTTCCGCTCAGTACTTAGCCGCCCAAGAGCTCAAGGCCATGCGGTTGTTCCGGCCAGGCACCGCCCAAGTACCGGTCAAGCTCCTGTTTTGATGCGGTGGTTGTGCGGTAGCCAGGTGGTTAGTCCAGTTATTTTTCTTAGCCGGTACTACCGCCCGCCTGTCCGGTTGTACCGATTGGTAGGGTTCTGCAGTTACACCATGAGTCCCGGTTGTACCAGGACGAGGACCGGTTGTACCGCTGCAGTGCAAAAAACGCAGTAACGGTTGGAAATGTGGGGTGACTATTTAAGGGAGCTTCTCCCACCTACCACTCCTACCTTGGACCTCTCTCACTCCATCATTAAAGCCCTTAAAGCTCTCTTGCCCGATCTCTCTCTCTAGCCACTCAAACTTGTTGATTTGCTACGGATTGAAGGAGGAGACCTAGATCTACACTTCCACCAGAGGATATTTGCTTCCCCCATACTTTCTTGTGTGGATTTTGTTACTCTTGGGTGTTTGAGCACCCTAGACGGTTGAGGTCACCTTGGAGCCATATTCCATTGTGGTGAAGCTTCATGGTTTTTGTTGGGAGCCTCCAATTAAGTTGTGGAGAGAGCCCCAACCTTGTTTGTAAAGGTTCGGTCGCTGCCTTCAAGGGCACCAATAGTGGAATCACGGCATCTCGCATTGTGTGAGGGCGTGAGGAGAATATGGTGGCCCTAGTGGCTTCTTGGGGAGCATTGTGCCTCCACACCGCTCCAACGGAGACGTACTTCCTCTCAAAGGGAAGGAACTTCGGCAACACATCCTCGTCTCCACCGTCTCCACTCTTGGTTATCTCGTGCCTTTATTTGAGCAAGCTTACTTGTTTCATATCTCTTGCTTGCTTGTGTACCTATCCTCGTTGCATCATATAGGTTGCTCACCTAGTTGCATATCCAGACAACCTACTTTGATGCAAAGTTTAAATTGTTAAAGAAAAGCTAAAATTGTTAGTTGCCTATTCACCCCCCCTCTAGTCAACCATATCGATCCTTTCAATTGGTATCAGAGCCTCGTCTCTTTATTAAGGACTTTACCGTCCAAAGAGTATGGTTGATACCGTAGAAGGTGTGGAGGAACACTCCAGTGTGAATCCGATGTCGTCTACGGGAGATGGGGGAACTTCGGTCTCTCGTGAGGAGTTCAATGTGGCCTTGGAGACATTGAAAACCTCCATGACGACCGAAGTCGAAATTATGTTTACTAAATTTCTTGAGGGGCTTAAACTATCCACCGCACCGTTGAAAGTGGGTGATCCCGCCAACAAGGTGACGGATGCTATCCCCGACAAGGGGGAAGCTAGTAGTGAAAAGGCTCCTTCTTCTAGTGGCAAGAATGGCACCGGCATCTTTGCCCATGTGGAACCACCACTTGTTTATGGTGGACCGGTTCCTTCCACTCATTTGAATCATGCCGGTCCTCCCCTAAGATTGTGAAAAATGAGGATTTTGATTCTTGGGTTTACCGCTTTAAACGTCATTTAAATCATGTGAACACTAACCTTTGGAGAATCATTGAAGAAGGTTTCTATCCACATGATCCAAGCAACTTCACTCCTCGAGAAGCCGCGGACAATCAATTCAATGAGAATGCTCTCTTCATCATTCAAGATGCAATTCCACCCGAAGACCTACCTCATCTTCGTCCTTTCGCCTTGGCCAAAGATGCATGGCATTGTGTCGTGTCTCTCTACCGGGGAAGCGCAAGCATTCAACGCTCCAACTATGAAGTGGTACAAGATGAGGCCGATGAGTTTGCAATGAAGGAAGATGAAGAACCTCGTGAGCTCTATCGGAGAGTAACCAAACTCGCGGTCTCACTACGAGATCACGGGAGCAAGGACACGGATGACAATTGGATCAAGCGCAAATTCCTCAAGGAAATGATGCCCTATCACAAGGCCATGTCCTCCGTCATTCGTCAAAGACCGGACTTCCACACTTTGACCTCAAGCGAAGTGTTGGATGAGTTTGTGGCCATGAACATTTTGGACAAGACCGCCGACAATGCGGTGCTCTATTCTCAACGGGCAAAGAAGCCTAACCTTGCATTGAATGCCAAGCTCATCGTGGAAGACGAAGAAGAGGAATAAGAGGAGAGCAACCCCGAAGATACGAAGTATGCATATCATGAACACATGGCACTTGCTTCAAGGCAATTTTGGAGCAAGAAAAACTCGAGGCCAAACTTTAGCAAAAACAACTCGAGTGGTAAAAGGGGAAAGCAACGTGTAAGGACTTGCTACAATTGCGGCAACGTGAGTCATTTCGTTGCGGAATGCCCGTATGAGAAGAGGGAAGACAATGGTGGCAAGCTCATCCGAAAGGACAAGGCCAAGTCGTTCCCCAACAAGAACAACTTCTCCAAGAAGACTCCTCCCAAGGCTTTGGTTGTGCAAGAAGAGTACAATGAGGATGATGACGATGATGAAGATGATGAGTCCGTTGCCATGGCCTCCGTTGCCATTGCAACAACGTCACGGGTGTCTCTCTTCGACTCACCCAACGAGAGCATCACCGCCAAGTGCCTCATGGCTAAAGCCACCAACAAGGTAACCTCCAACATCAAAACTACCATCATTAATCATCCTTCCCCGACGGATTGCATTAATGAACTTGAGGGAGCTAATGTGGAGGCTAACGAGTTTGAGGCCTTTATGGGCAAACTCAAGGGAAAATCCAAGAAGCACTTTGTTGCTCTCTTAGAACAACTTGGTGAAACCAATGACATGATCGAGGCTCACGAGGACACCATCTCTAAGATGGAAGGGCATAGTCGTGACTATGCCGATGAGATCTCGGATCTTTCCAATGCTCTTGAGGAAGAGCGTGGTCTTCGTTTGGCTCTTGAGGAGTCACACAACGTTGATCATGCTAAGTTAAAGAAAGATTATGATCATGACCTCATTGTTTCTCGTGTGCTAAATCCCGAGAAGGCCAAACTCGGGGTTGATCTTGCTAGACTCAAAGAGGAGTTTGATATACTTGACAAGGCCCACAAGGCCTTGAAGGGTATTCACGCTAGTCTCAAGGAGTCTCATGATCAACTCCAAGTGAAGCTAACTAAGGAGAAAGCAACTTTTCCTCATATGGTTTTAATTGATAATGCAAATGCTACTAACCCGTGTTGTGAGCATATACATCTTGTTGAGGAAAATGCTAAGTTGAAGGAACAACTTGAGAGAGGTCTTGCGACTTGCATACAAGGCAAGAAGAACCTCAACGATCTCTTGATCAACCAAAAGGGAGTTGTGGCCAAGGAAGGGGTTGGGTACGTGCCCGACTCCAAGAACAAGAAGAAGAATGACAAGACCAAACGACCTCCTCCTCTCATGAAAACCTTTGTGATGGAGGGAGAGAGTGCCCCCGAGGAGAAGAAGAAGAACAATGTCAAGAAGGGCAATGTCACCCCTCCTAACAAAGCCGGCGATTTTAATCCTTCTTATGTGTTATGCCGTGCTAGTGATGGGCATGTTTATGCCAAATTTGTTGGTTCTCTTCATGAATACATTGAATGGTCTATTTGGGTTCCTAAGACCCTTGTTACTAACATCAAAGGACCCATTACAAAATGGGTACATAAAACCAAGAATTGATCTCTTGTAGGTGTTTGCTTCCGGTGGTGGATCATGGTTGCTCGATAGCGGAGCTACAAATCATATGACCGGAAGCAAGGACTTGGTGGTGGACGTGCACAAGGTTCCATCTATGCCCACCAATGTCGAGTGGGGTGACGCCTCATCTTCTAAGGTATTGGGACTTGGCAAGGTGGTCATCTCTCATGATCTCACGATCGAGAAGGTCATTCTTGTTGAGTCCCTTGCGTACAATTTACTTTCCGTTCATCAACTTGCAATCATGGGCTTTGCCACTTTCTTTGATATCGATACCGTGGCCCTCTTGTGGAGCAAGACTCTTAAAGTAGCCTTTGTTGGGCATGTCGAGAACGGTCTATATGTGATTAACTTTTCGGAGCGACCCACTAAGACCGCGACATGCCTAATGGCTAAAGTTGATGTGGGATGGCTTTGGCTTCGCCGTTTAGCCCATGTCAATATGAGATCTTTGCAAAGTCTCCTCAAGGGGGACCATGTCCGTGGACTAACGAATGTTAGTTTTGCTAAATATCATGCTTGCAGTGCCTGTATCGAAGGAAAGCTACATGAGAAGGCTCACCCTCCCACGACTATCATTTATTCAAAGAGGCCTTTGGAGCTCCTTCACATGGATCTCTTTGGGCCTCCATCCTTCGATAGTCTTGGAGGTAGGAAGTACTGCTTGGTGATTGTGGATGACTACTCAAGGTACACGTGGGTGTATTTCTTCAAGAGGAAGAGCGAGACCCAACAAACCGTCATTGACTTTGCAAATGAAGCACAACGTCAACACAATGCAAATATCTTGACAATAAGAAGTGACAACGGCATTGAGTTCAAGAACTACACCTTGGATGAATTTCTTAGTGATGAGGGAATAAAGCATCAATATTCCGCACCATACACCCCTCAACAAAACGGTGTTGCAGAAAGGAAGAACTGGACGTTGATGGATGCGGCAAGGACCATGATGGCGGAGTTCAAGTCTCCGTACAACTTTTGGGCCGAAGCCATCAACACTGTGTGTCATGCATCCAATCGGCTCTACCTTCGCAAGGGCTTGAACAAGACTCCATATGAGATACTCACCGGTAACAAGCCCAACCTCAAGTACTTCCGGGTATTCGGGTGGAAGTGTTTCATTCTCAAGAAAGGTGTTCGGTTGTCTAAATTTGAGGCTAGAGCTCATGAGGGCATATTTGTTGGTTATGCTACAAACTCTCATGCTTACCGTGTCCTCAATAAATCCACGAGACTTATTGAGGAGACGTGTAACATGGAGTTTGATGAGAATAACGGCTCCCAAGTGGAGCAAAGTGGCACTTGTGATGTAGGTGATGAAATTCCTCCTCAAGCCATAAGAAGAATGGGTGTTGGTTTTATCCTACCCATTGAGGAACCCCTTGTGGCCGAAGGAGAAGGACAATGCTCCACTCAAGTGGAGCCATCACCAACCCAAGGCCCACACGCTTCCGAAGAACAAAGTGAAGGCCCTCAACCTCATGAACAAGACCAAGGGCAAGATCATACTCAAGATGGTGTTGACACACCAAGTGATGCCCAAGGTCAAGTTCTCTCCCCCGAGCAAGTTCAAGATCAAGAACAAGTTCATGACGGCGCTCAAGATGATCAAGTAACCGCTCCTCAACTCACCACCGAGGAGGAATTAGAGCGTCGTGCCGCGAAGATTGCATCCAAGCTCTCCACCAAGGATCCTCTCATGACGAATGTGCTTGGAAGCTTAAGAAAAGGGGTAGGCACTCGTAGATAATTAGCAAATTATTGTGAGCATCACGCGTTTGTCTCTTGTGTGGAACCCCACAAGGTCTATGAGGCGCTAGAAGATCCGGATTGGCTCAATGCCATGCACGAAGAACTCAACAACTTCGAGCGCAACAAAGTGTGGAGATTGGTGCCAAGGCCAATGGGGAACCACAATGTCATTGGAACCAAGTGGATATTCAAGAACAAGCAAGATGCCCATGGGATTATCATTCGCAACAAGGCTCGTTTGGTAGCACAAGGCTACTCCCAAGTCGAGGGTATCGACTGCGGTGAAACCTTTGCTCCCGTTGCTCGTCTTGAATCCATTCGCATGTTGATTGCATATGCTTCTCATCATAATTTTAAGTTACAACAAATGGATGTGAAGAGTGCTTTTCTTAATGGTCCCATTAATGAATTGGTTTACGTCAAGCAACCCCCCGGGTTCGAGGATCCCTACTTTCTCGATCATGTGTATCAACTCGATAAGGCGCTGTATGGCCTTAAGTAAGCCCCACGTGCGTGGTATGACCACCTTACCGAGTTGTTACAAGACCGTGGTTTTGAAGTTGGGCTAATCGACCCCACTCTTTTTACTAAGAAGGTAAAAGGGGAGTTGTTTGTGTGCCAATTATATGTTGATGATATTGTCTTTGGTTCTCCTAACAAAGCTTTCAATGAGGAATTTGCCGCTCTCATGACCTCAAAGTTCGAGATGTCCTCCATGGGAGAGTTGAAGTTCTTTCTAGGGTTCGAAGTGAAGCAAAGAAGAGAAGGAACCTTCATCAATCAATCCAAATACACTCAAGACATGCTCAAGAGATTCAAGCTAAGTGACGTCAAGCCGGCTTCCACTCCAATGCCCACCAAGTGCCAACTTGACTTAGATCCCAATGGTAAAGTGGTGGATCAAAAGGTATATCGTTCCATGATTGGATCCTTGCTTTACCTTTGTGCATCTAGACTGGACATCATGTTGAGTGTGGGAATTTGTGCTCGGTTTCAAGCCACACCTAAGGAAAGTCACTATGTGGCGGTCAAACGAATCTTTCGATATTTGGCTCATACCCCAAACTTTGGCCTATGGTACCCTAGAGGATCAAACTTCAAGCTTGTAGGGTACTCGGATTCCGATTGGGCGGGAGACAAAGTGGATAGGAAGTCCACTTCCGGAGGGTGCCAATTCCTTGGTTGCTCTTTGGTAAGTTGGTCTTCCAAAAAGCAAAGTTGTGTGTCTCTCTCGTCCACTGAGGCGGAGTATGTTGCCGCCGGTAGTTGTTGTGCTCAACTCCTATGGATGAGGCAAACTTTAAAGGATTACGGTGTCACTTGTGACAAAGTGCCTCTTTGGTGTGACAATGAAAGTGCCATCAAGATCTCTCTCAATCCGGTGCAACATTTCAAGATGAAGCATATTGAGATCCGGTATCACTTCATCCGGGATCACATTAGACGAGGAGAGATCGAGCTCAACTATGTCAACACTCATGACAACCTTGCAGATATTTTCACGAAGCCCTTGGATGAAGCAAGATTTCGCGAGTTAAGGCATGAGCTAAATATCATTGATTCGAGCAATGTGGCTTGAACCCGTGCACACCCTACCACGCTCAATTTGTTGTCTAGTTTAGGTGTAAGCATGGACATAGGGGGAGTGTTGTTCTCTCAATGAACTCTCCCTCCCCCCATTATGCATAAATTGATTGTGTCTTTCACATTAGCCATATTTGATGGTACTTGTGCTTCAAAGACGAGTTTTGGTCATGGACCCAAGGATAATTCTTCGTGGTGCCATACCAATTGACTCAAACATAGGTGGCCTCGGCCACCATCCTCTCTTCGGGAGGTTGGAGTTAGCCTTGTTGTTCTCGTGTTGTTTTCTCTCTTTCTATCTTTGCTCTTTGTGTTAGGTTCTCCTAGGGTGTTGTTTCTCTCCTGTTTTGTGCCCCTTCCTCCCTTCGGATTGCACTCATTTGATCTTGGCTTGGTCTTAGGTGGTCGGGCGGTACAACCGGTACCACGAGCGGTTCTACCGCTGGTACCGGGTTGTGCCGTCCCAAGGGTCTCCGTTCGGTGCTTGGGCGGTTCCACCGCACAAACCCATGGTAACCCACGTCCGGTACTACCGGTTGATGCCGTGCGGTACTACCGCTGCCTCCCGGGCACCGGAAGTACCGCCTCCATCCACCGTTCTGTACCAGACGAGCAGTACAACCGCTCCCCTAAGCGGTTCTACCGGGGCGTGTGTACGGTCCTATATATACTCGACGGGGCTGAAGGGTTGTCTTTTTCCCTTCGTCCTCGTTCCTCTTCTTTTTGCCCTAGCCGCCGGCCATCTCTGCCCCTGCCCCGGAGTGCGTCTCGCACTTCGGTTCCTTGGCTCTCCGTGGATTCTCTCCGTGGAGGCCTCCCGATCTCTTCCCATGGATGGTGGTAATGCCTCGTGTTCTTTGCCTCTAGATTTTTTAGGGTTCTTCCTTTTCTAGGGCTTTACTTATCTTTCCGCGTTTAGTGGTCGATCTTTGGCTTAGAAGATTTCTTTGTCAGCCTCCTGTCTTGTTTGCAGCACTTAGAATTCGGAATATTACTTGTGTGATTCGTATGCTTCGGTTAGATCTGTCTTCCCTGGTAGTGTCACTGTCAGCGGTTCTACCGCCCCTACGGGCGGTACAACTGCTGGAGCGGTACTACCGCCCCTACGGGCGGAACAACCGCTGGAGCGGTACTACCGGCGGAAGATCCGGTACAACCGGAGTATATCAACCACTAAGCACTGTTCTATCTTCTCTGTAGTTGCAACTTGTTCCTTTTCTGCTAGTGGGTGCAATCCTCTCATCCTTGTTGGGTTTTTTTGTGTGTTCTTTTCGTGTGTGTGTTCAGGTGGCTCTAGTTCTCGCTCTACTCCTCGCAAGACCAAGAAGAGGGCACGAAGGACCTTGCGCTCGGTTGTGTCTGATGATGAAGAAGAAGTTGTAATTCCCACCAAGCCCACTCACCGTGAAAAGTCTGCAGCTGCTAAGCAACGTGTGGTTATGCCATTGCATCGTTGGAAAGCCAAGGATTGGGAAGCCTTCTGCTCAAAGAATCCGTATGAGGTTCCCATTGCTCCCCGTTGGACCACTGTTCAATTCCGGAATGAGATGCAAGTGCGGATTGTTCATGAACTCTTTGAGCACAACAAGAATAGATATGCCAAGCAGTGGACAATTGATTTTGATCATTGGAGAAACAACATGGAGTATTTTGGTGAGGCGCTAGCTCTCTGCGAGGAGTTTGATATTGTCGAGATCATGTCAGTCAACTGTGACTTTGATATTCAACTTATCCATTAGTTCTATGCCACGGTTCATTTTGGGGAAGATGATGCGCGCACTCTCACCTTCATGTGTCGCGATGAATTGTTTCACGTTCCCTGGAGGGCTTTCTGCAATGCCATTGGGTACGAGGATACCGGTCTGGAAGGAAGGGGTGGCATTCGCCCTCATGATTTTCCTGAGTCCATGCCTAAGGAGAAGCTTGCCCCTCTGTACATTCGGGGCCGTGGGATTATTGGCGAATCCAAGGATTTGGAGAAGGTCTATGACATCATGCACCGAGTGTTCCGCAATGTGCTCTTGCCCAAGGTGGGCAATCAAGATGAGATTCATGGCTATCTGGTTGATTTGATGGTTGCTAGGAAGACCATGGTGGGGACAGGGGCAACGTTTGATGTGTCAAATTGGTTGTGGCATGAGATGTACAACATGGTCATCTACCATAAAGTCCCAATCTACGCTCTATTTGCCATGTGCTTTCTGAACTCTGTGTGGTCTGTTCGTCGTCCTGGAGAGCTCCTCACTTCTCCAGAAAACCTCACTGTTCATGAGGTCAAGCTCCTTAAGAAGAAGAAGCATGCCGAGCCTCGCTTCCCTGAACATGCTCCTGAGGATGTCTATGCTACTTCTGACGATGAGGACTTTGAGCTGGAGCCAGGGGCCCAGCCTTCGTGGGTGGCCAAACTTACTGCCAAGGTGAAGAAGACCTTTTGTCTCCAGGCTGACATCCAGAAGAAGATGTATGAGGCACATGTCAATGAGAAGCTTGCACGGTGTCGCCAAATTGCATTGATGAAGCACCTCAACATGCAGGTTCAGAGTGGCTCTGAGAAGAGCATCACCTCAGAGGAGCGTTGGATCTCTACCCATAGCACCTGGACTGATGATGAAGCCCCTCCCCAGCCATCATCCTCGTTTGCAGCAGCTGACAATGCCATGGAAGAATCTGATCACGACGACAATGACGACTCTGATGATGAAGATCCAGATGCAACTGAGGAGTCAGAGGAGGACGCCTGAGCTTTGGGTCGCTAGCTTCGCTCTTTTCCTTTTTGGTGTCTTGATGCCAAAGGGGGAGAGGGTTCTATAGGTCTCGGGGATTTGCTTGGGTTTTTCTCTTGTTCTCGTGTTTTGTGTTTGTTTGGTGTTTTGTGGACCTGTTTCGTTCCGTGCTGTGTGTGAGACTTGTTACTCCGTTTACCTTTCCGTTCGTAGGTCATTATCGTTATTATTGCCTCTAAGTATTATATTGTCTATCCTTTTGAGCTCAGAGTGATGAGTCTATAAAATCTAGGGGGAGTCTAGTCCTGAAAGTGTGCCCATGCTTTCTATCAGCTAGTACTTGTTGGGGAACACATTCAGGGGGAGTTCCGTCTAGATTTCATTGACTTATCTCTTGCAAATCGTGTTGTTGTCATCATCCACCAAAAAGGGGGAGATTGAAAGGGCATTTCCCTACTTTACGTTTCAGATGATGATGACAACCCTTTGTGGTCTAATCGTGTGCTATATGTTTCAGGTTCTCGATGCTTAGGCTTACATCGGATTGCTATTGCCTCTCGAAGGAAAAGATTGAAGACGTGTCCTCTACGCTTTTATTTTCTTTGGTCGTAGAGTACCCGTACTATCAAGAGGGAATCCTCATTAGGAAGCTCTGGGGGAATCAGTTCACGTACACTTTTCTCACCCTGTCTTTGCCTTCCTCAGGTGTGTGTGGGAGAGAGAGTTTCCCTTGCCTCTTCCCCTCCTTTCCGCTCACTGTTTCTGCCCAGCGGTTGTACCGCTCTCTGGAGCGGTTGTACCGCTGGGTCTTGTCGCTCACCAGCTTTGCTCGAGCGGTTGTACCGCTGCCTCTGGGCGGTGGTACCGCCACCATGCTCTGCAACAGCTGGGGCGGTGGTTCCGTCCATGCACCGCTCAAGTACCGCTCTCGCTTCTAGTTTGATGCGGTACTTGGGTGGTAGTGGCCCGGTTGGTCCGGTCGTTCCATGATGATCGGTACCACCGGTGGTCCAAGCGGTTCTTCCGCTCAGTACTTAGCCGCCCAAGAGCTCAAGGCCATGCGGTTGTTCCGGCCAGGCACCACCCAAGTACCGGTCAAGCTCCTTTTTTGATGCGGTGGTTGTGCGGTAGCCAGGCGGTTAGTCCGGTTATTTTTCTTAGCCGGTACTACTGCCCGCCTGTCCGGTTGTACCGCTTGGTAGGGTTCTACAGTTACACCGTGAGTCCCGGTTGTACCGGGACAAGGACCGGTTGTACCGCTGCAGTGCAAAAAATGCAGTAACGGTTGGAAATGTGGGGTGACTATTTAAGGGGGCTTCTCCCACCTACCACTCCTACCTTGGACCTCTCTCACTCCACCATTAATGCCCTTCAAGCTCTTTTGCCCGATCTCTCTCTCTAGCAACTCAAACTTGTTGATTTGCTAGGGATTGAAGGAGGAGATCTAGATCTACACTTCCACCAAAGGATATTTGCTTCCCCCATACTTTATTGTGTGGATTTTGTTACTCTTGGGTGTTTGAGCACCCTAGACGGTTGAGGTCACCTCGGAGCCATATTCCATTATGGTGAAGCTTCATGGTTTTTGTTGGGAGCCTCCAATTAAGTTGTGGAGAGAGCCCCAACCTTGTTTGTAAAGGTTCGGTCGCCGCCTTCAAGGGCACCAATAGTGGAATCACGGCATCTCGCATTGTGTGAGGGCGTGAGGAGAATACGGTGGCCCTAGTGGCTTCTTGGGGAGCATTGTGCCTCCACACCGCTCCAACGGAGACGTACTTCCTCTCAAAGGGAAGGAACTTCGGCAACACATCCTCGTCTCCACCGTCTCCACTCTTGGTTATCTCGTGCCTTTATTTGAGCAAGCTTACTTGTTTCATATCTCTTGCTTGCTTGTGTATCTATCCTCGTTGCATCATATAGGTTGCTCACCTAGTTGCATATCCAGACAACCTACTTTGATGCAAAGTTTAAATTGTTAAAGAAAAGCTAAAAATTGTTAGTTGCCTATTCACCCCCTCTAGTCAACCATATCGATCCTTTCACATCTGATAACTTATTTATGCCTTGCAATATGGTAATTTTTGACTTACTTATCAATAGTGTGGTATTTTTGTACTTATGTACTTGGTGATACAATGCTTTAACAGTGTTGTAAGTGTTTACTTATGTCCCTTGCTAACTTGTGTGCATACATTCCTCTATTGTTTCATGTGTTTTCTTTTTTTTCATAGCAAAATATTGGCAATGTAAAAAACCTCAACTGATGCAAATTTGTTGCGGATCAGCTTCACAAAGCCCTTTCAAAAGGAAAGCCTATGATGGGCTGCCTCCTATTCTACAATGTTAGTCCCCCTATTCTTTTTTGTTCCCATGATTTTTGGGTCGTATATCTTATTCCGCCAAATAGCTAGATGGTAATGACCTTTTCTGTTATCCAGCTTCTGTATATAGATGCTATTGACTTAACTGGCCTCGGTATCATCTTGCCTAATGATCCTTTTGCAATTAATGTGTGGACGAATGAGTTGGCATCAAAAGTTCTCCGGATGGATGTCCAGAGGGATAAGCTTTCTTATGGGAAATTACCGGTAATTTCATATTGTCATTTTTCTTACCTTCTATGTATTGCCATCTTTTTTATCACGATTTTTATTTGCTTTTTATCATATTTTTTCAGCTTCAAGCCCAACATGGCCAAGACTATTGCTTCTTTGGTGGCTTACAAGGTCTAGATAAATTCATGCGTGTTCATGCACCGCGAAACTATTCTGAACAGGTATTTTACTCTTATTTGTGCGTTTGAATATTTTTCTTCTCTCTTTCCTGGTAAACATTGTTATAAAGACCTGGTAACTTTTGCTATTTTTAGGATGGTAACTTTTTTTTATAGTTTGCATTCTCACTTGGAATAACTTCTTTTGAGCTTATCTTTGTGTGGTATTTTTAGTAGTTTTTGCATGGTAATTCATGTCTCTCACAACCTGATTATTTGTTTTTTCATTCATGTTTTTTCTATCAGGAACTTGCTAAAGCTTCTGCTATTATGGGTCGCTTTTTGTCTGGCATGGTTGGCCTCCTGGGTGGTCTTGTTAATGAGTTCAAGTCATCGGATGATGAAGACAGCTCAAGGATGTCCTGTGTGTTAGAGAGTCAACTGAAGGGTTTATCTTCTGATGTCGGGAAGACTGCAAGCACTCGTCCTGCATCCCGCTCACGTGAAGTAAAAGATACCGGCAAGCAAACTGTTGAAGGTTCAGATTCTGATCATGAGCATGATGATGGTGGCGGTGATGGTCACTCTGACGAAGATCTAGATTTTCATGTTCATTACCATGGTTCTTCACGTGGATTGAATGCCCATGAGGCTTCAGGTAGTGGGGGTAGTGCTGGAACGAACACCCATGATGCTTCAGGTAGTGGCGCAGCGAGTGCAGATGTGGGTGCAACCATGTTCGCAACTGCCAATGTGTCGGTAAGGTAAGCTAGAATTTATGGAACTACTACTACATGAACCGATCAGCCTCTTGAGTCTCAGACTATGCTTACTACACGTTCCGAGAATGTATCTAGTGATGGATTGCATAACCAGCCAGATATGACGGATACTCAAAATGAGGCTGTTGTTGATGCTTCCGTGAAGAGGTGTGGTTCTTCTATTGTCCGTAACTTGGATAAGCAATATTCTAGGCGTCACAAGAAATTACGGCTACCTTCTCCGCCCATGGCCACTGGTACAACTGTTTCTGACCAGCCGTCGTTGGATGATACACATCATTGTATCAAGGCAATTGTCATCAACGAGCTTGGCATTGTAGGCCCTGATAAGGGCACTAACTCAGTAATTGCCAATCCCACGCGGAAGAAGCAACATCCTCGCAAGTGAGTTTCTTATCATCTGGTAGTCGAGCTCTTTTCATTTCATTTTTTATATTGCATTTTTTTTACATATTTAGATGTTGTTACTCTTTTGTTTTAGAACTTTTCCTAGCACCTACCTTATGATAAATGAATAGTAATTATATCCTGGTAAGGCTGATAACTTTTAGTAGTTATTTTCACGATAATAACTTTAGTTTTTTTTATTCGAACAAGATGTAGTTTAACTTTGTTTGCATGATAATTTTAGTAATTATATGCTGGTAAGCATGTGTTATTTGTCTCTGGTAACATTTTTCTCATGTGCACTATATCCTTTTCAAATAATAACTTGTCAAGGGTTCGAATGCTCCATCTATTAGTGTTGCCAACCTTTAGCAAACGCGGTCTACCAGCGTGGGTGTCATGTCTGAGGTTGTACCTAGTAATCTTACACGTTCTTCGGTAGATGTTGACTCGCCTGACACGTCACACAGGTGATTATGAATGTTATTTTTTCTCACTATACGAAATCTAAATGATTTTCTCTATTTGTTTATTTTTCTGGGTAAATTAGGTGAATATATACTTGTAATTTAACTTTGTTATGCGTGGCATCATAAACGCTATGGAAAGGGTTGGTAGTTTTTATAGTCAAAGCTATTATAAGATTACTATTATTTTTAGCATGATAAATTTGTTGGTAACTTTGTTATCTTCATAGTTACCATCTTCATTAATGATTCGTGACGATGTTGATTTTTGCATTATGTGGATAAGCAAGTTGGCCATAAGCTAACAAGTAAGGTGAATACAAGCTGTTGTATAATGCAAATATAATCTGGCAACTAATGTCAATATAAGATGGTAACTAATGTTATATTAGCTGGTAACTAATGTCAATATAAGCTGATAACTACTGTTATATTAGTTGTTGTATAATGCAAATATAATCTGGTAACTACTATCAATATAAGCTGGTAACTAATGTTATATTAGCTGGTAAGTAATGTTATTATAAGATGGTAATGTTTCTTTTCTTGTGTGCAGCAAGATGACCAAGATTACTGTGAGAAAGGTTACGAAGTCTTCCAAAGTTGCAGTTGCAACTAGGTCTTCTCCTCGTGTTGCTTCCAAGGACGCGAAAGATGATTTTAAAGACTCGCCCGTGGTCACTTCTCCAATGGCCGTTGCGTAAGATAATGCCCCTGTGAGGAATCACCAGATGCTGGTTTTGGAGCTGTGGAAGAGCTCGCGGCAGCAACCACTATTACTCAAGTGGTAGAAGAGATTGCCAATGTTGTTATTGGCACTGAAGCTGAAACTTCTGCTGATCAAGATCAAGGAATTGCTCCTCCAATGAGCACTGCCGTAGCTGAAACTTCTGCTGATCAAGATCAAGGAATTGCTCCTCCAATGAGCACTGTCGTAGTTGTAGGTGCCCAAGCTCGTGTCAAAATACCATGTGTTGTTCAAGCTTAAGTTGAATTTGCCCAATCCAATGTGGCAGAACCAGTTGAAACTGAAGATGCATTGTTTGTTGAAGCTCAAGCTGGGGATGACCAAGTCGCCGCCCAACAATTTAGTAGTAATGCAGATGTAGAAGTTGTTGTTGCTGAGAGGGCCTACTGGGATTTCACCCCACCATCTTGCTCTCTTGGCCTAGATTTTAGCCCCACACCGCCCGGACCAGATATTACTATGACGGCCGCAGTCCCAGCTGCAGTACCAACACCGCCCCCGGCGGTTGTTTCGACAACTTAAGCACCAGTAGTGGACCCAGCAATTAACAATGCTCCCCAAGATCGAGCAAAAGCATCCCCAATTGATCAGATGGTTGCAGCACCACAAATTTAAAGAATGCAGGAGATAATCCTGTTGACTCTAAGCCGGTTTTATGCTCCGAGCATGCTAACCTTGGTAAGTGAAGGCATATACGTGTCTTCGCTTTATCACAAAAGAGTGATGGGATGGATGTCTGCTTTTCGAAGACCTCTTTTATGCTTTTAGTTTGATCCTTTTCTGTATATTTATGCTCTTTTTATCCTATGTATGGACCGACAATGATATGTACCTAGGGTAAGGTAATAGGCCTGATCTAGACACTCTTTACAAGGACACTGCCCTAGAGAAAAAGGTGTTCAAAAGTGCAGCAGCATCTACCGACTGAAATCACCTAACAGTGCAACCCACTCGACCAACAATTCCACTCGGATAACCCAATTCCATTCGACCAAGATATAATCATTCGACCACACCAGAAATCACTCGGAGTATAGAAGATCTAAAGTCACTTAGGATGGCAACGGTCAGTCGTTCACTCCTTAGTCTTAATGATAATTTATATGTCTTTATTATTGGCATTACCAGTAACGTCTCACCTTAATGTACATTGAACCCCTTGTAATGTGGGCTGGCTGGGGTCCTGGCACACTCTATATAAGCCACCCCCCTCCACTGGCACAAGGGTTTGCACACCCTGTAACTTCACACATAATCCAGTCGACCAAGGCTCCGGGCACCGAGACGTAGGGGTCTTACTTCCTCTGAGAAGGGCCTGAACTCGTAAATCTTGCGTGCACAACCTCACTGTAGCTAGGATCTTGCCTCCTCCTACGTACCCCCTATTCTAATGCCATACTTAGAACCACGACAGTTGGCTCCCACCGTGGGGCAGGTGTCTTAGCGACTTCCAGTGAGGTTGCGATTTTTCCGATTTCCATCATCATGGTTTCTGGCAGCGATTTGGCTGAGGGCCACAAGATCCGTCTCGGCGTCCTCGTTTTCATCGCCGAAGACTCCGCCTAGCTCCAGGAGGCCCCCCTCGACGTCGAGACGCTCCCCGTCCGTGGTGCGATGCACTTTCCTGCATGCGTCCGCGACGTCCTTCTGCGGCAGCCGTTGACCCAGTATCGGTCGGCTCGCGTAGCATCTTCGCTCCCCGCTGCTCGCCGTTGCAAGCGATCCGGTCGGTCGCGGCTTCAGTGGTGGGTAAAGCATACGGTGGCCTCTCAGTCGGCCACCCCTCAAGTTGCGGCAATCGAGCCCGATGAATCTCTCTACGGCTTGTTCGACTGGCTCCGTCGAGACCCTGTTCGAGTGCGACAATAACGACCCTGTGATACGTCTCCAACGTATCTATAATTTTTGATTGCTCCATGCTATATTATCTACTGTTTTGGACATTATTGGGCTTTATTATCCACTTTTATATTATTTTTGGGACTAACCTATTAACCGGACGCCCAGCCCAGAATTGCTGTTTTTTGCCTGTTTTAGGGTTTTGAAGAAAAGGAATATCAAACGGAGTCCAAACAGAATGAAACCTTCGGGAACATGATTTTCTCAACGAACAAGACCCGGGAGACTTGGACCCTACGTCAAGACACAAAAGAGGAGGCCGCAAGGTAGGGGGGCGCGCCTACCCCCTCAGGCGCGCCCTCCACCCTCGTGGGCCTCCTGTTGCTCCACCGACGTACTCCTTCCTCCTATATATACCTACGCACCCCCAAACGATCAGATACGGACCCAAAAACCTAATTCCACCGCCGCAACTTTCTGTATCCACGAGATCCCATCTTGGGGCCTGTTCCGGAGCTCCGTCGGAGGGGGCATCGATCACGGAGGGCTTCTACATCAACACCATAGCCTCTCCGATGAAGTGTGAGTAGTTTACCTTAGACCTACGGGTCCATAGTTATTAGCTAGATGGCTTATTCTCTCTCTTTCTGGATCTCAATACAATGTTCTCCCCCTCTCTTGTGGAGAACTATTCGATGTAATCTTCTTTTTGCGATGTGTTTGTTGAGATCGATGAATTGTGGGTTTATGATCAAGTCTATCTATGAACAATATTTGAATCTTCTCTGAATTCTTTTATGTATGATTGGTTATCTTTGCAAGTCTCTTCGAATTATCAGTTTGGTTTGGCCTACTAGATTGATCTTTCTTGCAATGGGATAAGTGCTTAGCTTTGGGTTCAATCTTGCGGTGTCCTTTCCCAGTGACAGTAGGGGCAGCAAGGCACGTATTGTATTGTTGCCATCGAGGATAACAAGATGGGGTTTTCATCATATTGCATGAGTCTATCCCTCTACATCATGTCATCCTGCTTAAGGCGTTACTCTGTTTTTAACTTAATACTCTAGATGCATGCTGCATAGCGGTCGATGAGTGGAGTAATAGTAGTAGATGCAGGCAGGAGTCGGTCTACTTGTCTCAGACGTGATGCCTATATACATGATCATACCTAGATATTCTCATAACTATGCTCAATTCTGTCAATTGCTCAACAGTAATTTGTTCACCCACCGTAGAATACTTATGCTCTCGAGAGAAGCCACTAGTGAAACCTATGGCCCCCGGGTCTATCTTTAAGAGTGTGATCTTAAAATGTATTCACCGCAATCAATATGGGTTTCTTTGTTGTCGATCCATTCAGGATTGTCTTGCATGGTGTTTTGAATATATTCATCAGTGCAAGGCATCCAAAAGGCCTATAATCCTTCTCAAGTTGGATTTCACGAAGGCGTTTGATACCATCGAGCATGAACTGATTCTCAGGATCTTGAAATGTAAGGGTTTTGATAATCGCTGGACAGGTTGGATTGATAGCATCTTGTCCTCTGGATCCTCTCCGGTTCTTTTAAATAGTGTGCCTGGTAACCACTTTGTCTGTCGTTCGGGTGTGCATCAAGGAGATCCATTATCCCCTTTATTATTTGTGATTGCTGTGGATTTATTGCAGTCAGTGGTTAATGAGATGTGTGCAAGGAACATTCTCACACTACCCATACCAACCTCTTCGCGGGACTATCCGATTGTGCAATACGCTGACGACACACTAATTGTTCTTCCCGCGGTGGACAGCCAGCTCATTGCTTTCAAGGAGATGCTTGAGGTCTTTGCTCAGTCTACGGGTTTGCGAGTCAACTTTAGTAAATCCTCATTGATTCCAATAAATCTGTCCGAGGATGAGGGTAAGCGTGTGGCTGCTTTGCTTGGGTGTGATGTTGGTTCCATGCCATTTACCTATCTTGGATTGCCAATGGGTACCTCTTGGCCCACAATTTATGACTTGCTCCCCTTAGTGGACCGCACAGAGAGAAGATTGTCTGCTTCCTCTTGTCTGTTGAACCAAGGCAGCCGACTGCAGCTTTTGAAATCTGTTCTTTGTTCCATGCCAATATACTTCCTGTGCACCCTTTCATTGCCTCAAGGAATTTTGAAGCAGATTGAACATATCATGCGACAATGTTTGTGGTGAGGAAATTCTGATACACCAAGGCAATCATTGGCAGCTTGGGAGTTAGTATGTCGGCCCAAGAATCATGGAGGCCTTGGGGTTCTCGACCTTGGCATACAAAACGATGCCTTGTTGATCAAGCATCTCTTCAAATTCTTTAATAAGTTGGATGTGTCCTAGGTTTCTCTCATCTGGGACACATATTATGCTGCTGCACCGCCCCAAGTAACTCAAAGTTGTGGTTCTTTCTGGTGGCGTGACGTGCTGAAGCTGTATGACAAATTTTGTAAATTGGTTGTCCCTCACGTGCGCTTGGGGGTCTCGGTGGTTTTTTGGCTGGATTGGTGGCAACTTAATAATGCTGTGGTTATCATGCAACAACGTTTCCCGAGGCTCCACTCTTTTGTGATTGATGACACGCTTACCATTAAGGAGGTGATGGAGCTGTCTGACCTGACCGACAATTTTCACCTGCCTTTATCAGTTGAAGCTTTCGAGGAATTCAATCAGCTTCAGGCTTTAATTCCTTTGATCAATTTGCATGAGGGAGTAAATGATGTCCGGAAATGGCCTTCAAAAGCTGGGGATTACCGGTCAAGGACCTATTATTTGTCTTGTTTTTCCGATGTCGTGGTTGACCCCATATTTGGGTGGATCTGGAAATGCTCTTGCACTCTCAAGCTCAAGGTGTTTGTCTGGCTTGTTTTGATGGATCGTCTAAACACTAGGGATATGATGCAGCGAAGGCATTGGATTATCCAGGATGATACTTGTGCTATGTGCTTCTCAGCTTTGCATGAAGATAGAGCTCATCTCTTCTTTGCTTGCAACTTCAGCCAACCTGTCTGGAATTATTTGGGCATCTCATGGAGTGTTCACCCTAACCAGACTACTTTTGAAATGGCTTGTGCGGCCAGGAGGGATTTTGGTCATCCTTTTTTCACTGAGGTAGTCTTTACGACTACTTGGAATATTTGTACTCAAAGGAATGGAAGGATCTTCAGAAATGAGTTGCCCACTTTCAGATCTTGGAGGAGGAATTTTATTCATGATATTTCTCTTTTAGCTCATAGAATCAAGTGTAAATATAGAGATAAACTAACTTCTTGGATAGCCTCCTTACCCTAATCTCTCTTTGTAACTAGCCTCTTCTCTTTATTTGTTCCTCTCTTGTAACTTTGTATTCTTTACCTCTTGGTTTTAATAAAGGGCTGTGAGGCTGTTGCCTTGCAGTATATAGTCAAAAAAAATTATCTAGCCTCTGTTTTGGTTGTGCTTTTTGTGTTTAATTAGTGTTTGTGCCAAGTAGAGCCGTTGGGAAGACTTGGGGAAAGTCTTGTTGAACTTGCTGTAAAAAACAGAAATTTTAGCGCTCACGAGAACTGCTGTAATTTTTATTTGGAACGTGTTATTTAGTTAATTATTTTTGCAGATGATCAACAGATAAATTCCTCACGTCCAGCAAGTTATTTTAGAATTTTTGGGGTTCCAGATCTTGCGCTAGCTACAGATTACTACAGACTGTTCTGTTTTTGACAGATTATGTTTTTCGTGTGTTGTTTGCTTATTTTGATGAATCTATGGCTAGTAAAATAGTTTATAATCCATAGAGAAGTTGGAATACAGTAGGTTTAACACCAATATAAATAAATAATGAGTTCATTACAGTACCTTGAAGTGGTCTTTTGTTTTCTTTCGCTAACGGAGCTCACGAGATTTTCTACTTTGAGTTTTGTGTTGTGAAGTTTTCAAGTTTTAGGTAAAGATTTGATGGATTATGGAAGAAGGAGTGGCAAGAGACTAAGCTTGGGGATGCCCATGGCACCCCCAAGATAATCTAAGGACACCTAAAATCCAAAGCTTGGGGATGCCCCGGAAGGCATCCCCTCTTTCGTCTACTTCTATCGGTAATGTTACTTGGAGCTATATTTTTATTCACCACATGATATGTGTTTTGCTTGGAGCGTCTTTTATGATTTGTGTCTTTGCTTGTTAGTCTAACACAAGCATCCTTGCTGTACACACCTTTTGAGAGAGCCATACATGATTTGGAATTTGATAGAATAATCTATGTGCTTCACTTATATCTTTTGAGCTTTATAGTTTTGCTCTAGTGCTTCACTTATATCTTTTAGAGCACGGTGGTGGATTTGTTTTATAGAAACTATTGATCTCTCATGCTTCACTTAGATTATTTTGAGAGTCTTAATAGCATGGTAATTTGCTTAAAATCCTAATATGCTTAGTATGCAAGATTAATAATAAAACTTTCTTATGAGTGTGTTGAATACTAAGAAAAGTTTGATGCTTGATGATTGTTTTGAGATATGGAGGTAATAATATCAAAGTCATGCTAGTTGAGTAGTTGTGAAATTGAGAAATACTTGTGTTGAGGTTTGCAAGTCCTATAGCATGCACGTATGGTAAACGTTATGCAACAAATTTGAAACATGAGGTTTTATTTGATTGTCTTCCTTATGAGTGGCGGTCGGGGATGAGCGATGGTCTTTTCCTACAAATCTATCTCCCTAGGAGCATGCGCGTAGTTCCGAGGTTTTTGATGACTTGTAGATTTTTGCAATAAGTATATGAGTTCTTTATTACTAATGTTGAGTCCATGGATTATACGCACTCTCACCCTTCCATCCTTGCTAGCCTCTTCGGTACCGTGCATTGCCCTTTCTCACATTGAGAGTTGGCGCAAACTTCGCCGGTGCATCCAAACCCCGTGATATGATACGCTCTTTCACACATAAACCTCCTTATATGTTCCTCAAAATAGCCACCATACCTACCTATTATGGCATTTCCATAGCCATTCCGAGATATATTGCCATGCAACTTTCCATCATTCTGTTCATCATGACACATTCATCATTGTCATATTGCTTAGCATGATCATGTAGTTGACATAGTATTTGTGGCAAAGCCACCGTTCATAATTCTTTCATACATGTCACTCTTGGTTCATTGCATATCCCGGTACACCGCCGGAGGCATTCATAGAGTCATCTTTGTTCTAGTATCGAGTTGTAATCATTGAGTTGTAAATAAATAGAAGTGTGATGATCATCATTATTAGAGCATTGTCCCAAGTGAGGAATGAAAAAAGAAAGGCCATAAAAAAGAGAAGGCCAAAAAAAAGAGGAAGGCCATAAAAAAAGAAAAGACCCAAAAAATGAGAGAAAAAGAGAGAAGGGACAATGTTACTATCCTTTTACCACACTTGTGCTTCAAAGTAGCACCACGATCTTCATAGTAGAGAGTCTCTCATGTTATCACTTTCATATACTAGTGGGAATTTTTAATTATAGAACTTGGCTTGTATATTCCAACAATGGGCCTCCTCAAGTGCCCTAGGTCTTCGTGAGAAAGCAAGTTGGATGCACACCCACTAGTTTCTTTTGTTGAGCTTTCATACATTTATAGATCTAGTGCATCCGTTGCATGGCAATCCCTACTCCTTGCATTAACATCAATCAGTGGGCATATCCATAGCCCATTGATTAGCCTCGTTGATGTGAGACTTTCTCCTTTTTTGTCTTCTCCACATAACCCCCTCATTATATTCTATTCCACCCATAGTGCTATGTCCATGGCTCGCGCTCATATATTGCGTGAAAGTTTATATGTTTGAGATTATCATCGGGGTTGTGCATCCACCCATAATTGCTTGGCTTGTCATCGGGGTTGTCATCGGGGTTGTGCATGATGAGAGCATTCTTGTGTGACAAAAATGAAACATGACTAAACTATATGATTTTGTAGGGATGAACTTTCTTTGGCCATGTTATTTTGAGAAGACATAATTGCTTAGTTAGTATGCTTGAAGTATTATCATTTTTATGTCAATATGAACTTTTGTCTTGAATATTTTGGATCTGAATATTCATACCACAATTAAGAAGAATTACATTAAAATTATGCCAGGTAGCACTCCGCATGAAAAATTCTGTTTTTATCATTTATGCCAAGGAGTTTGGCGAAGAAGTCGACTAACAGCTGATACATCTCCAACGTATCTATAATTTTTGATTGCTCCATGCTATATTATCTACTGTTTTGGACTATATTGGGCTTTATTTTCCACTTCTATATTATTTTTGGGACTAACCTATTAACCGGAGGCCCAGCCCAGAATTGCTGTTTTTTGCCTATTCTAGTGTTTCGGAGAAACAGAATATCAAACGGAGTCCAAACGGAATAAACCTTCGGAAATGTGATTTTCTCATCAGATAAGGTCCAGGAGACTTGGACCCTCCATCAAGAAAGCCATGAGGCAGCCACGAGGGTGGAGGGCACCCCCCTAGGGCGTGCCCCCTTACCTCGTGGGCCCCTCGAAGCTCCACCGACGTACTTCTTCCTCCTATATATACCTACAAACCCCCAAACAATCAGGGATGGAGCCAAAAACCTAATTCCACCATCGCAACTTTCTGTATCCACGAGATCCCATCTTGGGGCCTATTCCGGAGCTCCGTCGGAGGGGGCATCGATCATGGAGGGCTTCTACATCATCATCCAAGCCCCTCCGATGAAGTGTGAGTAGTTTACTTCAGACCTACGGGTCCATAGTTAGTAGCTAGATGGCTTCTTCTCTCTTTTTGGATCTCAATACAATGTTCTCCCCCTCTCTCGTGGAAATCTATTCGATGTAATCTTCTTTTTGCGGTGTGTTTGTTGAGACCGATGAATTGTGGGTTTATGATCAAGTCTATGTATGAATATTATTTGAATCTTCTCTCAATTATTTTATGTATGATTGGTTATCTTTGCAAGTCTCTTTGAATTATCAGTTTGGTTTGGCCTACTAGATTGGTTGTTCTTGCCATGGGAGAAGTGCTTAGCTTTGGGTTCGATCTTGCGGTGTCCTTTCCCAGTGACAGAAGGGGCAGCAAGGCACGTATTGTATTGTTGCCATCGAGGATAACAAGATGGTTTTTTAATCATATTGCATGAAACTATCCCTCTACATCATGTCATCTTGCTTAAGGCGTTACTCTGTTTTTAACTTAATACTCTAGATGCATGCTGGATAACGGTCGATGAGTGGAGTAATAGTAGTAGATGCAGGCAGGAGTCGGTCTACTTGTCTCGGACGTGATGCCTATATACATGATCATTCGTAGATATTCTCATAACTATGCTCAATTCTGTCAATTGCTCAAAAGTAATTTGTTCACCCACCGTAGAATACTTATGCTCTTGAGAGAAGCCACTAGTGAAACCTATGGCCCCCGGGTCTCTTTCTCATCATATCAATCTCCATCACTTTATTATTGCTTTGCTTTTACTTTTTACTTTGCATCTCTATACCAAAAATACCAAAAATACCAAAAATATTATTTATCATCTGTATCAGATCTCACATTCGTAAGTGACCGTGAAGGGGTTGACAATCCCTAAGCGCGTTGGTTGCGTTGAGCTATTGTTTTTGTGTAGGTACGAGGGACTCGCGTGTAGCCTCCTACTGGATTGATACCTTGGTTCTCAAAAACTAAGGGAAATACTTACGCTACTTTGCTGCATCATCCTCTCCTCTTTGGGGAAATCCAACGTAGTGCTTAAGAGGTAGTAGACTTCCCCTTGGACATCGTCGTTGTAGATGATTGAAGGAGCCATCAAACCTTTTGACGACTGCAGAGTGGAACTCTCAATGAAAGCACCAATGTCGGTGACAAAACCGGCGGATCTCGGGTAGGGGGTCCCGAACTGTGCGTCTAAGGTCGACGGTAATAGGAGACAGGGGACACAATGTTTACCCGGGTTCGGGCCCTCTCTATGGAGGTAATACCCTACTTCCTGCTTGATTGATCTTGAAGAGTATGAGTATTACAAGAGTTGATCTACCACGAGATCTTAATGGCTAAACCCTAAAAGTCTAGACTGTCTGACTATGATTATCCGGGTCCCTCTACGGACCTAGCTCTCCGATTTATATAGACACCGGAGGGATCTAGGGTTACATAAGGTTGGTTACAGAGAAAGGAATCTTCATATTTGGACGCCAAGCTTGCCTTCCACACCAAGGAGAGTCCCATCCGGACACGGGTAGAGTCTTCGGTCTTTGTATCTTCACAGCCCATCAGTCCGGCCCATGTCCAATAGGTCGGACGCCCGAGGACCCCTTAGTCCAGGACACCCTCACTTCCTCCCTTCACCATGGATCAAGTCCACCAACCTCCTTCATTGATCGAGACCCTGGAGGAGAAGGCTGAAGTGCTGATGTTAGTCGACCATGTAGTTCAGCTAGTCCGTGATGGCGTGACTGGTATGGACTTGTTGGAAGTGTTCCTCAGTTGACGCATCCAGCCTCTCCAAGCCCGTGACCATCCGATGTGGATGTACTCAGGCTCGAACAACATCGCCCGGGTCCACTCGGAGGAGGTCGCTGAGGAGATGGTGGCGCAGTGGCTGCAGAGCATCACTGGAAATAAGGGCAACCCCAGGGGGTCCAGAAGAGTCGCACCATTCGACCCTGAACATGAACCGGACAAGGTCCGACATTTGTTACCAAGTGTCTTCTAATTCTGACTTGCAATTATCTTCAAATTTGATTGACGTTTGTTTGACTCTTTGTCTCGTAGATATATACTGAAATGTACTCAATGCCGAACGGGGATCAGGCCCAGGAAGGAGAAGTGAGCATGGACGAAAGCACTCAGTGGCATTCAGGGGACTCGGATGAAGAGGAGAGTGGCGACTCAAGCAGCAGTGAAGAAATCGAGTCACTGCCCCACTCTGAAAGATGTTCCAAGCAGACACATGATCAGCAGGTGCTCGGGGCAAAGCAATTGTGTCAAGTACGCAAGCCACGAAGCGCACTCGGACATCCACTCCTGATCCAACTGAGAAGGTCCCAAATCAACCCAAGGTTGCGCCTGCAAAGCCTCGGAAGGCCCTGCCTAAAATCAAGGTGGACGTTCCCATTGCCTCTGTGTAAGTATTTTACTTTATCTCTTTGCTCTTGTGTTGTTCGGAAACTTCTGTACTCTAGTCGACTCATTCTCCGACTTGACCGAGTGAGTCCTGAAACTTGCAGTGTTGCTACTTCTGGGACTTCCATTTATAAGGATGAATATGATGGGGAGATGGAAGATGCGGTCACTTTGAAAGCAGGTATGACTCCTGTCATGTCGCCTTCGTTTTGTCAATTGAGTTATCGGTGGACCGAACTCTTGTGGCCGAGTCTATTGCAGCGCCGCAGAATGTTATTGAACTTCCAGACGACGATGAAGACATTCCCCAGAAGCCTACGGGAAGGAAGGGCAGGACCTCAGGAAGGAAGGTGCCAGCCAGCAAGGCACCCCAGTCGACACCAGTGCCAGAACCGGTGACCCAGTAGTTCGGAGACCTTAACCAGGCCTCTGTTACTTTTGCCGATCTTGTGTCAACTGAATGTCCTTCTGCACCGACTGCTCAAGTCCCTGCTTCGTCTGTGCAACTCCATGCCTCAGATCCTCAAGCAGCTGTGACTGTTCCACCAACTCCGATTTTCGTCACCCATCATGTCCCGGAGGACCTAGTGAGCGCTGCCAGGGAAGCTATACGCCAAGCAAGCCTTATGATGGAGCAGATGAATATGGTGCACGAAGTTAGTCAAGCTGCTTATGATGCCAGCTCGGCTCTCCAGACCAATGTCCAGGTTAGTTGATTTCCGACTGATCTCTAGCTTGACGCTTGTTCTATTAGGATATGCTACCCGAAAACCTTTAATGTGCATCTACTGTTAGTATGCATCTTGCATCTATACACCCACTGGGTGTTTCATCTTTTGCTGAGTAGCTTTTCCACTTGGGTCGACTAGATCGTGTCTAGTGTATGCTTGGACTAGTGGGGGCACACAGAGTGCACCCACTGGGTGTAGTCCCCGAGACCACCGTCGAATGTTTGATTCGGCAGGGGTCTTGAAAAAAATGACTCTTGACAGTTCTTTCACTCGGTCTGGATGGACCAAGTCGAGTGGAATCTGAACCAGTGGGGGCACGCTGAGTGCACACACTGGGTGTAGTCCCCGAGACCGCAGTCGACTGCGGGTAGTCGGCTGTGGTCTGAGAATAATCTTCGTCTTCTTTTTTCTCTCTCGACTGGATGAACCAAGTTGATTGAAATTCCAAATCAGTGGGGGCACGCTAAGTGCACCCACTGGGTGTAGTCCCCGAGACTACTCTTGAATGTATGATTCGACAGTAGTCTTAGAACTCTTTTTGTCATAGTAACTTGAACTTGTACTTTATCACTCGGGAGCAACCAATCTTTGTTCCTGTCGACTGACGGTCCACTGACTGCAGAAATCTTGTGAGCTCGGGGCCTGATTTTCTGACTTGGAGAAGAAACAAATCTAGCTCAATCTTGACCTGGAGTTGGCCAAGGAGAACTTGCAGAAGGCTCAGAATGAAACTGCTAGTATGGGAGGTAAAAAGCTTGCCGACTGTCTCCCTTGACATCTTTTTCTTTCCTCTTTCTGACCCGGATGTTTTTCCTTTTAGAAAAAATGAGGCAGGCTCTGGAGAAGAAGGACCTTGACCTTGCGGCCGCACAGAAATCGACGCAAGAGAAAACAACACTTGCTGACAAGAATCTAGCTTCGGTCGGGAAGTTAGAAGAAGAAAACGCCTAGCTGAAGACTACTCTTGACAAAGCCAACAAGGAGGTGACTCGACTGAAAAAGGACAAGGGGGCTTTGTCTGACAAAGTTGAAGATCTCACTCGAAAGAGGGATGAGCTGGAAGCTTATCTGGGAGGACTCGCCAAGAAACTGTTCCTTATGCTTGAAGGTATTTTTCCTTGTCCGACTGATTCTCTTTTATCGACTCGTCATATGGTCGTCGAGTCATCATTTCTCTGCATGTGCAGAATTCTGTCAAAACTTCGAGGAAGAGACTGGGCGAATTGAGACGAGCTTGGACCCCATCAACTCCCCTGTTAAGGATGAAGCTGCCATGAACATGCTCCAACTGGAATCTCGACTTGCCAGCGCCATGGACTACCTCACACAACTGAAGGTGGCGGTGTCGCAGATTGACACGACACTCTGGCCAAGGGTGACATTCCAAAATGACCTCAAGTCTCTAATGACTCGACTCAATGAGATTCCTGGTCGAGTGCAGGAGTGGAAGAAGTCATCTGCCCGATGTGGTGCTGACGTGGCTCTGTCTCTGGTTCGCATCCACTACAAAGAGGCCAAGGAAGAGAAGCTAGCAGCGCTCAAAGTTGCCAACACTAAGAAGCTTCACTTCGAGTCTTTCATGGAGACCTTCCTCGAAGCAGGCACTCGCATTGGAGACGGAATCGACCTGGACGAGTTTGTCGAGCCTGCCAGCCCTGCCCCTGCAAAGTAAACAAACTTTATGCTCTGATTAAATTTGCCTCGGAATGTCGAGTGATTTTGTAACCATTAAACTCCTTAGGTCCAAATGCCCAAGCACTTTTATCTGCGGTTCTGAACCTTGCGAGACTTATCTGAACTTGGTTTTTCTTTCAATATGTTTGTCTTCATCTTTGCTGCTTTTGAATCTCTTGACTCCGAGTGAAACTTGATTCTTCACTTGGAACTGCCATTGGATTTGCGACGCGGCTCTGACGAAAGGGTTGTGGGCATGAGCATTAGGTGCTGCACGTGACCTGTACCTCGTCGTCCTTGCGGATCCGGATGGAACGCACGTTATACTTGTGACGCAGCTCCGTCGAGTGGGTCATGGACAAGAGCACTAGGTGCTGTGCATGACCTGCACCTCGTCGTCCTTGCGGATCAGGATGGAGCGCATGTTGTCCTTGTGACGTAGCTTCGTCGAGTGGGCCATGGACAAGAGCACTAGGTGCTGTGCACGACCTGCACCTCGCCGTCCTTGTGGATCAGGATGGAGCGCATGTTGTACTTGTTACTCGGCCACTAGGAATGGCTTTTAACTTAGGCGAGTACAGGACTGCAGCTAAGCCTCCGAGTGAGAGGGTTGCCCTTCACTCGGTAGGATTTTTAGAACTTAGGAGAGTACGGGACTGCAGCTAAGCCTCCGAGTGAGAGGATTGCTCTTCACTCGGTAGGATGTTTTAAAAACTTAGGCGAGTACGGGACTGCAGCTAAGCCCCCGAGTGAGAGGGTTGCTCTTCACTTGGTAGGATTTTTAAACTTAGGCGAGTGCAGGACTGTAGCTAAGCCCCCGAGTGAGAGGATTGCTCTTCACTCAGTAGGATTTTTTTAAAACTTAGGTGAGTATAGGACTGCAGCTAAGCTCCCGAGTGAGAGGATTGCTCTTCACTCAGTAGGATTTTTTAAACTTAGGCGAGTACAAGACTGCAGCTAAGCCCCCGAGTGAGAGGATTGCTCTTCATTCGGTAGGATTTTTTAAACTTAGGCGAGTACGGAACTGCAGCTAAGCCCCTGAGTGAGAGGGTTGCTCTTCACTCAGTAGGATTTTTTAAATGTAGGCGAATCAGGTTCGCGCCTAAGCCCCCCTAGTGGGAGGATTGCTCTTCACTCGGTGTTTGTTTTTGAAACTTATGCGAATCAGGTTCGCGGCTATGACACCCACTGGGGTTTTTTGAACACATACATATGTAACAACAATCATTTAGGAGACTGTAAAACTATGTCTTTGATAAACAAACTGGAAGGTACTTCTTATTACATCTCAACAGTCTAAATGTTTAAGTATAAAAATGGCGGAGCAGCTCCGCATTCCAACGTGTGGCTTGTGTTTCTTATGTTCCACATCGTAAAGGTGATATGCTCCATTGTGGAGAACCTTAGTGATGATGAAGGGTCCTTCCCAAGCGGGAGCAAGCTTGTGAGGCTGTTGCTAATCCACTCGGAGCACAAGGTCTCCTTCCTGAAATGCTCGACCTCTCACGTTTCTGGCATGGAATCGACGGAGGTCTTGCTGATAGATGGTCGACTAGATCAAGGCCATCTCTCTTTCTTCTTCCATAAGATCAACAACATCTTGTCAATCTTGTTCCGCTTCGACTTCTGAAAAAAGTTCTATTCGGGGCGCATTGTGAATCAAATCACTCGGCAGCATGACTTCAGCCCCATAGACCATGAAGAAGGGAGTTCGACCAGTCGACCGATTTGGTGTTGTTCTCAATCCCCAAAGGACTAATGGTAACTCGTCTACCCAAGCACCTGCCGCATGTTTGATGTCATGCATCAACCGGGGTTTCAACCCTTGGAGGATCAAACCATTTGCTCTTTCGGCTTGTCCATTCGACTGCGGGTGGGCGACTGAAGTGTAGTCGACCCGAGTGCCTTGGGAAGCACAGAAAGCCCTGAACTCATCTGAATCAAAGTTTGAACCATTGTCCATGATAATGCTGTGCGGAACCCCATATCTGAATGTTAACTCTCTGATGAAGCTGATGGCGGTACTTGAGTTGAGGTTTTTGATGGGTTTGGCTTCAATCCACTTAGTGAACTTGTCGACTGCTACAAGAAGGTGGGTGAAGCCGCTCCTGCCGGTCCTTAGAGGTCTGACCATATCCAATCCCCAGATAGCAAATGGCCAGACAAGCGGAATGGTCTTCAAGGCTGATGTAGGCTTGTGGGACATGTTGGAGTAGAACTGATAGCCCTCACACTTGTCGACTATGTCTTTTGCCATTTCATTTACTCGCGGCCAGTAAAATCCTGCTCGGTATGCTTTGGCCACGATGGTCCGAGAGGATGCATCGTGACCACAGGTCCCCGAGTGGATATCATTGAGGATCATTAGACCTTCTTCTGGTGTGATGCGTCATTGAGCGACTCCAGTAACACTCTCTGTAAAGCCGCCCCTATCACGGTAAAGGCTTTGGATCGATGGACAATCTGACATGCCTCATCCTCATCCTCCGGAAGCTCCTTCCTGACCAGATATGCAATATATGGCACCATCCAGTCGTGGGTGACGATCAAAACCTCCATGATCAGGTCGACCACGGCTGGGATTTCAACTTCAGTCGGATCAGTAGAACTTTTTGATTGCGAGGGATTTTCTGTGAAAGAATCCTCTTAAACAGACGGGGTGTGAGGATGCTCCAAGAACACATTGTTGGGAATAGGCTCTCGCTTAGAACCTATCTTCGCCAAGTCATCAGCTGCTTGATTCTTCAGTCGGGGTATGTGGTGTAGCTCTATCCCTTCAAACTTCTTTTCCAACTTTCCCACTACATTGCAATAGCCAGTCATAGCTGGGCTCCTGATGTCCCACTCCTTCATCACTTGATTGACACTAAATCTGAGTCGCCATAAACCATTAGGCGACGGACGCCGAGTGAAATGGCCATACACAACTCGTACAGAAGTGCCTCGTATTCAGCTTCATTGTTGGAGGAATCAAAGTGAATCTGGAGAACATAACTGAGTTTGTCGCATCGTAGGAATACCACCCCAGCACCAGAACCATTCAGCATCTGGGACCTATCAAAGAACATAATTCAATGTTCCGAGTGTCTGAGTCGGTGCTGCTGCTCAACCCACTCGGCGAGGAAATCTGCTATTGCTTGGGACTTGATTGCTTTCTTTGGCTCAAACCTGGTATCCAACGGAAGGAGTTCAATTGCTCACTTTGCCACTCGACCAGTTGCATCTCTGTTGTTTAGAATTTCTGACAATGGAGCATCACCGACGACTGAAATCAAGTGATCTGAGAAGTAATGTGCAACCTTCTTCGTGCTCAAGTAAATTCCATAAACAAGCTTATGATAGTGCACATATCTCTGCTTGGACGGAGTCAAGACTTCAAAAATATAGTACACTGGGCGTTGAACCTTGTAGGCTTTGCCTTCTTCTTCCCGCTCGACCGTGAGTAGTGTACTGACAACTTGTTCAGTGGCTGCAATATAAAGCAGTAAAGGCTCTTTGCTGATTGGGGCAGTGAGCACCGGCTGGGTGGAAAGCAGGGCTTTGAGGTCTGCAAACGTTGCGTTAGCTTCAGGAGTCCACTCAAACTTGTCAGATTTCTTCATCAGTCGGTAAAGAGGCAATGCCTTTTCACCGAGACGAGAGATGAATCGACTCAAAGCGGCCAAACAACCAGTAAGCTTCTGAACTTCATGCACATGCACAGGGCGCTTCATTCGGAGGATTGTACCAACTTTCTCTGGGTTTGCATTGATCCCTCGCCCGGAAACGAGGAAACTGAGTAACTTTCCACCTGGGACTACAAATGTACACTTCGACGGATTAAGCTTGATATCATATCTCCTCAGGTTGGCAAAGGTTTCAGTGAGGTCAGTCAGCAGGTCGGAACCTTTACGTGACTTAACCACGATTCATCCATATATGATTCCACATTCCGACTGATTTGAGTGAGCAGGCACTTCTGAATCATGCGCATGAATGTGGCACCAACATTCTTGAGACCAAAGGGCATGGTAACATAGCAAAAGCACCCGAATGGAGTGATAAAAGTTGTTTTTATTTCGTTAGGTCCATATAGTCGGATCTGATGGTACCCAGAATATGCATCTAGAAAGGACAAACGCTCACATCCCGCGGTTGAATCGACAATCTGGTCAATGCGGGGGAGAGGAAAGTGATCTTTCGGGCAGGCCCAATTGATATGCTTGAAGTCGATACACATACGAAGTGAATCATCTTTCTTGGGGACCATGACAACATTGGCGAGCCACTCGGAGTGGTATATCTCGCGGTTGAACTCAGCTGCCAGAAGCCGAGCCACCTCTTCACCAATTGCTTTCCTCTTCTCCACAGCGGACCGACGGAGATGCTCTGTAATGGATTTTGCTTTTGGGTCGACTCGCAAACGGTGCTCAGCCAGTCCCATGGGTTAACCTGGCATGTCAGAAGGCTTCCATGCAAAGATGTCCCAGTTCTCACGGAGGAACTGGATGAGCGCTTCTTCCTATTTGTTGTTGAGTGTTATTAAAATATGAGTCGGAGCAGCATTGGGGTCGGTCAGGTGAATGTGAACTGGCTTCGTTTCACCAGACGACTGAAATGCAGACTCTAAAGTAGGCTCCTTGGCACATAACAAATCACTCGGGTCTGCATTCTTCTGATATTCTTGCATCTCTACTGCTGCCATCTGTTCATCGGCGATCTTTGAGCCTTTCTGGAGGCACTCTTCTGCTCTCTGCCGATTACCAGTGATTGTGATCACGCCCTTGGGACCAGGCATCTTCATCTTGAGATACATGTAACATGGTCGAGCCATGAAACGGGCATATGCAGTTCTGCCCAGAATAGCATGATAGGCACCGTGAAAATCCATAACCTCAAATGTCAACTTCTCTTTGCGGTAATTCTTCGAATCACCGAAAACCACGTCAAGAGTGATCTGGCCGAGTGAATCGGCTTTCTTCCCATGGATGACACCGTGGAACTGCATGTTTCTCTCACTAAGCTTGGACATCGGAATGCCCATCCCCCGGAGGGTCTCAGCATACATAATATTCAAGCCACTGCCACCATCCATCAGGACTTTGGTTAGTCAGGTGCCCACAATGACTGGGTCGACCACCAACGCTTGCCTCCCGGGGATGGCAACATGTGCTGGGTGATCGGACTGGTCGAATGTGATAGGAGTCTTTGACCACTTCAAATACGTCGTTGTTGCCGAAGCAATCATGTTTACCTCTTTGTTTATGACTTTCAGTCGACTTTTGCTCTCGACGTCAGCAAAAATCACTAAGGTGGAATTGACATTGTGGAAACCATCATCCTCCTCTTTGTCTTCATCCTTATCAGATTCCTTCTCTTTCTCATTGGGCTGGTTCTCTCGGAACTGCTGGATAAGGAGTCAACACTGTCGAGTGGTATGCTTGGGATAAATCAGGTTGCCCTCTTCATCCTTCTTGGTGTGTATATGACATGACAAATCTAGCACATAATTTCCTGCTTGATCTTTCACCTTCTTGGGGATCCAGGGCCCCTTAGGCTTCACCTTGAACTTTCCTTGGGTCACAACTGCGTCCTCACCAGGACCCGCGAGTTTGACATTGCGCTTTTGCTTCTGACTGGAATTCCCTCCTCCGGTGTCCTGGGCGAATAGTTTGTTCTTGCCACTACGGAGTCGGTCTTCTTCCTCGCCGTTAGCATACCGAGTGGCTATTTCCATCATTCGGGCCAGAGTCATATCTCCTGTCCGGCCGAATTTCAGGTTAAGCTCTCTGTACTGAACACCTTCCTTGAATGCACAAACAGCTTGGTGCTGAGACACATTTTCCACTCTGTGATGCAAAGTGGTCCACCTCTGGATGTAATCCCTCAAAGTTTCATTCGGTTCTTCACACAATGCTGTAACTCAGCCAGCCCTACGGGCCGTTTGCAAGTGCCCTCGAATGTCCTGACAAACACTCGGGCCAACTCTTCCTAACTGAATATACTGCCAGGAGTCAACTGATTCAACCAAGCTCTGGCCGAACCCTCCAACATCAAGGGAAGATGCTTCATGGCTACATCGTCATTGCCGCCACCAACCTGCACAGCCATTCAGTAATCTTCTAGCCAAGTGTCAGGCTTCGACTCACTGATGAACTTGCTCACTCCCGTTCCCAACCTAAAGTTGGGAGGAATCTCAGCAACTCTCAGGGCTCTGCTGAAACACTCAGGTCCGGAGACATGAACTCTGTTGCCAGTCGGGCGATCTCTGTTGAGTCCTTCTCTTTGTGCTCTATTCCTGTTGACTAGACCTTGAACGAGGATTGACCTCGCATCAAACCCTGCCTCTCTTGGGTCGACTGGGACCCTCCGCTCCTCGCTATACAGGCGCCTGTCATCATATTGTCGGGCTCAACCCCGCCACGGAAGTCACAGACTCAGCGGCGATGGAGCCGCACACAGACCTAAATTCAAGTGACATCTGTGTCACCGGAACCATGGACTCGTCTCCGGCTACAGGTTCTGAACCTTGTGCGTCCACATACGTCGAGCTTGATCAGTCATCGATCGTCGAATTCAGCTCCGCAAACATCTTCCGGCATTGACCTTTGGGCGACGTGTTAAACTCGTTAAGAGCACTATCCTTAGCGGGGGGTTCACAGCCGAATTAAATCCGGTTCGAACTGGAGGCTAATGACGGAGAATTTCGCTTCCCACCCACCGCCCACTTCATAGCCACTGTCGAAGACTTAACCAACACACTCGATTACGGCTCCGACGACATCGACGGTTTTGGCGACGATGCCGGAGAAGAAGAGGCCCAAAACCCGCCGTTTACTGGACGCTGGACGGCCACTTCCTCGTATGACGTATACATGGTGGATGCACCAAAAGAGAATAGCGGCGATGACAAGGAAGATCCGGTTGAGGATAAACCTCCCGAGATACAACCAAAGCGCCAGCGTCAGCAGCGCCGCTCTAAGTCACGCTGCAGCAAAGACAGCAATACCGACACAAGAGAGGACAACACTCCGGATGGTGCCCAATACAATGAAGACCCCGTTCAGCCAACTTCCGAACAGGATGAACAAGAAGATGGGCAAGTTAGCCCTGGTAAACAGGCCACACATGAAGACTCGAAGGATAGTAATTATCTTCTGCTCTCTGAGGACGATGCAAGCCTCAGCACCGAGGATTTTATCGTTCCTGAGGAACCTCTCGAACAAGAGCGCTTCAAGCGCCAGCTAATAGCCACTGCAAGGAGCCTGAAAAAAACAACAACAGCTGCAAGCTGATCAAGATCTGCTCAACGATAGATGGACTGACGTCCAGGCAGCCGAGGAGCATGGCCTCAAGCAACCACTCAAAAGTTACCCGAAGCGCAAATTGCTACCTCAATTCGATGACGAGGCATTGGAGTCCAGGCCATCAGTACACAATGCGGCTAACCGACCACCACGTGGTCGGGACAAAGCGGCAACACAAGCCGAACACCAGCCCGCCTTACCTCGCCTTAAAGGCAGGGACAAAATTGCTCAAGGATACACGTATGATCTCCGGCAGGGCCTGAAGAATAAAACAGGACCGGCCAAATCGATCTACGGATCACGGAGGCGTGCCTCGACGCACGACGACGGCTATCAAGACGAGCATGACAAGCCTAGTCATGTGTGGGCCGAAAACCGCCGACGGACTCTATCGGAGCTAAGACGCGATGTGGCCCGATATAGAGGCGCCGCACACCCTCTTTGCTTCACTGACGAAGTAATGGAGCACGAATTCCTAGAAGGGTTTAAACCCGTGAATATTGAATCATACGATGGAACAACTGATCCCACGGTGTGGATTGAGGATTTTCTTCTCAATATCCATATGGCCCGCGGAGATGACCTCCAGGACATCAAATACCTCCCGTTAAAACTCAAAGGGCCATCTCGGTACTGGTTCAGCAGTCTGCCCGAAAACTCTATTGGCAGCTGGGATGATTTGGAAGACGCCTTCCGTGACAACTTCCAAGGTACATACATCCGGCCACCAGACGCCGATGACTTAAGACACATAGTTCAACAGCCCGGAGAGTCAGCCAGGAAATTCTGGACTAGGTTCCTAACTAAAAAAACCAGATCGTCAAATGTCCAGATGCCGAAGCCCTAGCGGCCTTCAAACACAGCATTTGCAACGAATGGCTCGCCCGCCACCTCGGCCAAGAAAAGCCGAAGTCCATGGCAGCCCTCACGACACTCATGACCCGCTTTTGTGCGGGTGAAGATAGTTGGCTGGCCCATAGCAAAAACAATGCAAGAAACACCAAAACCTATGAAGCCAGAAATAGCAACGATAAGTCCCGACGCAACAGACACAAGCATCGGAACAATAATGACAACACCGATGATACGATGGTCAATGCCGGATTCAGTGGCTCTAAGTCCGGTCAGCGGAAGAAGCCGTTCAAAAAGAACAATTTGGGCCCATCCAGCTTGGACCGCATACTCAATCGTCCGTGCCAGATCCATGGCACCCCAGACAAACCACCCAATCATACCAACAAAGATTGTTGGGTTTCTAAACAGACCGGCAAGTTAAATGCTGAAAGCAAGGAGAAGGGATTGCAAAGCGAGGACGACGACGAGGAGCCCTGGCCACCGAACACAAGGGGATAGAAGAAGTTTCCCCCTCAGGTTAAAACGGTGAACATGATATACGCTACCCACATCCCCAAGAGGGAGCGCAAGCGCGCACTCAGGGACGTCTACGCGATAGAGCCAGTCGCCCCAAAATTTAATCCATGGTCATCATGCCCGATCACTTTCGATCGTCGGGATCATTCGACCAGTATCCGTCACGACGGTTCAGCCACACTGGTCCTGGACCCAATAATTGATGGGTTTCACCTGACGCGAGTCCTAATGGACGGTGGCAACAACCTCAACCTGCTCTATCAGGATATAGTGCGCAAAATGGGCATTAATCCATCACGGATCAAGCCCACAAAGACTACCTTTAAAGGAGTCATACCAGGTGTAGAAGCCCGCTGTACGGGCTCAATCACACTAGAGGTTGTCTTTGGATCTCCGGACAACTTCCGAAGCGAGGAGTTAATGTTCGATATCATCCCCTTTCGCAGCGGCTATCACGCACTGCTTGGACGAACCGCATTTGCTTGATTCAACGTGGTGCCACACTACGCTTATCTCAAGCTCAAGATGCCCGGACCACGCGGGGTCATAACAGTTAATGGAAACACGGAACGCTCCCTCCGCACCGAGGAGCACACCACTACCTTAGCAGCAGAAGTACAGAGCGGCCTTTTCAAGAAGAACCTTAATTCGGCGGCCGAGCTCCCGGACACTGTCAAGAGAGTCTGGACTATTCTACAGCAGGACAGCTCGGCTTGTCAAGAGCTCGACTAGCAATTCGGCCTCCGTCCTAGTCCCGACCAAGTGGCGGCAACTATACCGCGCGTACATAACTACACACTCAAAATACCATGGGCATGGATGGAGGCATAACTAGCTTGTGATCCACAATACGGCTCGACCGCCCCCGGACACACATACTTTCATTATTTCCTTTTTCTCCTTTTTTGGTTTCTTTTTCACAGGCCTTCCCTGACGGCTTGACCATCGGTTCTTTTCGAAGGATAAATACACCAAGACGACAAGAAGCATGGACGTACTGGGGAAATTTTAGGTGGTTTCTTTAACGATCCCTTTACCTGTTCTGAGGGGCCACACGCAGCTCTCCCTTGGTTAAGGCATATTAAAATAGCCTTCTGCTTATTGCACTACTTGTATAAATGCGCTTTAACGCACTCATGAAATTATAATGGAAATAGTTTACGGCCCAAATTTCACGGCTTTAGCTTACTACCCTTTCTTATTTTTATTTTTTGATAACTTTATCAAATAGCACCCGTACACTTCGGTATGTTTCAATTTGCCAGGGGCTTCATAGCGCCCCATAACACGGCAACAAAGTCCGAACACTTTTTACAGTATAGTTTGGCACCCCGAATTTAGCACTATATGCATTGGCTCCGAATCATGTCTTTGGTCAATAGTTGGGTTGCCCGGATCCTGTGCTTGCTACCTTACGTTCCGTTATATCGACTAGGGTAGTAAAGGGAGAACTACTACAATTGTGCCCTGGTTTACCCGGATGAGCACCTCAGTAGAGAAAGCTGAAAACTGACTGTCATGATGCGGGGAGAGCCGGTCATCTCTTCGGAGGTCTCAAATCATTAGAGATTTTTTCCACATTACGCGGGGGATCGGTACTTACCCGATCAGGTGTTTACAGCATCCTAGTTCGGATACTAGGGGCTGCACCTATATTTTTATTGTCAAACTCCTATGGCTAAGTGAGGGTGCTAAAGCCGCATAGTCCAATTGACTGGTTCGTCGCCCTAAAAACCTCCTCCAAGGACCAAACAATTGGATCAAGAGTGTTTAGATTACATCCCGAACACCCCCATACTACCTACGTGGGGCAGAAGCCGACGACTGGCCAAATCTCAAATTTCAAACAACACGGCCACACAGGAGGTGAAACTTTTTAAATAAGAAACATTATATTACATAACGATTTTGTTTCATCATACAAGGCAGAGACAGTATGAATGTATTCATTCGAAAATAATGTCTTGCGCACATTGCGTCGCCACAATACGAGACCCCTCCAAGACGTCTTCAAAATACCGCTCGGGCATGCGGTGCTCCTTGCCCTCTGGCGGTCCCCTGGTCGTAAGCTTGACGGCGTCTATCTTCGCCCATCACACCTTGACGTGGGCGAAGGCCATGCGCACGCCCTCGATGCAGACTGACCGCTTGACGACGTCCAGCCAAGGGCAGACATTCACCAGCCGCTTCACGAGCCCGAAGTAGCTGCCGGGCATAGCTTCGGCAGGCCATAGCCGGATTATCAAATCCTTCATGGCCAGTTTGGCCACCCTATACAGCTCGACCAGCTGTTTTAGCTAATCGCTAAATGGCACCGGATGTTCTGGCGCAAGATATTGCGACCAGAACAGCTTCTCCGTTGAGCTCCCTTCTTTGGCTCGGAAGAACTCTACAGCGTTAGACACACTGCGCGACAGATCTGCAAATGCCCCTGGAGAACTCCGAATATGGGTTAGTAAGAGATACTTCTTCTTCACATACTTTCTTTGAATACTAAACACCTTACCCGCCACGATTTTCTTGGCCTCCTGGATCTCCTGGAGGGCGCCCTGGGCTTCAACCCAGGCCTCTTCCGCGCTTTGGCAGGCCTTAGCGAGTTTGGTCTCTCGAGCCAAAATGTTGCGCTCCAAGGATTCACATTTCTGCACTACATCCTGGAGCTCTTGCTGGACCTCATCAAGCCTGGCCTCGTGCTTCTCACGAGTGGTTTTTTCCTTGGCAACTTTCTCCTCGGCCTTGGCCAGGGCCTGTTTAAGGACCTCGACCTCGATCACCGTTCCTACACATATCATGGCACTACGGTCAATATGCATCATTTATTATTTACGAATATACAGCAAGTCACTACATACCTTGCTGGTCTTCTTGCTGCTTCCTCGCTTGGCCGAGCTCCTCCTCGGCCCGCTCCAGTCTCTGCCTCAGTCTGGAGACTTCGGCAGTGTGTGAGGTCGCGGCCAGCAACGACGCCTGCTTATTCATATAAGACATATTTAGTTAGTTTCCTGCAAAAATAAATTGATCCTCTGTCCAGCTCTTCTTTCCGAACACCAGACAGTGTCTCAGGGGCTACTATCTATATTAGGACTTTTTCTTTTGCGTCGCTTACCTTAAAGCCTGTCAGCAGGCTGCCGCAGGCTTCGGTCAGTCCACTTTTGACGGACTGTACCCTCTCAATCACCGTACCCATAAGGATACGGTGTTCATCCACAATGGAACCACCTCGTGGCGCTTCCAGCAGATTATCTGGTGCCTCTGGTTGGGCAGAGGTCACCGGCGGAATAGGCACACCCCCTTCTTTCGAAGGAGGTTGCTCGTTGGATTCCGGAGCCGTATAGGTCTCCGTACTTGTATTCGGCTAGGGGCCGAATTGAGCAAGGCCCCATCCCCAGTCGCCATGGGGGTCTACTCCCCCATGTGTCCGGCAGGCGAGGTTCTGCCCTCTGGCGTCACCCTGGCAGCCTCCTGAACCTCTCCCTGGCTTGGGAAGGTCCTTTGGGAAAACACCCCATCGTCGCCCTTGGCCGTGGGAGAGTGAGCGCCCGACGGTGACTCGCTGGCCATCGCCTTCGAATCCAACAAACCTCTTGATGAGGATCGCTGGGAGCTGTCGTGGGCCGGACTACAATGGCATAATTTAAACACATTAATATCATGAAGCAAGAGAGGCTGGATGCATGGACGTATGCAGGTTTTTAGTACTTATGACGCAGCCGGAGGCTTGTTTCGGGGGCGTCGCTCCGGGCTGCTGTCGACGTCCCACGCGGAGTTATCCACAAGGGGACCCTTCCCCCTCTTGGGCGCCTCCGCGTCCAGATTTGTCGAGGTTGCCCTCTTCTTCCTCCCCCCATCAAGGGGAGAGGTGCTTTCTTCCTCCTCCTCGTCATCGTCTTCGGCGACGGAGGAGTGAGTCTTGTCTTAGGACGACACGTCCGAAGCTCCCTTGCGGCGGCGGCCACTCTGGACCCCCTGGCCTTCTTGGGCTTCTTCTCCGATGCCTTATAGGGCGCCGGCACCAGCATCTTCGCCAGGAGCAGGATGACTGGTTCCTCGGGCAGCGGAGCCGAACATTGAATCCGCTCGGCCCTCTTCGTCCATACCTAAAAAAGTAAAGGTTAGATATCATCCTTGAAACAAGAAAGTAGGGGATGCGCCTGGAGACGTGAAAGGCTTACCGCATTGGCTGAATGGGTAATATCGTGCCTGCGGTCCGAATCTATGGCTGGCGGCGTCTCGTTGCCCTTGAAGAGCAACTTCCAGGCATCTTCGCGAGTGGTTCCGAAGATCCTCTCCAAGGTTCGGTGCTTCTTCGGATCGAATTCCCATAAAGGGCAGCTTCGGCTTTGGCATGGGAGGATCCTGCGAACCAGCATCACCTGGATTACATCAACAAGCTTGATGTTTTTATCCACCATGCTTTGAATGCGCGTTTGCAGCGCTATCAGCTCGTCCGATGAAGACCAATTTGGGCCCTTCTCCATCCAGGAGGTGAGCCGCATTGGAGCTCTGGACTTGAATTTAGAAGTCGCGGCCCAGGTGGCGTCGCGGGGCTCTGTGATATAGAACCACGGTTTCCGCCACTCTTTGACGGTCTCCACAAAAGTACCCTTGGGCCATGTGACATTAGGCAACTTGCTCACCATGGCGCCTCCGCACTCCGCGTGCTGGCCATCCACCACCTTCGGCTTCACGTTGAAAATCTTGAGCCATAGTCCGAAGTGGGGTTGGATGCGGAGGAAGGCCTCACACACGACAATGAATGCCGAGATGTTGAGGAAAGAATTCGGGGCTAGATCATGGAAGTCTAGCCCGTAATAGAACATAAGCCCGCGGATGAAAGTGTGGAGAGGAAACCCTAACCTGCGGACGAAATGAGGGATGAACACCACCCTCTCATTGGGCTTCGGGGTGGGGACGATTTGCCCCTTGGCTGGAAGCCGGTGGGCGATTTCTTTCGCCAGATACCCGGCCTCCCGAAGCCTGGTGATGTCCTTCTCCCTAATGGAGGAGGCCATCCACTTGCCTTGCCCTCCAGATCCAGACATGGTTGAGTGCTTCCTTGGGGCGGAAAGAATGAGGACTTGGGCGCTGGAGCTCGAGAATGGAAGGGAAGAGGAAGAGAGAAGGCATGGGTGAAGAAAAGGGAATCCTTATCTCCTTATAAAGGCAGTGAATATCAAGCGCCTCCCCACTCACCTTAAAACTCGTCTTTTCCCAAGGGCTGTGTAAATGGCATGGTTAGATTACCCATGCCCGTATTGATGAGAATCCCGCAATAAGGGGACATGATCTCTGCTTCAACAAGACGTGCCTATGAAAACCGCGTCTCGAAACGTGGAACGGCAGACGGAAAACAATTTGAAATGATGACCAAGCAGACGTGATGTCACATTACAAAGACTTGTCAATGGATTGGACTCATACAATATTATATTCTCTACGGTTGTGGGTGGTACTTGTGTTGTAGATCCGGACACGTTCATTGCGTCTGAAGACTTTCTTGGAGTATTCGGAGAGGGGAACCCGCCTTGCAATGTCAAAGACAATATGCGCGCCAGACACCTCGTCATTGAAGCCTGGATCAGGGGCTATGATACGTCTCCAATGTATCTATAATTTTTGATTGCTCCATGCTATATTATCTACTATTTTGGACATTATTGGGCTTTCTTATCCACTTTTATATTATTTTTGGGACTAACCTATAAACCGGAGGCCCAGCCCAGAATTGCTGTTTTTTGCCTGTTTTAGGGTTTCGAAGAAAAGGAATATCAAACGGAGTCCAAACGGAATGAAACCTTCAGAAACGTGATTTTCTCATCAGATAAGACCCAGGAGACTTGGACCCTCTGTCAAGAAAGCCACGAGGGTGGAGGGCACCCCCCTAGGGCGCGCCCCTTGCCTCGTGGGCCCCTCGAAGCACCACCGACGTACTTCCTCCTCCTATATATATCCACGTACCCCCAAACGATCAGGGATGGAGCCAAAAACCTAATTCCACTGCCGCAACTTTCTGTATCCATGAGATCCCATCTTGGGGCCTGTTCCAGAGCTTCGCCGGAGGGGGCATCGATCACGGAGGGCTTCTACATCATCATCCAAGCCCCTCCGATGAAGTGTGAGTAGTTTACTTCAGACCTACGGGTCCATAGTTAGTATCTAGATGGCTTCTTTTCTCTTTTTGGATCTCAATACAATGTTCTCCCCTCTCTCGTGGAGATCTATTCGATGTAATCTTCTTTTTGCGGTGTGTTTGTTGAGACCTATGAATTGTGGGTTTATGATCAAGTCTATCTATGAATAATATTTGAATCTTCTATGAATTCTTTTATGTATGATTGGTTATCTTTGCAAGTCTCTTCGAATTATCAGTTTGGTTTGGCCTACTAGCTTGGTTGTTCTTGCCATGGGAGAAGTGCTTAGCTTTGGGTTCGATCTTGCGGTGTCCTTTCCCAGTGACAGAAGGGGCAGCAAGGCACGTATTGTATCATTGCCATCGAGGATAAAAAGATGGGTTTTTTATCATATTGCATGAAACTATCCCTCTACATCATGTCATCTTGCTTAAGGTGTTACTCTGTTTTTAACTTAATACTCTAGATGCATGCTGGATAGCGGTCGATGAGTGGAGTAATAGTAGTAGATGCAGGCAGGAGTCGGTCTACTTGTCTCGGACGTGATGCCTATATACATGATCATACCTAGATATTCTCATAACTATTCTCAATTCTGTCAATTGCTCAACAGTAATTTGTTCACCCACCGTAGAATACTTATGCTCTTGAGAGAATCCACTAGTGAAACCTATGGCCCCCGGGTCTTTTTTCTCATCATATAAATCTCCATCACTTTATTATTGCTTTGCTTTTACTTTGCTTTTACCTTTTACTTTGCATCTCTATACCAAAAATACAAAAAATATTATTTATCATCTCTATCAGATCTCACTTTCGTAAGTGACAGTGAAGGGATTGACAACCCCTAAGCGCATTGGTTGCGTTGAGCTATTGTTTTTGTGTAGGTACGAGGGACTCGCGCGTAGCCTCCTACTGGATTGATACCTTGGTTCTCAAAAACTGAGGGAAATACTTACGCTACTTTGTTGCATCATCCCTTCCTCTTCGGGGGAATCCAATGCCGTGCTCAAGAGGTAGCAAGAAGAATTTCTGGCGCCGTTGCCGGGGAGTCTGCGCAAAAGTCAACATACCAAGTACCCATCACAATCCCTATCTCCCGCATTACATTATTTGCAATTTGCCTCTCGTTTTCCTCTCCCCCACTTCACCCTTGCCATTTTATTTGCCCTCTCTCTCTATCCTCCCTCTCTTTCTCTATTTGCCTCTTTTGCCCGTTTGCTTTTTGTTTGCTCGTGTGTTGGATTGCTTGTTTGTCGTGATGGCTCAAGATAATACTAAATTGTGTGACTTCACCAATACCAACAATAATGATTTCCTTAGCACTCCGATTGCTCCTCTTACCGATGCTGAATCTTGTGAAATTAATACTGCTTTGCTGAATCTTGTCATGAAAGATCCGTTCTCCGACCTTCCTAGTGAAGATGCCGCTACCCATCTTAATAGCTTCGTTGATTTGTGTGACATGCAAAAGAAGAAACATGTCGATAATGATATTGTTAAATTGAAGCTATTTCCTTTTTCGCTTAGAGATCGTGCTAAAGCTTGGTTTTCATCTTTGCCTAAAAATAGTATTGATTCATTGTACAAGTGCAAAGATGCTTTTATCTCTAAGTATTTTCCTCCCGCTAAGATCATCTCTCTTAGAAACGATATTATGAATTTTAAACAACTTGATCAAGAACATGTTGCACAAGCTTGGGAGAGAATGAAATTAATGATACATAATTGCCCTACTCATGGTTTGAATTTGTGGATGATTATACAAATTTTTTATGCCGGATTGAATTTTGCTTCTAGAAATCTTTTAGATTCGGTCGCGGGAGGCACTTTTATGGAAATCACTTTAGGAGAAGCTACTAAACTCCTAGATAATATTATGGTTAATTATTCTCAATGGCATACTGAAAGATCTACTAAAAAGGTGCATGCGATAGAAGAAATTAATGTTTTGAGTGGAAAGATGGATGAACTTATGAAATTATTTGCTAATAAGAGTGTTTCTTCTGATCCTAATGATTTGGCCTTGTCTACTTTGATTGAGAATAATAATTAATCTATGGATGTGAATTTTGTTGGTAGGAACAATTTTGGTAACAACACGTATAGAGGAAATTTCAATCCTAGGCCTTATCCTAGTAATCCCTCTAATAATTATGGTAATTCCTACAACAATTCTTATGGAAATTATAATAATATGCCCTCTGATTTTGAATCTAATATTAAATAATTTATTTCTTTGCAAAAGAATCTTAATGCTATGATTGAAGAAAAATTGCTTAAGATTGATGATTTGGCTAGGAACGTTGATAGAATTGCTCTTGATGTTGATTCTTTGAAACTTAGATCTATTCCACCTAAGCATGATATCAATGAGTCTCTCAAAGCCATGAGAATTTCCATTGGCGAGTGCAAAGAAAGAACCGCTAGGACGCGTGCTATGAAAGATGCCTTTATAAAAGCATGTTCTTCTAGTTCCTATGGAAATAATGATGAAGATCTAAAAGTTATTGATGTGTCCCCTATTAAATATTTGTTTTGCAATATGAATCTTGATAATTATGGGACTTAATATGATCCACCTTTACCTAGAAGGCGTTCTAAGAATTCAGAATTTGTTGATCTTGATGCTAAATTTGATAAAAGTGGGATTGAAGAAATTAAAACCCTAGATGTTGTTAAACCTACTATTATGGATTTCAAGGAATTTAACTATGAAAATTTCTCTTTGATTGATTGTATTTCCTTGTTGCAATCCATGCTAAAATCTCCTCACTCTTAATTACAGTCAAAATAAAGCGTTTACTAAACATATCGTTGATGCCTTGATGCAATCTTATGAAGAAAAACTTGAATTCAAAGTTTCTATCCCTAGGAAACTTTATGATGAGTGGGAGCCTACTATTAAAATTAAAATTAAAAATTATGAGTTTTATGCTTTATGTGATTTGGGTGCTAGTGTCTCTACTATTCCCGAAACTTTGTGTGATTTGCTAGATTTCCGTGATTTTGATGATTGCTCTCTAAACTTGCATCTTGCGGATTCCACTATTACGAAACCTATTGGGAGAATTAATGACGTTCTTATTGTTGCTAATAGGAATTATGTGCCCATAGATTTTATCGTTCTTGATATAGATTGCAATCCTTCTTGCCCTATTATTCTTGGTAGACCTTTCCATAGAACGGTTGGTGCAATTATTGATATGAAGGAAGGGAATATTAGATTTCAATTTCCATTAAAAAAGGGCATGGAACACTTACCTAGAAATAAAATAAAATTACCATATGAATCTATCATGAGAGCCACTTATGGATTGCCTACCAAAGATGGCAATACCTAGATCTATTCTTGCTTGTTATGCCTACCTAGGGGCGTTAAACGATAGCGCTTGTTGGGAGGCAACCCAATTTTATTTTTATTACTTGATTTTTGCTCCTGTTTAGTAATAAATAAATTATCTAGCCTCTGTTTTGGTTGTGTTTTTTGTGTTTAATTAGTGTTTGTGCCAAGTAGAACCATTGGGAAGACTTGGGGAAAGTCTTGTTGAACTTGTCGTAAAAAACAGAAACTTTAGCGCTCACGAGAACTGATGTAATTTTTATTTGGAGAGTGATATTTAGTTAATTCTTTTTGAAGATGATTAATAGATAACGTCCTCACGTCCATCAATTTATTTTAGAATTTTTGGGGTTCCATATATTGCTCTAGCTACAGATTACTATAGACTGTTCTGTTTTTGACAGATTCTGTTTTTTCATGTGTTGTTTGCTTATTTTGATGAATCTATGGCTAGTAAAATAGTTTATAATCCATAGAGAAGTTGTAATACAGTAGGTTTAACACCCATATAAATAATGAATGAGTTCATTACAGTACCTTGAAGTGGTATTTTGTTTTCTTTCACTAACGGAGCTCACGAGATTTTCTACTTTAAGTTTTGTGTTGTGAAGTTTTCAAGTTTTGGGTAAAGATTTGATGGATTATGGAACAAGAAGTTGCAAGAGCCTAAGCTTGGGGATGCCCATGGAACCCCCAAGATAATATAAGGACACCTAAAAGCCAAAGCTTGGGGATGCCCCGGAAGGCATCCCCTCTTTCGTCTACTTCTATCGGTAACTTTACTTGGAGCTATATTTTTATTCACCACATGATATGTGTTTTGCTTGGAGCGTCTTGTATGATTTGAGTCTTTGCTTGTTAGTCTAACACAAGCATCCTTGCTGTACACACCTTTTGAGAGAGCCATACATGATTTGGAATTTGATAGAATACTCTATGTGCTTCAATTATATCTTTTGAGTTTTATAGTTTTGCTCTAGTGCTTCACTTATATCTTTTAGAGCACGGTGGTGGATTTGTTTTATAGAAACTATTGATCTCTCATGCTTAACTTAGATTATTTTGAGAGTCTTAATAGCATGGTAATCTACTTAAAATTCTAATATGCTTGGTATGCAAGATTAATAATAAAACTTTCGTATGAGTATGTTGAATACTAAGAAAAGTTTGATGCTTGATGATTGTTTTGAGATATGGAGGTAATAATATCAAAGTCATGCTAGTTGAGTAGTTGTGAAATTGAGAAATACTTGTGTTGAAGTTTGCAAGTCCTGCATGCACGTATGGTAAACGTTATGCAACAAATATGAAACATGAGGTGTTAAATTGATTGTCTTCCTTATGAGTGGCGGTCGGGGACGAGCGATGGTCTTTTCCTACCAATCTATCCCCCTAGGAGCATGCGCGTAGTGCCGAGGTTTTTGATGACTTGTAGATTTTTGCAATAAGTATGTGAGTTCTTTATGACTAATGTTGAGTCCATGGATTATACGCACTCTCACCCTTCCATCCTTGCTAGCCTCTTCGGTACCGTGCATTGCCCTTTCTCACATTGAGAGTTGGCGCAAACTTCACCGGTGCATCCAAACCCGGTAATATGATACGCTCTTTCACACATAAACCTCCTTATATCTTCCTCAAAACAACCACCATACCTACCTATTATGGCATTTCCATAGCCATTCCGAGATATATTTCCATACAACTTTCCATCATTCCGTTCATCATGACACATTCATCATTGTCATATTGCTTAGCATGATCATGTAGTTGACATAGTATTTGTGGCAAAGCCACCGTTCATAATTCTTTCATACATGTCACTCTTGGTTCATTGCATATCCCGGTACACCGCCGGAGGCATTCATATAGAGTCATCTTTGTTGTAGTATCGAGTTGTAATCATTGAGTTGTAAATAAATAGAAGTGTGATGACAATCATTATTAGAGCACTGTCCCAAGTGAGGAGTAAAAAAAGAGAAAGGCCACAAAAAAAGAGAAGGCCCAAAAAAGAGAAAGGCCATAAAAAAAGAAAAGGCCCCCAAAAAATGAGAGAAAAATAGAGAAGGGACAATGTTACTATCCTTTTACCACACTTGTGTTTCAAAGTAACACCATGATCTTCATAGTAGAGAGTCTCTCATGTTATCACTTTCATATACTAGTGGGAATTTTTCATTATAGAACTTGGCTTGTATATTCCAACAATGGGCCTCCTCAAGGGCCCTAGGTCTTCGTGAGCAAGCAAGTTGGATGCACACCCACTAGTTTCTTTTGTTGAGCTTTCATACATTTATAGCTCTAGTCCATCCGTTGCATGGCAATCCGTACTCCTTACATTAACATCAATCGGTGGGCATCTCCATAGCCCATTGATTAGCCTCATTGATGTGAGACTTTCTCCTTTTTTGTCTTCTCCACACAACCCCCCTCATATATTTTATTCCACCCATAGTGCTATGTCCATGGCTCGCGCTTATATATTGCGTGAAAGTTTATAGGTTTGAGATTACTAAAGTATGAAACAATTGCTTGGCTTGTCATCGGGGTTGTGCATGATGAGAGCATTCTTGTGTGACGAAAATGAAACATGACTAAACTATATGATTTTGTAGGGATGAACTTTCTTTGGCCATGTTATTTTGAGAAGACATAATTGCTTAGTTAGTATGCTTGAAGTATTATCATTTTTATGTCAATATGCACTTTTGTCTTGAATCTTTCGGATCAGAATATTCATACCACAATTAAGAAGATTTACATTGAAATTATGCCAAGTAGCACTCCGCATCAAAAATTCTGTTTTCATCATTTACCTACTCGAGGACGAGCAGGAATTAAGCTTGGGGATGCTTGATACGTCTCCAACGTATCTATAATTTTTGATTGCTCCATGCTATATTATCTACTGTTTTGGACATTATTGGGCTTTATTATCCACTTTTATATTATTTTTGGGACTAACCTATTAACCGGAGGCCCGGCCCAGAATTCCTGTTTTTGCCTGTTTTAGGGTTTCGAAGAAAAGGAATATCAAACGGAGTCCAAACGGAACAAAACCTTTGGAAACGTGATTTTCTCATCAGATAAGACCCAGGAGACTTGGACCCTCCGTCAAGAAAGCCACAAGGCGGTCGCGAGGGTGGAGGGCGTGCCCCTACCTCGTGGGCCCCTCGAAGCTCCACCGACGTACTTCTTCCTCCTATATATATCCACGTACCCCAAATGATCGGGGACGGAGCCAAAAACCTAATTCCACCACCGCAACTTTCTGTATCCACGAGATCCCATCTTGGGGCCTGTTCCAGAGCTCCGCCGGAGGGGGCATCGATCATGGAGGGCTTCTACATCATCATCCAAGCCCCTCCGATGAAGTGTGAGTAGTTTACTTCAGACCTACGGGTCCATAGTTAGTAGCTAGATGGCTTCTTCTCTCCTTTTGGATCTCAATACAATGTTCTCCCCCTCTCTCGTGGAGATCTATTCGATGTAATCTTCTTTTTGCGGTGTGTTTGTTGAGACCGATGAATTGTGGGTTTATGATCAAGTCTATCTATGAATAATATTTGAATCTTCTCTGAATTCTTTTATGTATGATTGGTTATGTTTGCAAGTCTCTTCGAATTATCAGTTTGGTTTGGCCTACTAGATTGGTTGTTCTTGCCATGGGAGAAGTGCTTAGCTTTGGGTTCGATCTTGCGGTGTCCTTTCCCAGTGACAGAAGGGGCAGCAAGGCACGTATTGTATTGTTGCTATCGAGGATAACAAGATGGGTTTTTTATCATATTGCATGAAACTATCCCTCTACATCATGTCATCTTGCTTAAGGCGTTACTCTGTTTTTAACTTAATACTCTAGATGCATGCTGGATAGTGGTCAATGAGTGGAGTAATAGTAGTAGATGCAGGCAGGAGTCGGTCTACTTGTCTCGGACGTGATGCCTATATACATGATCATACCTAGATATTCTCATAACTATGCTCAATTCTGTCAATTGCTCAACAGTAATTTGTTCACCCATCGTAGAATACTTATGCTCTTGAGAGAAGCCATTAGTGAAACCTATGGCCCCCCAGGTCTCTTTCTCATCATATCAATCTCCATCACTTTATTATTGCTTTTCTTTTACTTTGCTTTTACCATTTACTTTGCATCTCTATACCAAAAATACCAAAAATATTATTTGTCATCTGTATCAGATCTCACTTTCGTAAGTGACCGTGAAGGGATTCACAACCCCTATGCGCGTTGGTTGCGTTAAGCTATTATTTTTGTGTAGGTACGATGGACTCGCGCGTAGCCTCCTACTGGATTGATACCTTGTATCTCAAAAACTGAGGGAAATACTTACGCTACTTTGTTGCATCATCCCTTCCTCTTCGGGGAAATCCAATGCAGTGCTCAAGAGGTAGCAGGCTACTGAGGGAGTCCTGGACTAAGGGGTCCTCGGGCGTCCGACCTATTGGAGATGGGCCGGACTGATGGGCTGTGAAGATACAAAGACCGAAGACTCTACCCATGTCCTGATGGGACTCTCCTTGGCGTGGAAGGCAAGCTTGGCGTCCAAATATGAAGATTTCTTTCTCTGTAACCGACCTTATGTAACCCTAGATCACTCTTGTGTCTATATAAACTAGAGGGCTAGGTCCATAGAGGGACCTGGATAATCATAGTCAGACAGGCTAGACTTTTAGGGTTTAGCCATTACGATCTCGTGGTAGATCAACTCTTGTAATACTCATATTCATCAAGATCAATAAAGGAGGAAGTAGGGTATTACCTCCATAGAGATGGCCTGGACCTGGGTATATATTATGCCCCCTTGTCTCCTGTTACCGTCGACCTTAGACGCACAGTTCGGGACCCCCTACCAGAGATCCGCCGGTTTTGACACCGACAGGAAGGCCGGTCGACTGACCAGGAGTCGGAACATCCTTGCATTAAAACCAAGTCGACTGCCATCCCCTAACAAAGTCAGGAAGGTTCATTGCAGGAAAAGCACTCCTACCTCTCGTCTGAATCCCTAAACCCCCACACATTTGGATCACTCAGGTCTTATCGTTAGTCGGACTGGCCTTCTTCACAGACTGAGAGCGGTAGGTAAAAATGTGCTTGAAAAGACCCCAGTGCGGTCGACAACCCAAGAAGTTTTCGCACAAAGATACATATGCGTCAAGATATGTGATTGTGTTGGGGGAGAAATGGTGAAGTTGGGATCCAAAAAATTTCAAGAAACCTTGGAAAAAAGGATGGGGATGCAAGGAGAAACCGCGGTTGACATGAGTGGCGAGGAGGACGCACTCACCCTCTTGTGGCTGCGGCTTGAGTTCGTTTCCCGACAGCCTCCCAGATCCAGGGACAATCAAGCCCCCCGCAGCCAGATCATCCAGATCGTCTTGCCGGATTATGGACTGGATCCAGTCCCCCTGGATCCAACCGGGCGGCAGCCCGAACCTCGATGATGACCCCTGACTCGTCTTCTTGCCCTTCAACTTCGCCATCGCCTTCTTGGCATGCTCCAGGGCCACCATCTTGTCCTTCCCCATCGTCTCGGATTTCTCACGGGCGGAGCGGTGGCATCGAGAGCGAAGAAGGGCATGGTGGATAAGCATAGGAGGAAGAAGGGGAATAAGGAACACTCTGCAAACGCATCAGCCTCAACGCTCTTTATGGGCTCATTTCCGAGTGGCTGATCCGTGGGCTCGAGCGATCCAGTCAAATCCTGCAACAGTCACGTTCCTGATACGTGGTGATAAAGGTGGTATGAGAATCGAGGCGTCTCTGTCCGATCCACTCCGTTTACTGTGGCGCTCTCCGTCCCACGCGCTTCTCCAAATTTCGAATCCCGTGAGATCTGGAAGCCGCAGAGAAACCAATCGTGCCCAAGATTTTGTACCGTTCCAACACTCAAAGCATATCAGTATAAGTTCACTCGGCAAACTTCGAATGGATCAAGGCGACTGAAACAGAGTTGAAGTCTCAACGTGATTCACCGACCTAGGTAAAATGCCTTTGAAGCATAAAAATCTGGTCGGAACCATCTTCAACCCCTCCTCCACTCGGATGTTGATCCATTCGGGGGCTAATGACGATGATATGTACCTAGGGTAGGGTAATAGGCTTGACCTAGACACTCTTCACAAGGACACTGCCCTACAGACAAAGGTGTTCAAAAGTGCAGCAGCATCTACCGACTGAAATTGCCTCAGAGTGCAACCCACTCGACCAACAATTCCACTCGGATAACCCAACTCCATTTGAACAAGATATAATCATTCGCCCACACCAGAAATCACTCGGAGTACAGAAGATCTAAAGTCACTCAGGATGGCAACGGTTAGGCATTCACTCCGTAGTCTTAATGATCATTTACATGTCTTTATTATTGGTGTTACCAGTAACGTCTCACCTTAATGTACATTGAACCCCTTGTAACGTGGGCTGGCTGGGGTCCTGGCACACTCTATATAAGCCACCCCCTCCACTGGCACAAGGGTTCACACCGCCCGTAACTTCATGCATAATCCAGTCGACCAAGCCTCAGGGCACCGAGACGTAGGGGTGTTACTTCCTCTGAGAAGGGACTAAACTCGTAAATCTTGCGTGCACAACCTCATCGTAGCTAGGATCTTGCCTCCTCCTACGTACCCCCTATTCTACTGTCAGACTTAGAACCACGACATGGACAACCCCCCCCTCACATGTAATCACTTCTGCTTTTGCGTGTGTGCTATGAAATGAACTATGTGTTTTCGTTTCACATTAGCTCTCTTTATTTGTATGTTGTCTGGTGTGTGGATGTATTATATGTGATTATTACTGTTTATTATTCCTAGTAACTTTTAGTAACATCTCACTAATAATTACAGCGCTCTACTTTTATCTGATAATTATAGCGCTCTACATGAAAGATATTGTACCTACATGGTTTCATTTTTTGTGCTAACTAGTTACTTAAATGGTTACATTTCTGATCACACCCTGATAACTTCTGCTACCACCATGCTGATAACTTCAACCCTTTTTTCTTTATTCCTGGTAACTTTTACTAACATCTGATTGATAATTATAGTGCTCTACTTTTAACTGATAATTATACCGCTCTACATGAAAGATATTGTACCATGTTTTCTAGCTTACCATTTTATCATATGGTAAGTTTCACCATGATAACCTTTGTGAATGTTGTGCTGGTATTTTTTTTGTTCTCACTCGATACCTACATGGTTTCATTTTTTGTGCTAACTAGTTACTTAAATGGTAACATTTTCTGATCACACCCTGATAACTTCTGCTACCACCATGCTGATAACTTCACCCTTTTTTTCTTTATTGTTGCTGGAAATACACTCCCCCTCTCCTTTCCCTGCATACACACACCATTCTAATACATTCATGATGCCCCTTTAACTATCCTGAACCCCTCATTTTCTTCCCTTCTTCTCTCTACAGTAATCATATCATCATTCTGTACTATCTATCACTTTTTTCTTTAGTTGTTTTTCCGCATATTTGACATTCCTTTTTCGGTTCGCAAACTGACCTGATCGCAAATTTTTGAAGAGCGTCGAGTTCGAGTTTATGATGCGGATGTTGAAGACGACGATGTAATTATGTAGGTTGAAGAATTCAATGTGCCAATGTTAGAGCAAAAGCAAATTACGCTTCTGTAAAAGGTACTGATAGAAAGATTTTTTGTAACAAACTTTTTCCTACTGCCAACCTTGATAACATCACTATGTTCCTGTTGATAATTTACTGTTCTAAACTTTGATAAGTTCTTTTCTTTTTGTTTCCTCATAATTTTTCTTTTCACCAATCCCAACTCTGATAACTCCCTTCACTTTTCTTCTAGACCACCCCATCAGCCCTGAACGTGCCACTGTTAGAGAAAAAGCAAATTACGCTTCTGTAAAAGGTACTGATAGGAAGATTTTTTGTAACAAACTTTTTCCTACTGCCAACCTTGATAACATCATTATGTCACTGTTGATAATTTACTATTCTAAACTCTGATAAGTTCTTTTGTTTTTGTTTCCCCATAATTTTTCTTTTCACCAATCCCAACTCTGATAACTCCCTTCACTTTTCTTCTAGACCACCCCATCAGTCCTGAATTTGTTACACCAGTTATTCAACCTTCCAATGGTAATCATTCAGCTAGTGTGACTCCTAAATCATACATTCGGAAAGTTAGGGTAAGCTGCCCATCGCAGTTCCTTCTGCCTCCATATTGTGGCCTCACAGCATCTGCACTCCAAGAGGTTATTTATGCAAAAGTTATCAAGCACACCACTGATTCAGTTGACTCCAGGATAAAACAGTAATGACATTTACTGTTTTCCTTTTCTCTAGTATTTTGTCCCCTCATTGGCAAAACATTGGCTTATATACTATTTTTTATTTGTTTGCTTTCCAGTATTAGGGTTATTGATATCGATGGGTGGTGGGTCACATTGGAGGAGCTTGCTAATAGTGCAATAGAAGGTGGTCATGTTTCGAATACTATTGCATAGCTCCACATCCGAACTCTTTCTTATTCTGTACCCCCAGGGAAGATCATCTTTCCATGGTTGTTCTCAGTATATCTTCTCATATGTGATTGCATGAGCAAGTTCCTAATCAAACATTTCCGTCGTGATGTAAACTACATACTTAGTCACCAAAATCGGGTACATTTTTTGATGTAAACTACGTACTTTTCTGCTTTTAAATCCTACAAGTTGTTTCTTAATTGGTATAACATGCAATTTTTTTAGGCCGTTAATTTGGTTTTGCACACATTGTACCACTAAAGAATTTTAGCTGGTACCTAGTTCTGTTACTTTTCTATGGTAACTTTCATGTATTCCTACTGGTAACTTATGTTGTCAGTGTTCTGATACCTTGCCTTTTTAACTGTAAATGCATTGGTAACTTCTTGTGTTAATGTGTTCACATTGTTTTAACAGCTTCTGTTTCCAACACTGCAAAGGGTTGGACCTCTACCAAAGGACATGCATTGGTATGTCTTGTGCCTTAATCTCAAGGCAAAATGATTTGAAGTTCTTGATTCTCTTCGTCCACAAGATAGCCCTTCACTCATCACACATGCCACGAAGCTTATGAATGGTATTAAAAAGCCTAGTTGATTGCGTACAAGGACTCGAGTAAGAAGATTCAAGACTATGACCTTGTGTACATCAATGTGTTCAAATAGGACAATGGGTTAGTTTTTTTGGCTAGTACTCCATCATTTTTTCCAATCTAAATACCTGGTACCTTAGTAGTGTAGCATTTTAAAAGTTCGTTCATATTTTTGCATATCTTATTTTTGCTTTTAACACATTTTTCTTTTTTTTCCTTACAACAATGATTGCGGTTTCTTTGCGTTCAAGATCTTGGAGTTCTGGGATGGTAAAAATATCCCGGCAATAACTCAGGAGCAGATCCTGACGCTGAGGAAGATATTGACAAGCATGTGGCTGGACCATCCTCTTATCAAATGCACGCAATGGCGCTATCACTTGTTCAATAAGGAGTAATTGAGGTGAGAAATTTGCACCAATATAAGTTTAAATTTATGTTTAAGAACGATGATAGTTTTATACATTTTTTGGGCTGATTACTATCTTTTTTATACATTTTTGGTGATAACTTATGTTAGTCAGTGCTGATAACATATTTTATCCGGTGTTGATAACTTCCTATTTCATGGCGTCATAACGTTTTGCTCACAAATAAAGAACGGTAACTAATCTCATTCTCGGTTCTGAAAAATCCCCATTACATGGCATCACGACATCGTTTACACAATAAAAAGGGTAAAATTGATAAGTAAAATTACATAGCAGAGCGATAACTTGCACTTCAATGCCCATCTAACTTTTTTGCACTTCAAGTTGATAACTTGTCCCCCTTCCTTTCTTTTCATTTGCTGCAAACTTGAAGATAACTTTGTTTAGCATTTAGCTAGTAACGTACGGAACGTTTGACAATCTTGTTTTTTAGGTATCACTTGTTTCTCAGTGTGGGATGGGTGAGGTACATTTGCATTTATCATGTTTTGTCGACCCGCAGACTCTACATTTCCTTTTTTGTTTTGTAATGCCAAATGGGTGCTGATATCTTTTCTCTCTTGGACGCCCTTTCGTAGTAGACTTTGGTGGGTCTAATATCTCTCTTGTGTTTGATGATTGTGATCCCTCGGCATGTGAGCTCTGGAACTGAAAAATATTGCCAGAAACATGCGTGACAGGAATGCTTCCTTGATGCGCTACGGGGACACCTTCAGTGGCACTAGTCCCTGGTGGTGCAAAAAACATTTTTGCTTCTTTCCCCTCATCTTTTTCATTTCTTGCTCTCTTTATCTGCCTCTTTTTTAGTGCATCCATGTCGTCTCTGAAAGCATTAATGTGTTTCCTTGCCAATGCCATCCCTGCATCAGTAGTGCAAGCATCTTTAGCGTGTTCCTCGAAATCATTCAGAATAGATGTATATATCATGATATTTTTTCCTTCCTCTGTCATACCCTTCTTAACTGTTGGCTGTTGGTAATCAGGCTCAACAAGATCCTCCTCTGGATCCCATGTCCACCTATCTAGGATATACCTCCTAGGTATCTTGTAGACTCCAATTTGTTCCATTACTCGTAGTGTGTGTGCGCACAATAGCCCATCGCGATCAAACTTGCAGCAAGTGCATCAGTATACCCCTTCATCCTTCTTCGCCTGCACATGGTAGTCCCTATCCCCATACTTTGGTAGTATCCCTCGAAGCGACCACATCCCGATGGTTCCATCTTGCAAAGTGTCGCATCCGTAAGCAGTCTTTAGCTTCATCTCTACCTAGAACTTGGAGAACAGATTTCGCGTGTATATCCCTCGCATCTGCAACTCGATTGGGTTCAATGGATACATGTCTGCCTCCTTGTAAATTGTGTCCACTTGCTCTTTCACCATAGCCACCATTACTTTCTCCTGGATTACAGTGTATTGAGGAGTTGCAAATTCAATCAATGATTTGTTGGGGTTCACGTACTTCTTGAGCACAGCATTGAATCCCTCGCTCCTTACAGTTGTCTGCAAGAATGGAAAGAAATGCTTCATGTAGTACATCGGGGCCCAACATTTCCTATTTTCCCACAACCAGTGAAAATGTTCGTTGTTTATCTGACCATATTCATCCATCATTGCCCACCATTTGTTTTCAAACTCTTCATCTGTGATACACAAAACATGAGACAATTACAACATCATACACAATCAATGGTAATTAAAGAACAAGTATGCTGGTAACTTTTCTTAGTTATTAGATGGTAACTTCATGGAACAAATTTTCCAGATCTTTTTTATGTTCTTTTTGATATGTGAAAGTTTTATTTTCCTTTTTTTGTTTGTCTTACACCTAGTCTGGTAACTTTTCTAGACCAATAGTTGGTATCAATATATGTAGTTTTTCCGGTACAAAACACCAGACCCGTTTTTTGCTAATATCAAATGTAAATGTTTTTGTTTGTTATTTTTTTATTTGTACCCAGATGGTGTACATGTCCACACATTTTTTCCATTGTAATTTGATGTTGTTCCAATGAAACTGCCACCCTGGTAATATAACCAACAAGATCATGGTAACTTGTGTAGACACACACATGGTAACCTAAACATGGTGACTTGTGCCTCACACAATTTTCATATATATGGCTTCTCAAGTTTGCTGCATGGTAATTAAAATGGGTTAACAAAGTTGGTACGTACCAGTCAAGCTATTGTCGACACAGTCTTTGAACGCTTTGTTTAGTGGTTTATCATCAGCCATAAGCTTTCCAAGTTTCTCCTGTGCCTTCTTCATTATATGCCAGTGGGAATTTCTATGTATTATGTTCAAGAAGACCTCGTCGATCGCACTCCTCATTGCAAATTCCTGGTCTATGAAGATGTTTTTTGGGGCAATACCACCCATTGCATGGAGGAATGTGTTAAACAGCCACACAAAGTTCTCCTTTAGTTCGTTTCGAACGAAGCCACACCCAAACTGGATGGATTGACCATGGTTATTAATCCCAATGAATGGTCCACACGACATCTTGTACATGTTTTTCATGTATGTCATGTCGAACGACAAACAGTCATTATACTTTGCATATGCCCTACGTGATGCTCCATCAATCCAGAACAAGTTCTCAACCCTGTCCTCATCATCAAGCTTGACTCTCCAGTAGAAATATGAATCTTTGGCCCTCATCTCTTGGAAGTACGCAATTGTGCTCCCAACGTCCGCGTGGCGATGCTCTAAGTGGAACTTAGCTTGTTGATTATCAATGTCTTGTGTTGTGTAGGGTACGTCTTGAGCGCTTCCGTACAACCATGACATCAGCTGCATCTGCCTTGCAATCTCAATGTTCCATCCATGCAGAACCCTCAAGAAGTCTTGCTCCTCCTTCGGAATGTACCGATGTGATGATAAGAATTTTGTTAGGGACGACTTTTTGATCAAGGGGTGATTGTGGTTGTTCTCGAAACGGCAAACAGTCCACCATGCATCATCGTGGGATAGGTACATGTGCGCTTCACATTTAGTCCTAACAACTTTATTTTTTCCCTCTTCTTCACAATGTTGGTTGGGTTTTCCACATCTTGCAGCTCATCCCTGTCCCTGCGTCGTTCGCAGTATTTTGTACAAACTAGGAGCACCCTGCTTATAGTTCCATCAACCATCTCTTTCTTGAATTGCTGCCTAATTGCAAAGCCAGTCTTGCACGCGTAGATGGTGTAGTGGTCACGTGCGTTCTCTAGAGTGTCAAATTTTGTCCCTTGTAAAGGTGGCTTAGGTGTGGAATATGCCTCCATGTTGCTGCCTTCCATATCAGCATCGATCCCAGCAGCTCATGTGCTTGCATTTGTTCCAGCACTAGGTGCATTTGTTCCACCACTGGGCAAGCTGTTGTTTGCGCTGATTGCCCGAGCACCTGCAATTTGGCCTACTAGATTAGTGGAATATAGCATGATAAATAACAGTTTTCCAACATGGTAGTTTTCTGAAGATTCAGTACATGTATTTTTTTCTACCTAAACAACCCTGGTAATTTTCCTATTTTGAGCTTGGTAATATATGTGCACCAATGTTGGTAATTTTCAAACCCACTTCAATAGTATTGTATTCTTTCTACCTAAACAACCCTGGTAATTTTCCTATTTTGAGCTTGGTAATATATGTGCACCAATGTTGGTAATTTTCAAACCCACTTCAATAGTACAGTATTCTTTCTACCTAAACAACCCTGGTAATTTTCCTATTTTGAGCTTGATAATATATGTGCACCAATGTTGTTTTTTACCTGTTTCCATGATGTTTGGGTACGAAGAATTGTTGCTTGGTGTGCGCACTGCATCGTCCCCTTCATGCATTCTCCCTCCTCCTCCATCTTCTGCATTATCTCCTCTGCTAGCATCCATTATCTCCTCCTGCTTCATTGTTTTTACATTTGCACGTTAGTATATATTTACACATGTTCACTCTTATTTTGAAATTCATTGTTTTGTTTACTCTTTACACAGTTGTTTGAAGGCAAGAATCGCAGGTGTAATTGGCAAGAACATTAAACAGGACAATTACAATATAACACGAGCATCTCCATTAAAAGGCACCACTTTTCTTTATCCAATGGTAGTACTCAACTAAACTGGATGATAACTTTTACTTTGTACAAATTGATAACTTGTTTACTTCATGCAGTATAGCATTTTGTAGACTCAATTGCAATTCATTTTTCCATTTGTATGAGAGTATGATTTTTGTGATCAATAAAGCTTCCTCTTTCCTTTATCTGTGTTTACTTTTCCATGGTAGACACAAAATCTATGTTTTTTGTAGCAAGGGTAGTCTGTTATGTTGGGTAGTCTGTTATGTTGCATAAAGATGGTAACAAAAAGTATGAGGGGTTGGTAATTTTGCACGTAATTGGTTGGTAAGTCACTGCAATAGGCAGAATTATCAGAGAAATTTGCTTTATTTTGTTTCCATGAGGTGGAAGGATGGTAATTTTTGCACAGATTGGGAGGGGGTGGGTAAGTCTTTGTATCAAGCAAATTTTTTTGGAGATGTTGGATGAGTCTTGATTCTTACCAGGGGTGGGCGATGTTGCTTGGTGATTTTTTCACCGTATCCCTGGTAATTTCCGCCGTTTCCATGATGATTCGCTCTGGTTTGTTCCAGATCTGGAGGAGGGGTAGGTTTTTGGTGTTGATTTGAGCAACTGTGTAGGGGGAGGGGTGGGAGGGTGGTGGGGAGGGGCGTGTGGGTGGTGGGGAGGGTGAGAGAGGGTATACTTGCGTGGGAGGTAACGGGGGTGGGGAAAAAGTTGGGATGTGGAAAGTGCGTCATGGGGGGATGGCTTCTTTCTGTTGGGCTCTGTATGGCGATCGACCTGGTAAGTGGGCGGGTGATCGACAGGATCGTATGGCACATTTCCTATCAGGCACACTGTTGCCAAATATCACTATTGTAAATAATCAAAAACTGCAGCCAGTACATGGTAAAGAAGCAAAAATTTAATTTGTTGGTGTCAGAATGCACTATTTATAAGCAAGACTAATTGTAATCTAATATCTATATCTATATCTATCTATCTATACCTACTGTTAAAGGGAATAGGTATTCTTGGTCTGGTTTAATCCTTTTTGTTTGGTTTAAACACGCTAAGCGATTTGGGCCAAGTACTTGTGTGTTGATGGACATTTTATGGGCTTTCATACAGACCGCGGAAAATAATTGGATCAAAATAAATCAACATTGTGGGAATTGAACACATGATCTCCTATCCATCTCTTCAATGTAACAATCAACGACCTATGCACCTTTTACATCTACTAATCCCAACTCGCTCTGAATATACGAGTGGCAGTCATTATATTTAGGGCGAGCTAATTAAGCGAATGAGCTAATAAAGGAATGATTGCGGGCTTAAATAGAATATGTAAATGGATGTGGCTAATTAATGAAAGGATTATGGGTAAACCGGTGCAATAACTGAAAGAAAGATTGTGGTCTTAATAAATTCTACATGAAGGATTTGAGGTAAAAAGGTAGGATAATTAAAAGGAAGGATATGTAGGCTTCAATGTGTTGGGGCTACTAAATTAGAAAAGGAAGGATTTAATTCCCGACTAAAATGGGTGAGGACGTCATGGTAATTAAGAAAAGGATTATACTTAAATGTCATTAAAATGATTATACTTAAATGAAATCAGTGGGAGGTTATACTCGGCAAAGAAAATATGAACGCGGCTAAATTGCAACATATTTTTTATGTTTATTTTGTAGAAGGATGTTGCATTGCAGCATGTTCTTCATAGTGAATCTGGTGATGTGGGACATTATACTTGCACAAAACATCAATTTTTCCTGTTGCAACGCATGGGCATATGTGCTAGTTTTGCTTAACTTAGGAGCTGCATAGAAAAAGGTGGAATGTTTTTCTTTTCAAAACACGAAAAAAGACTTGTGTGTCGTTATACTAAATGTAGAAAGGGTATATACAAGAGGTTTACACATACGGATCACAACCCACTGAGGCCGCCCACACAAAACTACGAGATGTCTCCCCAAATCTTGCCTTTCTTATTGGGCTTCGGTAGAAGAAAGTGTTGGAAATATGCCCTAGAGGCAATAATAAAATGGTTATTATTATATTTCCTTGTTCATGATAATTTTCTATTGTTCATGCTATAATTGTGTTATTCGAAAATCGTAATACATGTGTGAATACATAGACCACAACATGTCCCTAGTGAGCCTCTAGTTGACTAGCTCGTTGATCAATAGATGGTTACGGTTTCCTGACCATGGACATTGGATGTCATTGATAACGGGGTCGCATCATTAGGAGAATGATGTGATGGAGAAGACCCAATCCCAAGCATAGCACAAGATTGTGTAGTTCGTCTGCTAAAGCTTTTCTAATGTCAAGTATCATTTCCTTAGACCATGAGGTTGTGCAACTCCCGGATACCGTAGGGATGCTTTGGGTGTGCCAAACGTCACAACATAACTGGGTGGCTATAAAGGTGCACTACGGGTATCTCTGAAAGTGTCTGTTGGGTTGGTACGAATCGAGACTGGGATTTGTCGCTCCGTGTGACGGAGAGGTATCTCTTGGCCCACTCGGTAGGACATCATCATAATGAGCTCAATGGGATCAAGGAGTTGATCACGGGATGATGTGTTACAGATCGAGAAAAAGAGACTTGCCGGTAACGAGATTGAACAAGGTATAGGAATACTGACGATCGAATCTCAGGCAAGTATCATACCGGTAGACAAAGGGAGATATATACAGGATTGATTGAATCCTCAACATCGTGGTTCATCCGATAAGATCATCGTGGAACATGTAGGATCCAACATGGGTATCTAGATCCCGCTATTGGTTATTGACCAGAGAGATGTCTCGGTCATGTTTGCATGCCTCCCGAACCCATAGGGTCTACACACTTAAGGTTCGATGACGCTAGGGTTATAGGGAAAGTTTGTATGTGGTTAACGAATGTTGTTCGGAGTCCCGGATGAGATCCCGGACGTCACGAGGAGTTCCGGAATGGTCCGGAGGTAAAGAATAATATATAGGAAGTGAGGTTTTGACCATCGGAAGTGTTTCGGGCGTCACCGGTAATGTACCGGGACCACCGGAGGGTTCCGGGGTCCACCGGGAGGGGCCACCAGCCCCGAAGGCTTGCATGGGCCAAGAGTGGAAAGGGAGAAGCCCTTGAGTGGGCTGGTGCGCCTCCCACCAGGGCCTAAGGCACGGCTAGGAGGGGAAAAGGGGAAACCCTAGGCGCATATGGGCCTAAGGCCCACCCTAGGGCGCGCGCCCCCCTCTCTCCCCCTCTTGGCCGCCCCCCTCCATCCCATCTAGGGCTGCCCCCCTAGGGGTGGGAACCCTAGAGGGGGCGCACCCTCATCCCCTCCTCCTATAAATAGTCGGGGTTTTGGGGCTGCCAAAAACACGAGTCTCTCTCTCTCTCTCTTGGCGCAGCCCTACCTCTCCACATCCTCGTTCTCCGTGGTGCTTGGCGAAGCCCTGATAGAAACCACGCAGCTCCACCACCACCACGCCGTTGTGCTACTGCTGGAGTTGTCTTCCACAACCTCTCCCTCCTCCTTGCTGGATCAAGGCGTGGGAGACGACACCGGGCTGCATGTGTGTTGAATGTGGAGGCGCCGTTGTTCGGCACTTAGATCGGAATCGACCGCGATCTGAATCGCTGTGTGCAAGACTCCTCCAACCACGTTCTTGCAACGCTTCCGCATCGCGATCTTCATGGCTATGAAGATGCAGTCCCCTCTCTCTCGTTGCTAGTCTCTCCATAGATTGATCTTGGTGATGCGTAGAATTTTTTTAATTTCTACAACGATCCCCAACATTGGCATCATGAGCTAGGTCTATGCGTAGTTTCTATGCACGAGTAGAACACAAAATGTTGTGGGAGTCGATTTTGTCAATTTACTTGCCGTTACTAGTCTTATCTTGATTCGGCGGCATCATGGGATGAAGCGGCCCGGACCGACCTTACACATACGCTTACGTGAGACTGGTTCCACCGACTGACATGCACTAGTTGCATAAGGTGGCTAGCGGGTGTCTGTCTCTCCCACTTTAGTCGGATCGGATTCGATGAAAAGGGTCCTTATGAAGGGTAAATAGAAATTGGCATATCACGTTGTGGTTTTGGTGTAGGTAAGAAATGTTCTTGCTAGAAACTTATAGCGGCCACGTAAAAACTTGCAACAACAATTAGAGGACGTCTAACTTGTTCCTGCAGCATATGCCGTGTGATGTGATATGGCCAAAAGGATGTGATGAATGATATATGTGATGTATGAGATTGATCATGTTCTTGTAATAGGAATCACGACTTGCATGTTGATGAGTATGACAACCGGCATGAGCCATATGAGTTGTCTTAATTTATTATATGACCTGCGTGCCAATGAAAACGCCATGCAATTACTTTACTTTATTTCTAACCATTAGCCATAGTAGTAGAAGTAATAGTTGGTGAGGCAACTTCATGAAGACACGATGATCGAGATCATGATGATGGAGATCATGGTGTCATGCCAGTGATGATGATGATGATCATGGCGCCCCGAAGATGGAGATCAAAAGGAGCAAAATGATATTGACCATATCATGTCACTATTTGATTGCATGTGATGTTTATCATGTTTTTTACATCTTATTTGCTTAGAACGACGGCAGCTTAAATAAGATGATCCCTCGCTATAATTTCAAGAAAGTGTTCCCCCTAACTGTGCACCGTTGCGAAGGTTCGTTGTTTCGAAGCACCACGTGATGATCGGGTGTGATAGATTCCAACATTCGCATACAACGGGTGTAAGCCAGATTTACACATGCAATACACTTAGGTTGACTTGACGATTCTAGCATGTACAGACATGGCCTCGGAACACTGAAGACTGAAAGGTCGAGCATGAGTCGTATAGAAGATACAATCAACATGAAGATGTTCACCGATGATGACTAGTCTATCTCACGTGATGATCGGACACGGCCTAGTTGACTCGGATCATGTATCACTTAGATGAGTAGAGGGATGTCTATCTGAGTGGGAGTTCATTGAATAATTTAATTAGATAAACTTAATTATCATGAACTTAGTCTAAAATCTTTACAATATGTCTTGAAGATCAAATGGCTCACGCTAATGTTGCCCTCAACTTCAACGCGTTCCTAGAGAAAACCAAGCTAAAAGACGATGGCAGCAACTACACGGACTGGGTCCGTAACATGAGGATTATCCTCATAGCTGCCAAGAAAGCATATGTCCTTGAAGCACCGCTAGGTGACGCACCTGTTTTCCCAGTAACTCAAGACGTTATGAATGCCTGGCAGTCGTGTAGTGATGATTACTCCCTGGTTCAGTGTGGCATGCTTTACAGCTTAGAACCGGGGCTCCAAAAGTGTTTTGAGCAACACGGAGCATATGAGATGTTCCAAGAGCTGAAAATGGTTTTCCAAGCTCATGCGCGAATCAAGAGATATGAAGTCTCCGACAAGTTCTACAGTTGTAAGATGGAGGAGAACAGTTCTGTCAGCGAGCGCATACTCAAAATGTCTGGGTTGCACAGCCGCTTGTCTCAGCTGCGAGTCAATCTCCCGGATGACGCGGTCGTTGATAGAATACTTCAGTCGCTTCCACCTAGCTACAAGAGCTTTGTGATGAAATTCAATATGCATGGGATGGAAAAGGCCATTCCTGAGGTATATTCAAAGCTGAAATCAGCGGAGGTGGAGATCAAAAAGGAACATCAAGTGTTGATGGTGAATAAAACCACTAAGTTCAAGAAAGGCAAGGGTAAAAAGAACTTCAAGAAGGAAGGCAAGGGAGTTGCTGCGCCCGGTAAGCAAGCTGCCGGGAAGAAGCCAAAGAATGGACCCAAGCCTGAGACTGAGTGCTTTTATTGCAAGGGAAACGGTCACTGGAAGCGGAACTGCCCCAAGTATTTAGCGGATAAGAAGGCCGGCAATACCAAAGGTATATGTGATATACATGTTATTGATGTGTACCTAACCAGCGCTCGTAGTAGCTCCTGGGTATTTGATACCGGTGCGGTTGCTCATATTTGTAACTCAAAACAGGAGTTGCGGAATAAGCGGAGACTGGCGAAGGATGAGGTGACGATGCGCGTCGGGAATGGTTCCAAGGTCGATGTGATCGCCGCCGGCACGCTACCTCTACATTTACCTATGTGATTAGTTTTAAACCTCAATAATTGTTATTTAGTGCCAGCTCTGAGCATGAACATTTTATCTGGATCTCGTTTAATGCGAGATGGCTACTCATTTAAATCTGAGAATAATGGTTGTTCTATTTATATGAGAGATATGTTTTATGGTCATGCCTCGCTGGTCAATGGTTTATTCTTATTGAATCTCGAACGTGATGTTACACATATTCACAGTGTGAATGCCAAGAAGTGTAAGGTTGATAATGATAGTCCCACATACTTGTGGCATTTCCGCCTTCGTCACATTGGTGTCAAACGCATGAAGAAACTCCATGCAGATGGACTTTTGGAGTCTCTTGATTGTGAACCATTTGACACATGCGAGCCATGCCTCATGGACAAAATGACCAAGACTCCGTTCTCTGGAATAATGGAGCGAGCAACCAACTTATTGGAAATCATACATACTGATGTGTGCTGTCCAATAAGCGTTGAGGCTCGCGGTGGCTATCGTTATGTTCTCACCCTCACTAATGACTTGAGTAGATATGGGTATGTCTACTTAATGAAACACAAGTCTGAGACCTTTGAAAAGTTCAAGGAATTTCAGAATGAGGTAGAGAATCAACGTGACAGGAAAATAAAGTTCTTACGATCAGATCATGGGGGGTGGGGAATATTTGAGTCACGAATTTGGCATGCACTTAAGGAAATGTGGAATTGTTTCACAGCTCACGCCGCCTGGAACACCTCAGCATACTGTTGTGTCCGAACATTGTAATCGCACTCTATTGGATATGGTGTGATCTATGATGTCTCTTACCGATCCACCGCTATCATTTTCTGGTGATGCTTTCGAGACTGCCGCATTCACTTTAAATAGGGCTCCGTCGAAATCCGTTGAGACGACACCGTATGAATTATGGTTTGGAAAGAAACCTCAGTTGTCGTTTATGAAAGTTCAGGGATGCGATGCTTATGTCAAGAAACTTCAACCTGAAAAGCTCGAAGCCAAGTCAAAAAATGCGTCTTCATAGGATACCCTAAGGAAACTATTGGGTATACCTTCTACCTTAGATCCGAAGGCAAGATCTTTGTTTCCAATAATGTATCCTTTCTAGAGGAAGTGTTTCTCTCGAAAGAAGTAAGTGGGAGGAGTAGAACTTGATGAGGTATTGCCTCTTGAACCGGAAAGTAGCGCAACTCAAGAAAATGTTTCTGTGGTGCCTGCACCGATTAGAGAGGGAGTTAATGATAATGATCATGAAACTTTGGATCAAGGTACTATTGAACTTCGTAGGTCCACTAGGACACGTTCTGCACCAGAGTGGTACGACAACCCTGTCCTGGAAATCATGTTGTTAGACAACGGTGAACCTTTGAACTATGAAGAAGCGATGGCGGGCCCGGATTCCAACAAATGGCTTGAAGCCATGAAGTCCGAGATGGGATCCATGTATGAAAATGATAACCCAGAAGTATAGGGGATCGCAACAGTTTTCGAGGGTAAAGTATTCAACCCAAATTTATTGATTCGACACAAGGGGAGCCAAAGAATACTCTGAAGTATTAGCAGCTGAGTTGTCAATTCAACCACACCTGGAAACTTAATATCTGCAGCAAAGTGTTTAGTAGAAAAGTAATATGATAGTAGTGGTAACGGTAGCAAAAGGTGATGATAGCAAAGGTAATGCTTTTGGTATTTTGTAGTGATGATAGAAATAGCAACGGAAAAGTAAATAAGCGAATAACAATATATGGAAAGCTCATAGGCAATGGATAGGTGATGGAGAATTATGCCGGATGCGGTTCATCATGTAACAGTCATAACCTAGGGTGACACAGAACTAACTGCAGTTCATCAATGTAATGTAGGCATGTATTCCAAATATAGTCATACGTGCTTATGGAAAAGAACTTGCATGACATCTTTTGTCCTATCCTCCCGTGGCAGCGGGGTCCTTACGGAAACTAAGGGATATAAGGCCTCCTTTTAATAGAGTACCGGAACAAAGCATTAACACATAGTGAATACATGAACTCCTCAAACTACGGTCATCACCGGTAAGTATCCCGATTATTGTCACTTCGGGGTTAACGGATCATAACACATAATAGGTGACTATAGACTTGCAAGATACGATCAAGAACACTCATATATTGATGAAAACATAATAGGTTCAGATCTGAAATCATGGCACTCGGGCCCTATTGACAAGCATTAAGCATAGCAAAGTCATAGCAACATCAATCTCAGAACATAGTGGATACTAGGGATCAAACCCTAACAAAACTAACTCGATTACATGATAGATCTCATCCACCCCATCACCGTCCAACAAGCCTACGATGGAATTACTCACGCACGGCGGTGAGCATCATGAAATTGGTGATGGAGGATGGTTGATGATGACGATGGCGACGGATTCCCCTCTCCGGAGCCCCGAACAGAATCCAAATCAGCCCTCTTGAGAGGTTTTAGGGCTTGGCGGCGGCTCTATATCGTAAAACGCGATGAATTCTTCTCTCTAATTTTTTTTCTCCCCGAAACACAATATATAGAGTTGGAATTGGAGCCGGAGGAGCTCCAGGGGGGCCATGAGGTAGGGGGGCCCTGGCCTTCATCTTTTGCAGGTATTTTTTATATTTTCCAAAAAGTTGCTCCGTGAAGTTTCAGGTCATTCCGAGAACATTTGTTTCTGCACATAAATAACACCATGGTAATTGTGCTGAAAATAGCGTCAGTCCGGGTTAGTTCCATTCAAATCATGCAAGTTAGAGTCCAAAACAAGGGAAAACATGTTTGGAAAAGTAGATATGACAGAGACGTATCAACTCCCCCAAGCTTAAAGCTTTGCTTGTCCTCAAGCAATTCAATTGACAAACTGAAAGTGATAAAGAAAACTTTTACAAACTCTATTTGCTCTTGTTGTTGTGAATATGTAAATCTAGCATTCAAGTTTTCAGCAAATATTATAACTAACCACATTCGCAAGAACTCTTAGGTCTCTAGCTTATTCATATCAATAACATAATCAACTAGCGAGCAATAATAATAAATCTCGGATGACAACACTTTCTCAAAACAATCATAATATGATATAACAATATGGTATCTCGCTAGCCCTTTCTGAGACCACAAAACATAAATGCAGAGCACCTTTAAAGACCAAGGACCGACTAGACATTGTAATTCATGGTAAAAGAGATCCAGTCAAGTCATACTCAATGTAAACTAACAGTAATGAATGCAAATGACAGTGGTGCTCTCCAACTGGTGCTTTTTAATAAGAGGATGATGACTCAGGATAAAAGTAAATAGATAGGCCCTTCGCAGAGGGAAGCCAGAATTTGTAGGGGTGCCAGAGCTCGGTTTTGAAATAGAGATGAATAATATTTTGAGCGGTATACTTTCATTGTCAACATGACAACCAAGAGATGGCGATATCTTCCATGCTACACACATTATAGGCGGTTCCCAAATAGAATGGTAAAGTTTATACTCCCCCTTCCACCAACAAGCATCAACCCATGGCTTGCTTGAAACAACGAGTGCCTCCAACTAACAAGAGTCCTAGGGGGGTTTTGTTTGCAATTATTTTGATTTAGTTTGCATAAAGCATGGGACTGGGCATCCCGGTGACCAGCCATTTTTCTCATGAGTGAGGAGCGGAGTCCACTCCACTTGAGAATAACCCGCCTAACATGGAAGATACAGACAACCCTAGTTGATACATGAGCTATTCGAGCATACAAAACAGGATATTTATTTGAAGGTTTAGAGTTTGGCACATACAAATTTACTTGGAACGGCAGGTAGATACCGTATATAGGTAGGTATAGTGGACTCATGTGGAACAACTTTGGGGTTTATGGAGTTGGATGCACAAGCAGTATTCCCGCTTAGTACAGGTGAAGGCTAGCAAAAGACTGGGAAGCGAAAAACTAGAGAGCGACAACAGTCATGAACATGCATTAAAATTAATCAATGCTACCTCTTTTAGCACTGCGTTGGTTTTCCCCAAAGAGGAAGGGATGATGCAGCAAAGTAGCGTAAGTATTTCCCTCGGTTTTTGAGAACCAAGGTATCAATCCAGTAAGAGGCTACGCGCGAGTCCCTCGCACCTGCACAAAACAAATAAATCCTTTCAACCAACACAAATAGGGGTTGTCAATCCATATAGGGCCACTTATGAGAGTGAGATCTGATAGATATGATAAGATAATATTTTTGGTATTTTTATGATAAAGATGCAAAGTAAAATAAAGGCAAAGTAAATAACTAAGTAGTAGGAGATCGATATGATAAAGATAGACCATGGGCCATAGGTTTCACTAGTGGCTTCTCTCGAGAGCATAAGTATTCTACGGTGGGTGAACAAATTACTCTTGAGCAATTGACAGAATTGAGCATAGTTATGAGAATATCTAGGTATGATCATGTATATAGGCATCACGTCCGAGACAAGTAGACCGACTCCTGTCTGCATCTACTACTATTACTCCACTCATCGACCGCTATCCAGCATGCATCTAGAGTATTAAGTTAAAAATAGAGTAACGCCTTAAGCAAGATGACATGATGTAGAGGGATAGACTCCTGCAATATGAAGAAAACCCCATATTTTTATCCTCAATGGCAATAATACAATACATGCCTTGCTGCCCTTACTGTCACCGGGAAAGGACACCGCAAGATTGAACCCAAAGCTAAGCACTTCTCCCATTGCAAGAAAGATCAATCTAGTAGGCCAAACCAAACTGATAATTCGAAGAGACTTGCAAAGATAACCAATCATACATAAAAGAATTCAGAGAAGATTCAAATATTATTCATAGATAGACTTGATCATAAACCCACAACTCATTGGTCTCAACAAACACACCGCAAAAAGAAGATTACATCGAATAGATCTCCACAAGAGAGGGGGAGAACATTGTATTGAGATCCAAAAAGAGAGAAGAAGCCATCTAGCTACTAACTATGGACCCGTAGGTCTGAGGTAAACTACTCACACTTCATCAGAGGGGCTATGGTGTTGATGAAGAAGCCCTCCGTGATTGATGCCCCCTCCGGCGGAGCTCAGGAACAGGCCCCAAGATGGGATCTCGTGGATACAGAAAGTTGCGGCGGTGGAATTAGGGTTTTGGCCCCGTTTGATCATTTGGGGGTACGTGGGTATATATAGGAGGAAGAAGTACGTCGGTGGAGCAACAAGGGGCCCACGAGGGTGGAGGGCACGCCTAGGGGGGTAGGCGCGCCCCCCTACCTCGTGGCCTCCTGTTACGTGTCTTGATGTAGGGTCCAAGTCTCCTGAGTTGTATTCAATGAGAAAATCACGTTCCCGATGGTTTCATCAAGTTTGGACTCCGTTTGATATTCCTTTTCTTCGAAACCCTAAAATAGGCAAAAACGGCAATTCTGGGGTGGGCCTCCGGTTAATAGGTTAGTCCCAAAAATAATATAAAAGTGGATAATAAAGCCCAATAATGTCCAAAACAGTAGATAATATAGCATGGAGCAATAAAAAATTATAGATACGTTGGAGACGTATCAAGCATCCCCAAGCTTAATTCCTGCTCGTCCTCGAGTAGGTAAATGATAAAAACAGAATTTTTGATGCGGAGTGCTACCTGGCATAATTTTAATGTAATTCTTCTTAATTTTGGTATGAATATTCAGATCCGAAAGATTCAAAACAAAAGTTCATATTGACATAAAAATAATAATACTTCAAGCATACTAACTAAGCAATTATGTCTTCTCAAAATAACATGGCTAAAGAAAGTTATCCCTACAAAGTCATATAGTCTGGCTATGCTCCATCTTCACCACACAAAATATTTAAATCATGCACAACCCCGATGACAAGCCAAGCAATTGTTTCATACTTTTGACATTCTCAAAACTTTTTCAATCTTCACGTAATACATGAGCGTGAGCCATGGATATAGCACTATAGGTGGAATAGAGTGGTGGTTGTGGAGAAGACAAAAAGGAGAAGATAGTCTCACATCAACTAGGCGTATCAACGGGCTATGGAGATGCCCATCAATAGATATCAATGTGTGTGAGTAGGGATTGCCATGCAACGGATGCACTAGAGCTATAAGTATATGAAAGCTCAAAAAGAAACTAAGTGGGGGTGCATCCAACTTGCTTGCTCATGAAGACCTAGGGCAATTTGAGGAAGCCCATCATTGGAATATACAATCCAAGTTCTATAATGAAAAATTCCCACTAGTATATGAAAGTGATAACATGAGAGACTCTCTACTATGAACATCATGGTGCTACTTTGAAGCACAAGTGTGGTAAAAGGATAGTAGCATTGTCCCTTCTCTCTTTTTCTCTCATTTTTTATTTGGGCCTTTTCTCCCTTTTTATGGCCTCTTTTCTTTCTCTTTTTTTTATTTTTCGTCCGGAGTCTCATCCCGACTTGTGGGGGAATCATAGTCTCCATCATCCTTTCCTCACTGGGACAATGCTCTAATAATGATGATCATCACACTTTTTATTTTTCTTACAACTCAACAATTACAACTTGATACTTAGAACAAGATATGACTCTATGTGAATGCCTCCGGCGGTGTACTGGGATATGCAATGACTCATGAGTGACAAGTATGAAAGAATTATGAACGGTGGCTTTGCCACAAATACTATGTCAACTACATGATCATGCTAAGCAATATGACAATGATGGAGTGTGCCATAATAAAAGGAACAGTGGAAAGTTGCATGGCAATATATCTTGGAATGGCTATGGAAATGCCATAATAGGTAGGTATGGTGGCTATTTTGAGGAAGGTATATGGTGGGTGTATGATACCGGCGAAAGGTGCGGGGTATTAGATATGCTAGCAAAGGTGGAAGGGTGAGAGTGCATATAATCCATGGACTCAACATTAGTCATAAAGAACTCATATACTTATTGCAAAAATCTACAAGTTATCAAAGCAAAGTATTACGCGCATGCTCCTAGGGGGATAGATTGGTAGGAAAAGACCATCGCTCGTCCCCGACCGCCACTCATAAGGAAGACAATCAATAAATAAATTATGCTCCTACTTCATCACATAACGGTTCAACATGCGTGCATGCTACGGGAATCACAACCTTCAACACAAGTATTTCTCAAATTCACAACTACTCAACTAGCATGACTCTCATATCACCATCTTTATATCTCAAAACGATTATCAAGTATCAAACTTATCATGGTATTCAACACACTCATAAGAGAGTTTTATTATTAATCTTGCATACCAGGCATATTAGGATTTTAAGCAAATTACCATGCTATTAAGACTCTCAAAATAATCTAAGTGAAGCATGAGAGATCAATAGTTTCTATAAAACAAATCCACCACCGTGCTCTAAAAGATATAAGTGAAGCACTAGAGCAAAATTATATAACTCAAAAGATATAAGCGAAGCACATAGAGTATTCTAACAAATTTCAAATCATGTGTGGCTCTCTCAAAAGGTGTGTACAACAAGTATGATTGTGGTAAACTAACAAGCAAAGACACAAATCATACAAGACGCTCCAAGCAAAAAACATATCATGTGGCGAATAAAAATATAGCTCCAAGTAAAGTTACCGATAGAAGTAGACGAAAGAGGGGATGCCTTCCGGGGCATCCCCAAGCTTTGGCTTTTAGGTGTCCTTAGATTATCTTGGGGGTGCCATGGGCATCCCCAAGCTTAGGCTCTTGCCACTCCTTGTTCCATAATCCATCAAATCTTTACCCAAAACTTGAAAACTTCACAACACAAAACTTTAAGTAGAAAATCTCGTGAGCTCCGTTAGCGAAAGAAAACAAAAGACCACTTCAAGGTACTGTAATTAACTCATTCTTTATTTATATGGGTGTTATACCTACTTTATTCCAACTTCTATATGGTTTATAAACTATTTTACTAGCCATAGATTCATCAAAATAAGCAAACAACACACGAAAAACAGAATCTGTCAAAAACAGAACAGTCTGTAGTAATCTGTAGCTAGCGCAAGATCTGGAACCCCAAAAATTCTAAAATAAATTTATGGACGTGAGGAATTTATCTATTAATCATCTTCAAAAATAATTAACTAAATATCGCTTTCCAAATAAAAATGACAGCAGTTCTCGTGAGTGCTAAAGTTTCTGTTTTTTACAGCAAGTTCAACAAGACTTTCCCCAAGTCTCCCAACGGTTCTACTTGGCACAAACACTAATTAAACACAAAAAATACACAACCAAAACAGAGGCTAGATAATTTACTTATTACTAAACAGTAGCAAAAGGCAAGGAATAAAAATAAAATTGGGTTGTCTCCCAACAAGCGCTATCGTTTCACGCCCCTAGCTAGGCATAACAAGCAAGAATAGATCTAGGTATTGCCATCTTTGGTAGGAAATCCATAAGTGGATCTCATAATAGATTCATAAGGTAGTTTAATTTTATTTCTAGGAAATTGTTCCATGCTTTCCTTAATGGAAATTGTAATCTAATATTTCCTTCCTTCATATCAATAATTGCACCAATCGTTCTAAGGAAAGGTCTACCAAGAATAATAGGACATGAAGGATTGCAATCTATGTTAAGAACAAGAAAATCTACGGGCACATAATTCCTATTTGCAACAATAAGAACATCATTAATTCTTCCCATAGGTTTCTTAATAGTGGAATCCGCAAGGTGCAAGTTTAGAGAGCAATCATCAAAATCACGGAAACCTAACAAATCACACAAAGTCTTTGGAATCATGGAAACACTAGCACCCAAATCACATAAAGCATAGCATTCATGATCTTTAATTTGAATTTTACTAGTTGGTTCCCACTCATCATAAAGTTTTCTAGGGATAGAAACTTCCCATTCAAGTTTTTCTTCATAAGATTGCATCAAGGCATCAACGATATGTTTAGTAAATGCTTTATTTTGACTATAAGCGTGAGGAGAATTTAGCACGGATTGCAACAAGGAAATACAATCAGTCAAAAAGCAATTTTCATAGTTCAATTCCTTGAAATCCATAATAGTGGGTTTAGCAACATCTAGGGTTTTAATTTCTTCAATCCCACTTTTATCAAATTTAGCATCAAGATCAAAAGATTCAGAATTCTTGGAACGCCTTCTAGGTAAAGGTGGATCATATTCAGTCCCATAATTATCAAGATTCATATTGCAAAACAATGATTTAATAGGGAACACATCAATAATTTTTAGATCTTCATCATTATTTTCATAGGAACTAGAAGAACACGCTTTTATAAAGGCATCTTTCTTAGCACGCATCATAGCGGTTCTTTCTTTGCACTCATCAATGGAAATTCTCATGGCTTTGAGAGACTCATTGATATCATGCTTAGGTGGAATAGATCTAAGTTTCAAAGAATCAACATCAAGAGCAATTCTATCAACGTTCCTAGCCAAATCATCAATCTTAAGCAATTTTTCTTCAATCATAGCATTAAAATTCTTTTGGGAAGTAATAAATTCTTTAATACTAGAATCAAAATCAGAGGGCATATTATTATAATTTCCATAAGAATTGTTGTCGGAATTACCATAATTATTACAGGGATTACTAGGATAAGGCCTAGGATTGAAATTTCCTCTATACGCATTGTTACCAAAATTGTTCCTACCAACAAAAATTCACATCCATAGATTCACTACTATTCTCAATCAAAGTAGACAAGGGCATATCATTAGGATCGGAAGAAACACTCTTATTAGCAAATAATTTCATAAGTTCATCCATCTTTCCACTCAAAACATAAATTTCTTCATCGCATGCACCGTTTTATTAGTAGATCTTTCAGTATGCCATTGAGAATAATTAACCATAATATTATCTAGGAGTTTAGTAGCTTCTCCTAAAGTGATTTCCATAAAAGTGCCTCCCGCGGCCGAATCTAAAAGATTTCTAGAAGCAAAATTCAATCCGGCATAAAAAATTTGTATAATCATCCATAAATTTAAACCATGAGTAGGGCAATTACATATCATTAATTTCATTCTCTCTCAAGCTTGTGCAACATGTTCATGATCAAGTTGCTTAAAATTCATAATATCGTTTCTAAGAGAGATGATCTTAGCAGGAGGAAAATAATTAGAGATAAAAGCATCTTTGCACTTGTTCCATGAATCAATACTATTTTTAGGCAAAGACGAAAACCAAGCTTTAGCACGATCTCTAATTGAAAAAGGAAATAGCTTCAATTTAACAATATCATTATCCACATCTTTCTTCTTTTGCATGTCACACAAATCAACGAAGCTATTTAGATGGGTAGCAACATCTTCACTAGGAAGGCCGGAGAACGGATCTTTCATAACAAGATTCAGCAAAGCAGCATTAATTTCACAAGATTCAGCATCGGTAAGAGGAGCAACCGGAGTGCTAATAAAATCATTGTTGTTGGTATTGGTGAAGTCACACAATTTAGTATTATCTTGACCCATCGTGACAAGCAAGCAAACTAACACACAAGCAAACAAAAAGCAAGCGGACAAAAAGAGGCAAATAGAGAAAGAGAGGGAGGATAGAGAGAGAGGGGGCAAATAAAACGGCAAGGGTGAAGTGGGGGAGAGGAAAACGAGAGGCAAATGGCAAATAATGTAATGCGGGAGATAAGGGTATGTGATGGGTACTTGGTATGTTGACTTTTGCGTAGACCTCCCAGGCAAAGGCGCCAGAAATCCTTCTTGCTACCTCTTTTAGCACTGCGTTGGTTTTCCCCGAAGAGGAAGGGATGATGCAGCAAAGTAGCGTAAGTATTTCCCTCAGTTTTTGAGAACCAAGGTATCAATCCAGTAGGAGGCTACGCGCGAGTCCCTCGCACCTGCATAAAACAATTAAATCCTCGCGACCAACGCAAATAGGGGTTGTCAATCCCTATAGGGCCACTTACGAGAGTGAGATCTGATAGATATGATAAGATATTTTTTTGGTATTTTTATGATAAGGATGCAAAGTAAAATAAAGGCAAAGTAAATAGCAAAGTAAATAACTAAGTAGTAGGAGATCGATATGATAAAGATAGACCATGGGCCATAGGTTTCACTAGTGGCTTCTCTCGAGAGCATAAGTATTCTACGGTGGGTGAACAAATTACTCTTGAGCAATTGACAGAATTGAGCATAGTTATGAGAATATCTAGGTATGATCATGTATATAGGCATCACGTCCAAGACAAGTAGACCGACTCCTGTCTGCATCTACTACTATTACTCCACTCATCGACCGCTATCCAGCATGCATCTAGAGTATTAAGTTAAAAACAGAGTAACGCCTTAAGCAAGATGACATGATGTAGAGGGATAGACTCATGCAATATGAAGAAAACCCCATCTTGTTATCCTCGATGGCAACAATACAATTTGTGCCTTGCTGCCCTTACTGTCACCAGGAAAGGACACCGCAAGATTGAACCCAAAGCTAAGCACTTCTCCCATGGCAAGAACAACCAATCTAGTAGGCCAAACCAAACTGATAATTCAAAGAGACTTGCAAAGATAACCAATCATACATAAAAGAATTGAGAGAAGATTCAAATAATATTCATACATAGACTTGATCATAAACCCACAATTCATCGGTCTCAACAAACACACCGTAAAAAGAAGATTACATCGAATAGATTTCCACGAGAGAGGGGGAGAACATTGTATTGAGATCCAAAAAGAGAGAAGAAGCCATCTAGCTACTAACTATGGACCCATAGGTCGAGGTAAACTACTCACACTTCATAGGAGGGGCTATGGTGTTGATGAAGAAGCCCTCCGTGATTGATGCCCCCTCCGACAGAGCTCCGGAACAGGCCCCAAGATGGGATCTCGTGGATACAGAAAGTTGCGGCGGTGGAATTAGGGTTTTGGCTCCATCTGATCATTTGGGGGTACGTGGGTATATATAGGAGGAAGAAGTACATCGGTGGAGCAACAGGGGGCCCACGAGGGTGGAGGGCACGCCTGGGGGCGGGGGGGGGGGGTAGGCGCGCCCCCCTACCTCATGGCCTCATGTTACGTGTCTTGACGTCGGGTCCAAGTCTCCTGAGTTGTATTTGATGAGAAAATCATGTTACCGAAGGTTTCATTCCGTTTGGACTCCGTTTGATATTCCTTTTCTTCGAAACCCTAAAACAGGCAAAAAATAGCAATTCTGGGATGGGCCTCCGGTTAATAGGTTAGTCCCAAAAATAATATAAAAGTGGACAATAAAGCCCAATAATGTCCAAAACAGTAGATAATATAGCATTGAGCAATCAAAAAATATAGATACGTTGGAGACGTATCAATCGACACCGAATGCAAGCATGAGTAGGATATAATCCACCATAAACATAAATATCGTGAAGGCTATGTTGATTTTGTTTCAACTACATGTGTGAACATGTGCCAAGTCAAGTCACTTAAATCATTCAGAGGAGGATACCACCCTATCATGCCACATCACAACCATTTTAATAGCATGTTGGCACGCAAGGTAAACCATTATAACTCATAACTAATCAAGCATGGCACAAGAAACTATTATTTTATAGTTGTCATTGCAAACATGTTTATTCATAATAGGCTGAATCAGGAACGATGAACTAATCATATTTACAAAAACAAAAGAGGTCGAGTTCATACCAGCTTTTCTCATCTCAGCCAGTCCATCATATATCGTCATAATTGCCTTTCACTTGCATGACCGAACGATGTGAATAATAATAATAGTGCATGTGCATTGGACTAAGCTGGAATCTGCAAGCAATCAATAAACAGGAGAAGACAAGGCAATATGGGCTCTTTTGTCAGATCAACAATAATGCATATAAGAGCCACTTCAACAATTTAATTATGGTCTTCTCCTATCGACCCCCAAAGGAAAGGAAAGAAATAAAACTATTTACACGGGAGAGCTCCCAACAAGTAAAAGAAGAACAGGAAATCTTTTTGGGTTTTTTTAATTACTACTACAAGCATGGAAAGTAAACTAATTAAAAGCTACAACTATTTGTTTTTGTTTTTCTTAAGGTTTATCAAACACACAAGAAGAAAGCATAGAAGGAAAATAAACTAGCATGGATAATACAATGAAAAAGTATGAGCACCGACATCTAGCAATGAGTGTGTGAGTGAAAAGATAAGTGGAGGAGGGCCACAGTGGGCCCACGAGGCAGGGGGCGCACCCAGGGGGTAGGGCGCGCCCTCCACCCTCGTGGGCAGGTGGTTGACCCCCCTGCTGTGTTCTCAGTGCCAAATGTTCTCAAATATTCCAGAAAAAATCATATTTAAATTTCAGGGCATTTGGAGAACTTTTATTTTTGTGGTATTTTATATTGCATGGATAATAAGATAACAGACAGAAAAATATTTTTTTTATTTTATTTAATATAAATAACAGAAAGTAAAAGGAGGGTACAGAAGGTTGTGCCTTCTAGTTTCATCCATCTCATGATCATCAAAAGGAATCCACTAACAAGGTTGATCAAGTCTTGTTAACGAACTCATTCCGAATAACATGGAACTGGAGAAATTTCGAATAACACTATGTTACCTGAACAGGGATATGCACATCCCCAATAATAATAATATCATATTTCTTCTTGACAGTAGGAAGAGGAAATTCAAAACCTCCAAATATAATCGATGGAATTTTTCCAATAGAGTTGATACTATGAACTTGAGGTTGTTTCCTCGGAAAGTGTACCATATGCTCATTACTATTAACATGAAAAGTGACATTGCCTTTAGTGCAACCAATAACAGCCCCTGCAGTATTCAAAAAGGGTCTTCCAAGAATAATAGACATACTATCGTCCTCGGGAATATCAAGAATAACAAAGTCCATTAAAATAGTAACGTTTGCAACTACAACATGCACATCCTCATAAATACCGACAGGTATAGCAGTTGATTTATCAGCCATTTGCAAAGATATTTCAGTAGGTGTCAACTTATTCAAATCTAGTCTACGATATAAAGAGAGAGGCATAACACTAACACCGGCTCCAAGATCACATAAAGCAGTTTTAACATAGTTTCCTTTAATGGAGCATGGTATAGTTGGTACACCGGGATCTCCATGTTTCTTTGGTATTCCACCCTTAAAATTATAATTAGCAAGCATGGTGGAAATTTGAACTTCCGGTATCTTTCTTTTATTTGTAACAATTTCTTTTATATACTTAGCATAAGGATTCAGTTTGAGCATATCAGTTAATCGCATACGCAAAAAGATAGGTCTAATCATTTCAACAAAACACTCAAAATCCTCATCATCCTTTTTCTTGGATGGTTTGGGAGGAAAAGGCATGGGTTTCTGAATCCATGGTTCTCTTTCTTTACCATGTTTCCTAGCAACAAAGTCTTTCTTATAATAACGTTGATTCTTTGATTGTGGGTTATCAAGATCAACAGCAGGTTCAATTTCTATATCATTATCATTACTAGGTTGAGCATCATCATGAACATTATTATTAATATTATCGCTAGTTTCAGGTTCATTACCAGATTGAGTTTCAGCATCAGAGATAGAAATATCATTTGGATTCTCAGGTGTTTCAGTAATAGGTTCACTAGAAGCATGCAAAGTCCTATCATTTTTCTTTTTCTTCCTTTTAGAAGGACTAGGTGCATCTATATTATTTTTTTGAGAATCTTGCTCAATTCTCTTAGGATGGCCTTCAGGATAAAAAGGTTCCTAAGTCATTCTGCCACCTCTAGTCATAACTCTAACAGCATTATCATTATTCTTACTATTCAATTCATTGAGCAAATCATTTTGAGCTTTAAGTACTTGTTCTACTTGAGTGGTAACCATAGAAGCATGTTTGCTAATAAGTTTAAGTTCACCTTTGACATTAGCCATATAATCACCCAAGTGTTCAAGCATATTTGAATTGTATTTCAATTGTCTACCAAAATAAGCATTAAAGTCTTCTTGCTTAACCATAAATTTATCAAACTCATCTAAGCATGGGCTAGCAAACTTAGTAAATGGGATTTCAGCTTTATCATATCTATAGAGAGAATTTACCTTTACTGCCTGTGTCGGGTTATCAAGACCATGAGTTTCTTCAATAGGTAAAGGATTAAGATCATAAGTTTCTTCAACATGCAGTAGATTAAGACCATGTATTTCTTCAATAGGAGGTAACTTCTTAACATCTTCAGCTTTAATACCTTTTTCTTTCATAGATTTCTTTACCTCTTGCATATCTTCAGGACAGAGAAATAGAATACCCCTTTTCTTCGGAGTTGGTTTAGGAATAGGCTCAGGAATTGGCTCCGGAGGTGTCCAATTATTTTCATTTGTCAACATATTATTCAATAGAATTTTAGCTTCATCCGGTGTTCTTTCCCTGAAAACAGAACTAGCACAACTATCTAGGTAATCTCTGGAGGCATCGGTTAGTCCACTATAAAAGATATCAAGTATTTCATTTTTCTTAAGAGGATGATCAGGCAAAGCATTAAGTAATTGGAGAAGACTCCCACAAGCTTGTGGGAGACTCTCTTCTTCAATTTGCACAAAATTATATATATCCCTGAAGGCAACTTGTTTCTTATGAGCAGGGAAATATTTAACAGAGAAGTAATAAATCATATCCTGGGGACTACGCACACAACCAGGATCAAGAGAATTAAACCATATCTTAGCATCACCCTTTAATGAGAACAGAAATATTTTAAGGATATAAAAGTAGCGAGTTCTCTCATCAGTAGTGAACGGGGTGGCTATATCATTTAATTTAGTAAGATGTGCCATAACAGTTTCAGATTCATAACCATGAAAAGGATCAGATTCAACCAAAGTAATTATATCAGGATCAACAGAGAAGTAGCAAAAGCAGGGTCAGGTTTCATCCGAGCATTTAGAGATTGCTTATTCCATTTAGCTAATAACCTCTTGAGTTCGTATCTATCTTTGCAAGCTAAAATAGCTAAAGAAGCTTCTTTATAAAAAACATAACCCTCAGGAATAATAGGCAAGTCTTCATCATCAATTTCATCAGTATTATCAGATTCAATATTTTCAATCTCTCTAACCCTAGCAAGTTGTTCATCAAGAAATTCACCAAGTGGCACAGTAGTATCAAGCATAGAAGTAGTTTCATCATAAGTATCATGTATATCAGAAGTGGCATCATCAATAACATGCGACATATCAGAACGAATAGGAGAAGCAGGTTTAGGTGTCGCAAGCTTACTTAAAACAGAAGGTGAATCAAGTGCAGAGCTAGATGGCAGTTCCTTACCTCCCCTCGTAGTTCAGGGATAAATCTTGGTTCTTGGATCTTTCAAGTTCTTCATAATGATAAGCAGATATAAATCCCAAGTGACTCAAAGAATAGAGCTATGCTCCCCGGCAACGGCGCCAGAAAATAGTCTTCATAACCCACAAGTATAGGGGATCACAACAGTTTTCGAGGGTAAAGTATTCAACCCAAATTTATTGATTCGACAGAAGGGGAGCCAAAGAATACTCTCAAGTATTAGCAGCTGAGTTGTCAATTCAACCACACCTGGAAACTTAATATTTGCGGCAAAGTGTTTAGTAGCAAAGTAATATGATAGTAGTGGTAAGGTAGCAAAAGGTAATGATAGCAAAGGTAATGTTTTTGGTATTTTGTAGTGATGATAAAAATAGCAACGGAAAAGTAAATAAGCGAAGAACAATATATGGAAAGCTCGTAGGCAATGGATCGGTGATGGAGAATTATGCCGGATGCGGTTCATCATGTAACAGTCATAACACTACTAGAAAAAGGGCTGCTAGTGGCGCACCTATTTTCGCTACTAATAGCGCACTACTGGTGCGCCACTACCATCACGCCATTAGAATTTTTTTCTAATGGCGCACCTGTGGTGCGCCATTAGAATCTGGTATTCTAATGGCGCACCGCTGGTGCGCCATTAGTATGGCCCACGGTGCGCCATTAGTATCTGGTATACTAATGGCGCACCACATAGAAGTGCGCCATTAGTAACAATTTTTTTCAAAAAAAATTCAGATTTTTTTTAATTTTTTTCAAAAAATTTCAATTTTTTTTTCATTTTTTTCTTAATCTCATGTCATTATGTCTTAATCTCGGGTCAATATGCTTAATCTCACGTCAAACCACACTTCGCGGTCAAACTTCCCAAAGGTCACCCATCCTCACACTACTCCAGCCCAAGCACGCTTAACTTCAGAGTTCTATCCAACCCCAGCAACAGCTCACTTCACAGGCACTTGTTGATATATCTAGCATATCAATCCTATTATACCTTGTTGATGTCTAGGACTTTTTTCATGTTCATGACTATGATGAAATTTTGAAAAATATTTCAAACTTCCCGGTCATATTACGTATCATTTTTTGAAAAAAAAAATTCAAAACCTTTTTTTTAATTTTTTTGCCTCTAGATCTTGAAAGCCCCGTAACTTTTTTGTGTTAGGTTTTTGGGGATTTTGAAAATGTTTAACGGGGTTCCCCCGTTAAATTCGGATGTAACTTTCGAGTAGATGATTTTTCATATATAAAACTTTTTAATCCGAGTTCGTATGCAAAAGTTATGCCCATTTTACAAATTTCCAGAGAGATTTTGCAAATAAAGTCGAAATTTATATTTGTAAATTTTCCCAACAACTAGACCACATATCACATGGCAAACTTATTTTCTTTTATTTTTTTGACATTTTTATCATTTTTT